>NC_090806.1:7473901-7846401 GCF_036512215.1 Solanum lycopersicum
CAGTAGTCAACCTCTTTTTCAATTCCTGAAAACTTTTCTCACAAGATTCAGACCATTGAGATTTAAGTGTCTTCTGAGTCAACTTTGTCAAAAAAGATAAAATAGATGAAAACCCCTAAACAAACCTTCGATAGTAGATATCCAAACCCAAGAAACTTCGTATATAAGTTGAAGACATGGCTCTAGGCCAAATCTGAACTGCTTTCATCTTTTGTGTTTCAACTCTAATCCCATCACCAAAAAAAATGTAGCCCAAGAATGCCACAGACTTAAGCCAAAACTCACACTTGGAGAATATGACATATAACTCCTTATCTTTCAAATCTGAAGAACTATCCTGAGGTGACTAGCATGATCTTCTTCATTCTTTGAATAAATTAGTATGTCATCAATGAAGACGATAACAAACAAATCTAAATAAGGTTTGAATACATTGTTCATAAGATCTATGAATGATACAGGCGCATTGGTCAAGCCAAATGACATGACCAAAAATTCATAATGCCCATATCTGGTTCTAAAAGCTATTTTTTGGAATTTCACATTCCCTAACTTTTAACTGATGGTAGCCTGATCTGACATCAATTTTCAAGAAGCAAGAAGAACCCTGAAGCTGGTCGAAAAGATCATCTATCCTTGGAAGAGGATACTTATTCTTGATGGTAACCTTAATCAATTGACTGCAGTTTATAAACATCCTAAGGGAACCGTACTTCTTCCATACAAACAAGACCAGAGCGCCCCAAGGTGACACACTTGGTTGAATAAAACCTTTATGTAACAGATCTTTCAGTTGTTCTTTCAACTCCTTTAACTCTGATGGTGCTATTTTGTATAGCGGAAGAGAGATAGGATGAGTATCTGGAAGAAGATCTATACTGAAATCTATCTCTCTCTTAGGAGGGACTCTAGGAAGATCATCTGGAAATACTTCTGGAAACTCTTTCACTACTGGACTGCCTGAATAGGAGGTATATCAACAATATAGTCATTAACTCGAACTACGTGTGTAACACCCCGTATAAAAAAATAGACCAGACTTCAATTTTTCAGAAATTAGAGGTGCAATCTACGGTCACCATCGACGGACCATAATCTGATTTATAGCCCGCACTGTGGGTCCGTGGTTCACCATTGTAGCCCCTCCCAAACATAGCAGAAATTAGTCGGCTAAGTCTTCACCCACGGACATACCTATGGTCCATGGATCAAGACCCCATTACCCAACCTCTAACAGGAACCACGACTGACCAGTACAATCTGCAGATGGACGTACAGACCGTAGGTGAAGGTTAATTGTTAGTTAAGGGGGAATTTCTGATTGGGTCAACTTAAAAATGGTCATAAATGTTAGCAAAAAATGAATTAGGTGTGTTATTAACTATGATATGATAGATAATTGAATCTCTTTCCAACGCCGCGAAGTTTGCTAAAATCCAACCTCAAAGTAAAAAGTTATAACCATTTTAGTGAAGGAATGTCAAGCAGACTCAAATGACGGACCCAAACGATAGACCATCGGTTGAACGACGATCTGTCAGTCCAATTTGTCCATTGAACGATAGAGTCTCAGTCCAATCCATTGATTGGTCCGATAACAACTATTTTAAGGGTCTTTTTGTCTTTTACTAGTTTATTTAACCCCTAAGATGCATCATTTAGACCCTAAATCATGAGATTTTAGATAGTTAAGCCTAGAAACATAACTAAAACTTACCTAAGTCAAATCATTAATCAAAGCTTAGAAAATTAGAAGCAAGAGGGGAGGAAAAAAAATCAAGAACCCAGTTCAAGAATGCACCAAGGTTCCATCAGTTCTAGCCCCGTAATATAAAGATTCTTCGTGGAATTCAACACCTGTCCTGTGGTATTTAACTAGTGGGTTCCTTTCACCCATTAGGTTCCTACTTTTCAGTCAATTTCTTGATTCCCATATCATGACTAGGCTTAGGGTTTCTTAAATAATAGAATTATTGGGTTCTTAGCTATTTGAATGATATGAATCAGACTATAACGTTAATATTATCACATGAATTTTAGGACCCTAGAAATGTATTTATTTAGTTTTTGAATTAACATGGTAGATCAGATATTTTAGTTATTCAGTTATACATGCCTCAGTTATTAATGCATTATTATCAAATTGATTGTTGCATTCTAAGTTTTCATGTTCAGTTTGAGCTATCCAGTATTTACAGAAACTCATCCTGATCAGTTAAACACTTAATTCATTTGGAGTAGCATAATACTTACTTAGACTAGGGTTCAGCGTATCCAAATAGTCCAAGAACTACTAGCCAAGCAGGTTGTAAGTCCCATTTGTGGGCATCAGTATAGTGATCACGCAAGCATGACTTTAAAACTCTGGCAAAGTATATTGTGTCCTCTCGATGTGGCGTATATATCGTACTCCATATTTACCTCATGTGGTTTTATTATTGGTTATTATAAGCTCCTACAGTTCAAATATATTACATTGCTTTGACTATTTAGCAGTATACCTAGTATTCAGTTTGAGCGTGTTATAAATTTGTCATTACATTTAATTATCTCAACATTCAGTATATCATGTTCAAATTATATCATTGTTTTATTGCTTGCTCAAATATGTATTATTTCAGCGTTACTCTATCCTACATTCTCAGTACCTTTCAAGTATTGACGCATACGTGCGCTATTTCTTCTTGTGAAAGAGGTACATGTTCTCAACATCCAGATCACGCTAAGATTGATTTTAGTGGTGAGTCCTCATTCTTCGAGGACAACAATCATGAGTTTCTTTCCGGTATTTTTAGTAAATGGGAATTCCCTATCTTTTCATTTTAGTTATGATTTAGCTTCCGCACCAGTTTATTTTCCCTAGTATGCTCATGATCATGCTAACATGGTTAGCTTGGAATCACTTATGGTCCTAAGTCCTTTCGCGTCTCGGGGGTTGCTCGTGGAATGACAAACTTTGTATTAGAGTACTAGGTTTAAGCATCCTAGGATATCTGAAAAGCCGCACTAAGTAGATTTATTTATATGGGTGTGAAGTGCACCACATTTAATGAGAGAGAGGCTAAGAAGTATTCTAGAAAAACATCATTTTATTATTACTCTAATTGTGTGTAAGGTATGATCTAATTCCATTCTAACTCGACGTTCTATGTTTCAGCTCATGCCTCCTCGTAGAGCTAACTCTAGGAATGTCAATGCCAGAAATGAAAACTCACCTCCTCCACTCCCAGATCAGGAAGTCTTCAATGTTGAATTGAGGAATTCCATTCAAATGTTAGCTCGACGTATCACCAACAAGAACAATTAGCGAGTTTAAGCTCATGTGAATGCAAATGGTGGATCAACAACAGCTAGGGTCTATAACTTTATTAAGATGATTTTGTCTGAGTTCTTAGGATCGCAGACTATTAAGGATCCCAAGAATTTCTTGGATCAGATCAAGAAGATCATTGATGTGATGCAGGTCACTAAGAATGATCGAGTTGAGTTGACATCATACCAGCCAAAATATGTTGCACATATCTGGTACACTTAGTGGAAGGAAAATAGTGGTACAAATGCAACTCCTATTACTTGGGATTGCTTTAGACCTTTTTGGACAGGTTTTTCCCAACAGATTTGAGAAAAAAATGCCCAGGAATTCATGAACTTAAGGAAGGGTAACATCATAGTCCAAGAGTATGAGCTCAAGTTCAACAAACTCTCTAGGTATGCGCCTCACATGGTTGCTGACTCTAGGGCTCAGATGAATAATTTCTTGTATAAAATGTCAGATTTGGTGAAAACAGGGTGCAAAAATATTATGTTACTGGGAAACATGAATATCTCTAGGCTTATGACTCATGATCAATAGGTTAAGGGTAATAAACTTAGGGAACAAGCTAAGGAGAATAACAAGGCTAGGACTGGGAACTATGAATACCCTCAGTAGAAGTCGAGTGGTGGAAATTGATCGCAATTTTAGCATAATTCTTCAACCCAAACCCTGTGTCAGCTAGTGATCTATCCTCCAAGATCAAGTATGATCAGAAGGTTAAGGCACCAGGATCTAAGTCTCAATGAAGTGTTTTAGGCACCAAGATGTATCCCAATTTCTCTAAGTATGGTAAGAAACATCCAGGCGAGTGCCTCACAGGAAAGGAAGGACGTTTGGGATGCGGTTAGTCTGGTCAGAGGTTGAGGATTGTCCTTCTAGACAGGGTTAAAGAGATAGTAATGGTAGATCTCACTCTACAACTTTAGCAGCAATAGAAAGTTGCCCGACTCAACAGGGTATCTCATCTGGTACAGGTGGCGTTCAATGCAAGAACAAGTTGTATGCTTTTCAAGCTCGCTAGGCTCAGGTTGATGTTTATGCATTGTTAGATCTACGGGCTTCTCTCTCCTTTATAACTCTGTACATATCAGTCCAATAAAATGTTAGTCCTGAAACTCTCTCAAAACCTTTCTCAATCTCTACTCCATTTGATGACCCAATTATAGCTAAACGGGATACAGAAATTGCCCTGTCACAGTTTCTTAAAAAGTCACCTCAACAGATCTTGTAGAGTTAGAAATGGTATACTTTGATGTCATTTTAGGCATGGATCGGTTACATTCCTGTTATGCCTTAGACAATCGTAGAAGTAGGATTGTTTGTTTTCAGTTTCCAAATTAACCAATCTTAGAGTGGAAGGGTAGTAGCTTAGCGCCTATAGGTCTATTCATTTATTACCTTAAGGACAAAAAGATAATCTCTAAGGTAATCTATATTATCTAGTTCGGGTCAAGGATTCTAACTCTAAAGCCCCAACTCTTGATTCAGTTCCAGTAGTAAGTGAGTTTCCAAAAATATTTCTAGAAGATCTTTTCGAATTCCCTCTTAAAAGGGAAATCAATTTTTGAATTGATATTCTTCTAGATACTCAACATATTTCTATTCCTCCTAATAGAATCGCTCAACCTGAGCTTAAGGAATTGAAATATCAGTTGAAAGACCTTTTATATAAGGGTTCATCACACCTAGTATTTCACCATGGGATGCACCAATGTTGTTTATAAATCAGAATGATGGTTCTCTCAGAATGTGCATTGACTATAGACAATTGAATAAGGTCATTAGCAAGAATAAGTATTCCATCCCCACGATTGATGACTTGTTTGGCCAACTTCAGGGTGCTAGTCTTTTTTCAAATATATACCTCAGATCGGGTTATCATCAGATCAGAGTCAGAGATAGTGACATTCCAAAAACTGCCTTCAAAACTCGGTATGGTCATTATGAATTTGTAGTTATGTCATTTGGACTAACAAATGCTCCTGCAGCTTTCATGGATTTGATGAATAGAGTGTCAAATAGTACTTGTACTTGTTCGTTATTGTCTTTATTGATGATATCCTCATCTACTCTATAATGAGGAAGAGCATGTGAGTCATTTGAGGGTTGTTCTGTAGACTCTCAAATATCGCCAATCATTCTCTAAGTTTAGCAAATTTGATTTCTGGTTGTAATCCAATTCTTTCCTTGTTCACATTGTATCTAGCGAGGGGATATGAGTGGATTCGCAGAAGATAGAAGCAGTAAAACAATGACCCAGACCTATCTCTGCTATAGATATCAGAAGTTTCTTAGTTCTAGCGGGTTATTATAGAAGGTTCGTGAAAGGATTTTCATCCATCACCTCACCGTTGACTAGGTTAACTAAAAATATGGTCAAGTTTCAATAGTCAGATGATTGAGAGAAAAACTTTGCAAATTAAAAATTAGATTGACTACAACTCGTGTCTTGAATCTACCAAAGGGTTTAGATGGTTATGTGATCCATTGTGGTAGATCTAGAGTTGGCCTAGTTTATGTGTTGATACAACAAGGTAAAGTTATAGCTTATGCTTCTTGACAACTTAAGGTACATGAAAAGAACCATCCCACTCATGACCTCGAGTTTGCAGCAGTGGTGTTTGCATTCAAGGTCTAGAGACACTACTTGTATGGTGTTCATGTAGGTGTTCTCTTTGACCATAAGAGCCTTTAATATGTGTTCACCCAGAAAGAGTTAAATCTTCTCCAAAGGATATGACTTGAGCTCCTTAAGGATTATGATATGAATGTGCATTACCATCTTGGTAAGGAAAATGTAGTGGCATATTCTCTTAGCAGATTATCTATGGGTAGTGTAGCCCATGTTGAGGAACAAAGGAAGGAACTAGTGAAGGATGTTCACAGACTTGCTCACTTAGGAGTTTGCCTTATGAGCATATCAGAGAGTGGTGTAACAGTTCAGAATGGGGAAGAATCTTCTTTAGTAGTGGAGGTTAAGGAAAAGCAAAAGAGTGATTCAATCTTGCTTGAACTTAAGGGTACAATCCACAATGAGAGAGTCAAGGTTTTCTCCCAAAGGATAGATGGTGTACTTCGCTACCAAGGTAGATTGCGTGTTCCTAATGTTGCTGAGTTGAGACAGCATATTCTTGCAGAAGCTCATAATTCTAGATATTTTATACATCCAGGTGCCAATAAGATGTACCGTGCTCTTCGAGAAATCTTTTGGTGGAATGACGTGAAGAAGGATATAGAAGATTTTATGAGTAAGTGCCCCAATTTCCAGCAAGTCAAGGTAGAACATCAGAAACCAGGGGGTATGATTCAAGAGATCGATATTATTACTTAGAAGTGAGAAGTGATCAATATGTATTTCATCGTAGGGTTACGTCGTACTCACAAACAACATGACTGCATACGGGTGATAGTTGATAGGATGACTAAGTCTTCTTGCTTTTGTTGGTCAAGACTACAAATTCGGCAGAGGACTATGCCAAGCTTTACATTATTCAAATTATAAGGTTTTATGGGTTCCTTTGTCTATCATATCTGATATAGGTCCTTAGTTTACCTCTTATTTTTGGAAGTCATTGAAGAACGGTCTTGGTACTCAAGCTAACCTTAGCACAACATTTCATCTGCAGACGGATGGACAGGCAGAGCATACCATTCAGACCTTAGAGGATATGTTGAGAGCTTGTGTGATAAATTTCAAGGATATTTGGGATGATCACCTTCTTCTTATTTAGCTCACCTACAAAAATAGCTATCATTCCAACATTCAGATGGCCCCTTATGAGTCACTATATGGGCGTAGATATAGATCTATTGTCGGTTGGTTTGAAGTAGGTGAAGAAGCTTTGATAGGACCAGATTCAGTCCTTTATGCTATGGAAAAAGTGCGACTCATTAGACATAGACTTAAGGCAGCCCAGAGTTGTCAGAAATCTTATGTAGATGTAAGGAAAAGGGAACTAGAGTTCCAAGTTGATGATTGTTTTTTCGTGAATGTGTCACTTATGAAGGGGGTGATGAGATTTATCAAGAAAGGGAAGTTCATTCCTAGATATGTAGGCCCTTACAAGATCTTGAAAAGGGTTGGCAAAGTGGCATTTAAGTTAGAAATGCCAGCAGAATTAGCATCAATGCATCCGGCTTTCACACAAGTGTATGGGTGATCCAGCATTCATAGTGCCATTATAGAGTGTGGTTGTGAAAGTAACCTTTCTTATAAGGATGTACCAGTTAAGATTCTTGATTGTCAGGTTAGAAATTTGAGAAACAAAGATGTCGCTTCAGTCAAGGTTTATGGAGGAGTCAGTCCGTAGAGGAAGCTACTTGGGAAGCAGAAGCAGCCATGACACCCAAGTATCCTCACCTCTTTCTTTCCGATTCAACTCCAACTTGAGGTAATAATTCCTCTTCAGTTTTTCAGTCATTCCTACGTGAATTCATCCTTAGAATCATATTCCCTCGATTTGTACTTGCATTTTCAGCATAATTGCATGTTCTTGGAACTGCATTCAGTCAGAAATTCAGTTCTTAGTATTTAGTTTTAGGGATTGCAATCCTCTTCCTCCATTTCATCAAGTCTAGTCTTCATTCAAGGATGAATGTTACCAAGGAGAAGATAATGTAACACCCCATATCCAAAAATAAACCAGACTTCAGTTTTCAGAAATTGTAGGTGTAATCTACGGTCACAATCTACGGACCGTAGTCTGATCTATGACCCATAATGTGGGTCCGTGGTTCACCACTGTATCCCCTCCCAAAGGCAAATCAGAAAAAGAATTGGCTAAGTCTCGATCCAAGGATAGAACTATGGTCCGTAAGTCAGAACACGGTTAGTTATCTGTGTCCGTGGATCAAGACCCCATTACCCAGCCTCTGACAGGAACCATGATTGACCAGTATGATCGTAGATGGACCTATGGACCGTACGTGAAGTTAAGTTGTTAGTAAGGGAGAAATCGCTAATTGGGTCAACTTTACATGTTCATAACTCTTAGAACAAAATTAATTAGGTGCAAATGACCTATGATATGATAGATAATTGAATCCTCTTCCAACGCCGTTGAGTTTGCTAAAATCTAACTTCAGAATGAAAAGTGATGCCGATTTTAGTGAAGGCCTTTCAATAAGTCTCAAATGATGGACCATCGATTGAACGATGGACCGTCAGTCCAATCCTTTGATTACTCTAACAACAATTATTTTATGGGTATTTTGGTCTTTTACTATTTCATTTAACCCCTAAGATGCATTATTTAAACCCTACATCATGGGATTTTACTCAATTTAAGCCTAGAAACATAAGTAAAACCTACCAAAGTCAAATGATTAACTAAAACTTAAAATTAGAAGTAGGAGAGGAGAAAAAAAAAAGGTTAATAACCCTAGTTCAAGAACCCATCAAGGTTCCATCAGTTCCAGCCCCATAATCTAAATATTTCTCCATGGAATTCATCACTAGGTACGTGGAATTTCACTAGTGGGTTCTTTTCACCCATTAGGTACCTAAGTTTTTCAGTCAGTTTCTTGATTCCCATATCATGACTAGACTTAGGGTTTCTTAAATGTTAGAATTATTGGGTTCTTAGCTAGTGGAATGATTTGAATCAGATTATAACATTAATATTCAGTTAATCGCATAAATTTCAGAACCCTAACAATTTATTTCTTTAGTTCTTAAATTACACATGTTAGGTAAGATATTTCAGTTATTCAGTTATACATGCCTCAGTTATTAATGCATTATTATCATATTAATTTGTTGCATTCTAAGTCTGCATTTTTAGTTTGAGGTGTCTAGTATTTACAGAAACTTAGTTATAATCAGTTAATGACTTAATTCATTTGGAGTAGCATAATACTGCGTTGGATTAGGGTTCAACGTACCCACATAGTCCCAGAACTACTATCCAAGTAGGTTGTAAGTCCCCTTTATGGGCATCAGCTTAGTGATCACGCTAGTATGCATTTATATTTCTGACAAAGTATATTGGGTCCTCTCGATGGGGCGTGTACATCAGACTTCACATTTAGCTCATGTGGTTTTATTATCGATTATTAGTAGCTCCCGCACTTCAAACAGATTCCATTGCATTGACCATTTATCAGTATATCCAGTATTCAACTTCAGCGTGCTATAAATTAGTCATTGTATTCAGTTATCTCAGTATTCAGTATATCATGTTCAAATTATAACATTGCTTTATTTTTTGTTTAGTTATGTATTACTTTGGTGTTACTCTATCCAACATGCTTAGGAACTTTCAAGTACTGACGCATATGTGCGCTACATCTTCTCGTGATGTAGGTTCAAGTTCTCAGCATCCAGATCACGCTTAGATCAACTCCGATCTCCAGTTCAGAAAAATTAGTGGTGAGTCCTCCTGCTCCGAGGAAAATAGTCATGAGTTCAGTGTTTTTAGCCCTTTAGTTTTAGTGTTGCTAGACTGAGCTGGGGCCTGTCTTAGCATTTCCAGCTAGTTAGAGGCTATTTTCAGACATAGTTAGTTTCATCTTACTGTTGAGTTAATATCTTCTCTATATTAAACTCATCAATTTTCATATATCTCAGTTATAGTATATGGGTGTTCCCCATTTTTCATTTAAATTATAGTTTAGCTTCCGCACTAAATTATTTTCTCTAGTATGCTCATGATCATGCCAGCAGGGTTATCTTAGGATAACTTGTGATCATAGGTCCTGTGTTCGTGTCTCGGGAATAGCTCGGGGCATGGAAACTTGGTATCAAAGCACTAGGTTTAAGCATACTACGATGTCTAAAAGCCGCACTAAGTAGATACATTTTCATGGGTCTAAAGCATGTTCTTCATAGAACTTCAACAAAACTTAAATTTGAACTCTCTCATAGTAAAACTATGTTTTACCTGTATATCTCAATGTAAGTGCACAAACTTTTTTGGAGAAAACCTTGCTTTGTTTATAGAACAAAGAGTTCATTCCTACTTCAACTCTACTTCAGCAAAGTTATACTGATTCCTTTACCTCGTGGGACTTTGAATACTTCCAGCGGTTCCTTTTTCTCATAGGACTTGACTGGAGTAATGTATCATTACCACCGCCTCATCATTATTATTTCTGTCTATGCCCAGTTCAGATTTGGTCTTTCTATGGTCATATTTGTGGACCTTTTTTGCACGGGTCACTTTTGAAAACCTATATCTGTCTAAAGAATCCCCTCTAATGACAATGACAAACCAATGAATCTGTGTGTGCATTTTAACCTACTGTAAGGTGTTACGCAAACATAGAACTCGAAATCACATGTTATAAGACTAGGAAATAATCATACCTAATGCCATCCCCCTTCTACTATCATAAGAATATATCAATAAAGCATAGAAGTAATTAATACTCAGGGTTGAAAAGAAATAACCAACACTATCAAGGGTAAAACAATTGGAACTAAAATCCAAGTACATTAACTAGAAACCTCATAAATAAAAAAAAACATAGGGCCAATGCAACAAAAAGAAAATAATATAAGCAAAATAAGACACACTAAGAGCACATGGTATAGAAAATCTAGGGAGGAGTGGATGCGGAAGAAAAGGTAAGGTACGAATATTTTTCAGAATGTCCTAGTGGCCTCTAAGATTAATAGAGTTTGTAGATTTTTCAACTAATAAAACTTCCTGATCTAAAGCAAGGTCAACCTTACAAACACACATTCCCTTCCTCCAAAATCAGAATGTTCAAGACCATAAGAGATATGCAACTAACTTATTGCTGTCAAATAAGAGGCCCTTAGTGCAAAAAGCTTTGCTTTCTTAGCATCCAACGATGCCCAAAGCCTTTAATGTGGTGCATTAATCTCCCCTGGGAGGATCAGGCACTGCAACCTAGTTCACCTTACCCAAAACATCCTTAGTAGTCTAATACTTCCATGCCTTAACTAAAGCGCCAAAGTGATAAAAAATCATTCCCAACAAGAACTCGTACCCCAAAACTAAGGGTGTACAAAATCGAATCAAACCACAAACTGAGTCAAAATAAAAAAAACCCTACGAGTTTTGTCCTAAACACAAATGTCATACATACGGCACAAGATAAGACCAGGAAAATTGATGGAACCCTAGAAACAAGCATCTCCATAAGTGTTAGCTCTATGAAATTGGCTTCAGTCTGTTTTTGGTGTTACAATAAGATAATCTTATGAACAATATCAACAGTAGGTTATTGTAGTATTGATGGGTTTTGGGGGGGTGAGCAATCAGTGGTTGTTGGAGTTTCCATGGTAATAGGAGTGTGTTATTTAGTTAGTAGATGAGGGATTGAGATCGTAGTTAGAGGCTTTGTGTATTTAGTGGTAGTGGAGCCAGATTTGGTTAGTTATACTAGAAGTCCAAGAATGCAATGACTATCACTTGGAATAAAGTTGTAGTAGGCTTCCATAATGATGTGATAGTTTTTAGTTTTTTGAAAATTATGGTGCAGTATTTGAGTATGATGGTTATAGTTTTTAGTTTTTTGAAAATTATGGGATCAACCTTTTTCTACATCGCCCATTAAAAAGTGATGTCTAATGTCAATGTATTTTCTCCTTTTATGTTGAATTGGTTTTGGCTATGTTTATTGAACTAGTATTGTCAGAAAAAATTGGAGCACATCCAGTTTTCAACCCAAAGTCTCTGAGTTGTTGATCCATAGAAGTTGAGGACAACATAATGCAACAACATATTATGTTTCGAAATTATATAGAACTAAGAAGTTTTGTTTCTTTGTTGCCCAAGAGATAATACATGACCTTAAGAAGTTATCCATACATGAAGTACTCTCAATGTCCAGTAAGTTTCCTTCATGGTTTGCATAAACATATTCTACTAGTCTAAAATTGCTTCCTTTTGGGTACTAGAGTCTCAAGTTTGTGGTTCCCTTTAGGTAGCGTAGAATCATTTTAACAACTTGTAAATGAGGTTCCGTAGGATAAGCTTGAAATAGAGCACATGGACCCACACTAAACACAATGTCTGGACTTCTATCTATAAGATACATAAGTGACAGAATCATTCCTCTATAGAGATTTCAATCTACGATTGAACCTATTCCCTCAAGATCTAATTTGGTAGCTGTGACAATTGGGGTATTGATTGTTTTTGCATTTTCCATTTTGACATACTTATGTTGGTGAATTAGGGTTCCTGAGGATAGTTGTTTCATTTAAAGTCGTAGGAAATAGTTTAACTCTCCTATAATTCTCTTTTCAAACTCATTCTCGATAGAAACGCAAATTAATATGTGAGTGTTTTATTTTTTTCTCCCTAGATGATGTCGTCCACGTACACATTTATGATAAGCAATTCCTTTCCTTTACTCTTGAGAAAAATTGTGTTGCCTCTTGTGTGCCCATGACTTAAGATAAACTTTTATAATCTGTCTTACCATGCCTTAGGTGATGGTATTAACCCATAAAGAGCTTTGTCAAGCTTATAGACATGTTCAGGATGCTCATTATTTAAAAATATATGTGGTTATTTAACAAACACTTCCTTTTTTAGAAATCCATTTAAGAATGCACTTTTCACATCCATTTGATAGAATGTGAATTCCACGTGGACAAAAAATACTATAAGTAGTCTTATTGCCTCTTATCTTGCAACTAGAGCAAAACTTTTATGGTTCCCTCTTCTTGATTGTAACCTTGGACCACCAATTTTTCTTTGTTTCTTGTTATGGTACCATGTTCTACCAACTTCTTTGTGAACAACCACTTAGTTCCAATAATGGTTCTTTTTGGGGGGGTCTTGGCACTAGGTGCTAGACTTCATTTTTTTCAAATTGATTAAATTCCTCCTCCAAAGATATAAACCAGCCAGCATCATGAAAGTCCTCACTAATTTTCTTTGGTTCCATCACAGAAAGGAATGCATTGAAGGCACATTGATTTTTAGTCTGATTTGGTGGTTATTTCGGATATGACATTAGTGGGTACATTATCTTTTAGATGTGACCCTTGGTACTTGTAGTCTTTGATTTTTCTTAGATTTTTCTTTTAAGTTTTCTTCATTTTCTCCATAAGACACAATAGTTTTTACATCATGTGCAGGTGAAGAACCCGGTTCGTTTACTTTTCTTGTTCATTTTCGGCATATAATATTAATGGCTCATATTGAAGACTTTCGTTTGCTATAACATTTGCTTGAACAAATACTGCATGTACTCTCTCTTTTACACACATTAATATTTTATTTCGTACCTTATAAGTTTTTCTATATGAAGAATATCCTAGAAGAATTCCATCATCATCTCTAGCATCAAACGTTCCTAATATATTCTTTCCACTATTATGAATGAACAATTTACACCTGAAAGTTCTTAGGTGAGATATGTTAGGTTTTATGCATTTTAGTAATTCATAGGGAGTTTTAATTAGCATGGATCTAGACATACACCTATTTATAATATATCATGCAGTACTCATGGCTTGAGCCCAAAATTAATTAGTTATGTTGCTAGCAATCATCGTAGTTCTATCCATTTCTTGAAGGGTTCTATTTTTCCTTTTTACTACTCCATTTTTTTGAGAAGTCCTAGTAGAAGAGAAATTGAAACCAAACCCATGAAATTCATAATATTGAACAAACTTAAAATTCTCAAATTTAGTTCCATGATCATTTCTGATAACCATCAGTTATTTGTCAAGTTTCTTTTGAAGTTTTCTTATTAATGTACAAAATGCTTCAAATGCATAAGAAACTGTACCTTCTAAACTTCTCTACTAGTACAAACACATTCTTCTAACCCTCATAGGTATACATGGATCCATGTGTACTAATTCTAAGGATCTGGTTGATCTTAAAACCTGTTTGTATTTAAAGAATGATTTTAGCTATTTTCTTCGAGTACATGTTTCACAAAATCATTCTTCTTTAAACTAGGTTTAGGAAGTCCTATTACTAAATCTTCAGAAATAAGTTTTTTAAGTTAATTGTATGTGAATAGCATGACCTAGACATTTATGCCATAGTGAAGGATCTCTATCTACTGTCTTAGACATATAAGACTTGTAGCCCCTGCCTTTGTAATATGTACATTCTATACATGATATCTTTATCCAGTTAAGAAAATTTCCTTTGGTTCGAGATTTATTACTTCAACTCCTATGGAAGAGACAATTACCTTGTTTTCTTTATCACAAAGTTGTGATATGCTGAGCAAGTTGTGATTCAAGACTCCAACATGATACAAATTTTCGATTGTGTGTTCACTAGTCCACTGCCAACTAAGATTTCAATTTTGAGGGAAAGGTTACAAGAATCAAGTTGATGAGTTTTTTCAAGAACATATTTCTTTTAGCTCACTATTGAGTTTTACAAGATCAATGTTCTCATAATTCAAACTAGTCATAGAAGCTACCAAATGATTCTTGTCACGGTTCAGTTCTTGTATGGTATTTATGAAAATGAGCGTTAAAGATGATAATTTCTTCTCAGGTGTTATCTTTGAGATAAGAAATGTTTACCTCATCTTCTTCAGTGTTGGAATCAGATTCAGGTTCTGAATCTTCTATTCCCATAAGTTCAATGTCATCATACTTATCATAGTTATCTGTACTTGTTTCCTAACTATCTTATATAGCTTGATTATTTTCTTTTTCATTATTTTTCCTTTTGTTTCCCAGTTCTCTTTTCTAACTTTTCTACCCTTTATTTTGTCTTCTCAACTTTCCACATAGGACAATTCTTGACTTGATGGTCAGTTTCACCACATTTATAACATGCTTTATTTTGGGCCTTTTTGTTCTATTCTCCTTGGTAGGAAAGAAAACAAATGCACTTAATGGGTTTTGTATTAATCTCCATTTTGTCACACCTCTTCCTTTTTTATTTTTTTTACAATTGTTGAGGATATGACAGTTTATTTTTAATTAAAAAAATTATATCTTTTTAGAGTCACCACTTGGAATTGAGTTTTTCAGGTGTTGCAAGTCACCTGATAATTCCTAAATTAAAACAAAAAAAATTATTTATTTTTGGTCTACGAAAACAGATTAGGTAAGGAATTCTATTTGTTGGATATAACAGGATTTCAACATCGATTCATTGGAATATTCTGCTATTTTTTGTTACTCTTTTTTTTTAGATGGCTTTTGGAGGTAACTAACGTCCACCAGATACACAACCTTGTACAAAACTTTCTGCACAGAGGCAAAATCCTCCAAATGTTGGAAAGTATGATGAACTCCAGAGATTGATTATTATTCCCAACGGATTGGGGTAAGTATTCAAGTAATCTTTTTAATAGTTTTGTTAATAAGTGGAGCCTTGTGTAAAATGAGAAGTGCACTATAAACTACTTTAGTTGCATTATTATGTTTTGATGTTTTATCCTTATATTCATTTGTTTTGATTTTGCAATAGCTTCTGTATCATCACAATTTTAAATATAATGCAGGTTTTATCCTTCTATTTAGTTTGTGAAGGCTATGTTTCAATCAATGCGTTCATTTTTATCACGAGCAATGGAGGTACTGGAAAAGATGTTCCATTGTACATTAAAGAGAGAGAATGTTTGATGACTTCAAGGTAAAAATAAATCAATTATCTACTTGGAGTATTTAATAACTCCTTGGTCTCAAACAAGTTAATCAATCTAGATGCATGACATATATATTAGTGATGTATATGTTGTTTAAATATAAACACTTATTATATGGACATTTACTCAATCTAAAAATTCAGTTATATGAAGATGAAGCTTACATGGTCTGTCAAGCACGAGAGTAAGATACAAGAAATTTTTTTAGAAAATGTTCTCGTAGGTTGAGTGATTTCTTTTGGTATGACCGAAAACATTATATGAGACCATCATGGATTCGTGAAGATATATGAAAAACATTGAATGAGTATTGGACCTCTCCTAAGTTCAAAAAGAACACAGTGAAAAAGGAAGCCCAAACATCTGTTTTACCCCGTTCTCCTCAGCCTTCTGATAAGGAGGAGTAAGATAAATTGAAGTTATACATCAAACTCGATGTAGTACCTCACATGTGAAAAAGTGTTAATTTTTTTTAAATATATTGATAAAAATTCAGAAATATCTATTTTAGCAAAATATCTATTTTATACAAAATGATCAAATTACTCTCTTTGAAAGTGCAAAGATAACCAATTTTATCTAATAGTTAGATTAATAAGCCAAATTAACCGACTTTATATTTTATTTTAATAGTCATTTCATATATTTACTTCTAAAAAAATGAAAAGACTATATTTACATTTTATTTATTAATTAATTTATTTTTAATTACATTTTTTTTGCAAAAAATGAACAAATTTACATTTTTTACAAAAATGACCAGATTTTCATATTTTGCAAAAAAGACCAAAATTTTTCTAATTATTTTTTTTATTTTTTGCAAAAACGACCAGATTTATATTTTTTTGCAAAATGACCAGATCTACATTTGTTTGCAAAAATGACTAGATTTATCCTTATTAAAATGACCAGAAACTGATAAAAACTTTGTGATTATTATTATTACTATTTTAGCAAAACATGAGTCTATTTACTAATTATGAGGTAAAATATAAACTAAACACCAATTAGTAATATATAAGTATATAATAATAAACACAATCATATGACAATCAATACAGACTAAACTAAATAAAAAAATACAAAGTAAATAACATAACGATAAAAATAATCACACAAGAATCATAATAAACTTAACTAAATAAAAAACAATTTAATACGAACAAATTTATCAAAAAATAAAAGAACATAAATATTAATTCAAGATTACATGTGAAATGTAAAAGAAATACCTAAAGTCATGACAAAAAAAAATGAAGACGCAAACTTATTTGAATTCCAAAGACCACCAAATATGAAATATCTTTTTTTTAAGAAGAAAAATTGTTCTTATGTTTTTCTCTCTTTCAATTTTGTTCTCTGTTTTTTCTCGATATATTTTTTGTCCTTTGAAATGAAAGAAGAAGGGGGTTTAAATTGGTGTTGAGTATTAAACCCCCAATTCTTCTTGAAAACTTAAGAGTCAATGCATGTATTGGACTCTTTGTTTTCTCAATGTGCCAACCAAGGTGACCAAAGAAATATTTTTTTTTATTTCAAATTAATTAAATGACTCTTTTGCCTTTTTAGATGACCCATTTATTTTATTTATTAATTGAATAATAGTCATATGGGTCATTAGAAAGTTTTAAAAAAGGCCCAAATGTCATTAGATGAACCATTTCTTTTATTCATTGATTAAATAATAACTAATGCGTCATCTGAAAAATTTAACAGGCCCAAAATGTTAACCCATTTCATCAAGACCCAAAAATCAAAAGAAAATCAACCCACTAAAACAAAATATAAACATCTAAACTATTCTAAAGATCAAACACAACAAATAAGATGGAAAAATAAAAACAAAACTAAAACAATAATAATAGTAATAATGATGATGATGATGATGATAATAATAATAATAATAATAATAATAATAATAATAATAATAATTGAAACAACAACACCGACATGAAACTTAAAGAACATTAACAAAATAATACAAAATTCAACATCAAAACAAAATGACTTACATGATCAAATGAAAATGATAAGGACTGATTGGGATAGAGGTTGATAGTGGGGAAAGAATGACATAAATTTTTTTGTAAATGAAGGTCGCCGAAAAGTTTTGACTGATTTTGGACCTAAAATTTATATAAAATGACAACCCTTGAGGAACTCTACAATTTTATGTATATGGTTTGGGATGGAGATAATCGAAACTTCATAAATCCAAGGGAAAAAAATGAAGATTCATATTTTGTTTTTCTTAGATTTACGGAGTTCGACTATAGATATGGCTAAAAGGTTTATGGATTTGTGTAGAGGAGGGTAAAATGAAGAGAAGATAATTTTTTTAGGATTTTTCCGGCCAAAAAGGTGGTGGCTTCCAGCAGCAGTAGCGGTGACCAGCCGACGGCATGGAAGCAAAGGGAAAAAGGAAAAATAAAAATCTAAATAAAAAAGATGTTAATTTTTTTGGATTTTTAGATTGTTGTTAGGGTCCTATAATAGACCTTGGATAAAAATATCATGAATGATTGAGATTCAATCTTGAAAATATCTATTGGTCCAGCTCAAAATCAATTTGGCCATCAGAAATTGATCTAAATCAGCTCAATTCAAACCAAATTGGGTCATCTGGGCCAATAAAAATAATAATACATACAAAGACAGAAAACCAAAAATATAAATTTTTATCTATATAAATATATATATTATAGGAGTAAAATAAACACGTCAAAGGTGTTCACACATTTCAGTGCTCTATTTGCTGGAGTTAACAAGACTTCGACATCGATTCATTGAATCAATCTGCTATTTTTTGTTACTCTTATTTTTTAGATGGCTCTTGGAGGTAATAGTCGTCCACCAACTACACAACCTCATACAAAGGCTTCCATACAGAAGCAAAAGCCTCCAAATGTTGAAAAGTATGATGAACTCCACTGATTGATTATTATTCCCGATGGATTGAGGTAAGTATGCATGTAATCTTTTTAATAGTTTTTTTAATAAGTGGAGCCTTGTGTAAAATGAGAAGTTCACTATAATCTACTTCAGCTGCATTATTATATTTTGATGTTTTATCCTTGTATTCATTTGTTTTGAATTTGCAGTAGCTTATGTATCATCACAATTATAAATATAACGCAGGTTTTATCCTCCTATTTAGCTTGTGAAGGATATGGTTCAATTAATGTGTTCCTTTTATCATGATCCGTGGAGGTTTTGGAAAGATGTTCCATTGAACATTAGAGAGAGAATGTTTGATGACTTCAAAGTAAAAACAAATCAATTATCTACTTCAACTATTTAATAATTCCTTGGTCCCAAACAAGTTAATCAATCTAGATGCATGACATATATATTTGTGATGTATATATTGTTTAAATAGAAACACTTATTATATTGGACATTTATTCAATCTAAAAATTCAATTATATGCAGATGAAGTGTACATGTTCTCTCGAACATAAGAATAAGATACGATATATTTTTCCAGAAAATATTCTCGTAGGTTGAGTGATTTGGTTTGGTATTCCCAAGAAAATGATAAAAGGCCATCATGGATTCGTGAATATATATGGAAAACATTGAATGAGTATTCGACCTCTCCAAAGTTCAAAAAGAACACAGTGAAAAAGGAAGCCCAAACATCTGCTCCACCCCGTTCTCCTCAGCCTTCTGAGAAGGAGGAATATAATAAATTTAAATTATACGTTATACTCCATGTAGTACCTCACATGGTTATATGTCAATTTTAGTATCTCCTACAACTAGTCTTTTAGTTATTTCATGATCGTGTATTTCAGTATTTCCATTCAGTTATTTTACTTGGTTATTGCGTTAGCAAGTATTATAGATTCATCATGCTCCGTTATTACACTTATCATGTGTTATCTCACCTACTCATTGTATTCATAACACGTATATATATACTTTCAGTCCTATACTTTCACTTTCAAACAGTTGGAGTTAGCTAGGGGTTTGTCCTAGCAACTCCAACTCATGTTAGTAGAGGTTTTAAGACAAGTTCAGTTCCAATTCAACTTTGTGCACTTAGATATTCATCTAATGATATTTCTAGACTCCTATAGTTTGACATTCAATTATCTTCTATTTATATTTCTTTCTTATCTTTGTTTCATGATAGTGGACGAGGTTTCCTTGGGATCATATGTGGCTCCAAGCACCATGTCACGACTAAGGGAAATCTTGAGTCGTGACATGATTCTCAAAAACTAGTTGTTGTCATTAGTACATACAAATATACAAAATGACTTTCGTCTCTTGTTTTGACATAGAAAACTTTGGGCAGGTTTGTTAAATTATATAATATGATATTTAATGTCTTCGATTCATCATTCTCATATTTACAATCTAAGGGGGGGGGGGGGGGTAAAGATTAAGATAAAACACAATTTATGTCCATATTCTATTATAAGAGAATTATTCACCAATTATATTACACATATACTCCCCCAACAATAAATGGTCATGCTGAGTACAAACATCACCACCTCAACAATCTTATTTGATGCTTACTTTCGAAGAACTAGTCCTTGCATCATTTTGGCCTAAAGCTCTAGTTTATGCTACTTATACTATTAAAGGATACCATGTCAGAATTTAAAGTTCTCCTCACCATTTAAATGTTTATTCCAAAAAAGAGCTTGATTTATGCCTTATCTATTTTGCTCTATTCGTTTCTATGCATTATTATAATTCACCTATTTTTTCTTAGCTATACGATTTTTTAGTAAGAAAAGTTTTAACAATATCTCATCCTATCTGAAAGTTGTGCAGATACATGATTTAATTGTAACTATATCTCACGACCAAGGCTACCTCTTGACGTAAGATGGGACTTAGGATCACGAGTACCCCAAGCTAACCCTATGTCTAGTATATATAAAGCATACTGAGAATAATTTACTAAAACATACGAAGACTTCAATAACAACTGAAAGATTTAACTTCACAATGCAAGTTAATTCTACTAAATTCAAGTTAATTCTACTACTATGTCTGAAAAACATCTAACTGAGTTGAGTTGTTGGGATACTGAGTACTAGAACCTACATCATGAAAGGATGTAGAGCAGAGTTTGTGATAATACTTGGAATGTACTGAGCATGCAGGATATATATATTAAGCTGTACAAATATGTATAAGTTGAACAAAGCATAAATGAGCAATGATATAAACTAAGTAAGAATGTAAATTCTGAAATATAAGTGAAAAGCTTAACTAAATGTAATGACCAAGTACTAATCATTAAAATAAATGCGGAACTGAATATTGAAGTATATACTGAAAATCTGATCAAATGCACTAAGAGTCTGACTAGGGTAGCTACTATTAGACGACTAAACCATGTATACAACGTATTCTCTCTTTGGTTTTAGATAATTGCTCAAACTATCATCTTAAAAGAGGTATCTGCTCTGAAATATCTCTGAACACATTGTTCATTTAGGAAACAATGTATCTCTTTCGTCAAAGTAAATATACTTTCTTTGGGTTGAGATAATTATTGAAAAATCCCCTTTAAGAGGTAATTGTTCTATACTCAATCTTTCTGAAAACTCTTTTACTTTTCTCAAAATAATGCTCTCTTCCTTCATTTAAAATTGAAAACGTTTGTGAAATACTTAATTCCTTCATACTCTTGCTCAATTCTTGGTTAAAACTCTTTCTCAAAAACTTTAGTTTAAAACAAAAATGTTAGCTTTAAAATATTCTCAAAATCTTAACAACAATATAGAGAAACTCAATACTCAGAACTCAACAATACTAGTCGTATCAGCATCACTCAACTAATGTAGTTCATGATGAAATATAGACAAGCATAAAGTTCTTAATGAAATCAACGAAATTGGAAGAACACTTAAAACCCTAGCTTTCATCCTCTAGGTACCTTGCTTTAATAACATGAAGTGTTAATGAACGTAAAATAATTGATTAAGACTTTCTAAGTCCTTAACTAGGTGAAAATTTTGTGGTTTTTTGGGATATATACTATTAACCATGTGTTAACAAATAATATTTATTATAGAATAAATATTTACTCAATTTCAATAGATCATATATTCGTTTATGGTGTCTATTTACTTATATAATAGATGATTTAGTGTGTAGAGTTTTAACTTATACACAGAGGATTAAATCATCGGTTTATATAAGTATACTGTTTTTTGTTCACAATCTATGATGGAAATTGGACATGTCATCGGGTACGGTTGTAGCACAAGATTATATGTAATTTATCTTGATTATGGGAACGGTATAGTTCCAACTTCTTGTGCTAGTACATTTTGTATGTATTGAACGGGACCGAGTAGAGATAGTTGTTTTAGATTGACTAACAATAACATATTCTCTAAAATATTAAAGAACTTATATTCTTAATTCTGATATAACTATTATGATCTGTATATATTAATTTTTGTTTTGATTTATAAAAAAGTGAGATTATGAGATGGATTAATATGCCTGGTAAGTTAGATGATAATAATATATATTGGTGAAATAATAAGTTATTTGATGGAATTCATCTCTCATTATAGAGATTGATTGATATGCCTTTTTGAGAAACTTATAAGTTTTCATCGTGTCAAATCTTGCAAGTGGATTTATGAATCCGACACATGAAATAAGTTAAGTAGTGCTCTAAAGGAAATTATTCTCTAAGTTAAATTCGTCAGTAATTTAATTTATTGATTAGTATCTAAAATCTTAACATGCAGAATTACATAAGTGATTAGTGGGGAATTACGAAATAATGGAGTGCAATTACGAATTTCTAGTGGAATGACTTGTAATTTATTATGGTTAGAGTAATTCAAATTAATTGGAATTATTTTCATAATAGGAAGCCTTGGTAATTAATTTTGTGGTCCGTATAGTGCCCATATTTAACTAGAACTCAGAATCCTATTTCCATGCAAAAAAGGAAGAATAATATGGGTTTTTCTTGTCTTCTAAAATAACTATGTTTTCTAGTCCTTTTTGGATTAGGAAGAAATCTCTATATATAGGGATTCTTCTAACCTAGAAATAGATGATTAGTTTTCTATTCATGCTTGTCCACCCAAGTATTGAGAGAGTTCGGATGTGACTTGGGATCACTGTAGAAGACCATAGATATCTTGTAGATTTGTTTGAAAGTCTGTTTATCTTGGAATTTGCTTTAAGGTATCCGCTCACGCTTCAAGAAGTAATTCTTGAATTAAATTTCATTATGTTTATGCATTCCAGCATATTATAAGTTCTAGCATAAATGGTATTGCTTATCTATTATTAATGTAAGTAATAAAGATCCTGTGATATATTTCTGTTGTGCATATATGTTTTCTAGCAATTGGCATCAAGAGACTTACTTACATCTTTATAGATAACCTAAAGTATATGTATGCGCAATATTATGTTACTCGTGGTTAGTAATTATATTTTCACGTAAACAACAAACTGATGAAACTTGAACAGGTTTGTTTTTGTTGGGTGCATACGGTAATAATGACTTCTGTGATCAATAAGATTTGATAGTAATTTTCCCAAGTCATGCGCAATATACCTTCTTTATAATTGATAAAATTTAAGAATTTTATTGGCTGTACATACCATTAAGCTTTTGGAATGGTCGCGGCTATGTGAGAATTCTATAAAAAAAAAAATTGGACAATGTGTGGTGGCTGTTTTGTTTATTTTAAAATTAATGGAATCTTATTCTATTTGTATATAAAAAAAACTTAATTTTGTATAAACAAAACAACTTGTGTGTCGTAGTTTCTTGTTCATGTGAATGGGTAGCGGGCTAGCGGCAACGTTATGTGAATTGTTCATTGAGGTAATGCAGAAAATTAAAGAATAGCTTTGCACTCATATCATGTTCTAACCCCTTTTCTTTTATTTATTAATTAAAGTGATGGGCTTGACATGATGAATATTGTGGTGCTATATTGTGTAAACTATGTGACTTAGCTTCCACCTCAATTTTTTCTCAATCTGAATCGTAACTACAAAAGTAAAAATGTGGTTAGGTTGATTTTGAATAGAAAAGGTTTTCATTACATGGTTGTAGTCTCTTTTTTACATGAAAATATATAAATTTATACATATTAACAATTCTATAATAATTAATTGGTAACCATAAAAGTGGTTTGTTTATTTGGAATTATTAGAAATTTTTAATATTTTTATAAATGTGATTATAATACATATTAAGAACTATGATTAATATATAGGATTCATTAGTGTGATCTATTTATTTGAGTTATTAGAATATTATCAATGTGTGGTATATAAATTATTCTAAGTGAATAATAGAGGTAAATATTTATGTACTTGAATGGAGATTTACCTTAAGATGCTAGTAATGTCCAATTAATTCATGAGAAGAGATATGAAAGAATTTCACAGGTCTTAAAGGGAGAAATATAATATGTTGAATTCTCAAGTGTATTAATTGCGAGAACAATTTGATATAACAAGGTGTTGTGTGCCTTAGTCAAAGAAAAGGCACACAATATGCCTTGTGCTCATGAGATTAAAAAAAAAAGAAAAAAAAGAATGAAAATATGAATCAAGTTATTTTAATCTTAAACTATGCTTAAAACGATTATTTTTTCAAATTTGGTCATAGTTTAGGTGGTCATGAAAATCATCTAGATAGATATAGGTAGACTATAGGAATAAAATTTGATTTGAAAATGATAAGGTCATTCTTTATATCAGTTGTGTTTATGTTAAATTTGGAATTTGATTATACATAATTGTTTAAGAAAAATAGATATATGATAAGAATGTGGGTCATGTTGTTTTAATTCCTAAAGATGTTTAAATCACTTGAATTTCAATTTGGTCATGACTTTGGAATTAAATTTTTATAGACTCCAATTGAACTTAAATTTGATAAGTTCATTAATAACGGCTTAGTAAGAAATACTCATTACTATGTGGTTATATTTTTTTGAGGTCGTTAAAATGATTTTAATGTTGTTCTTTGGAAAGAAAATGTGATTTAGTATGAATAACATCCTTTATAATGGTTTTATTTATGTTATATGTGGCTGGTTGTAACGACCTGTTTAGTCGGTTCGAGCAGTAGAACTATTTTTGATAAAAACTGACTGGGTCGACGAATCACGCGACGGACCGTCATGGTCACGACGGACCGTGATGGACTCCATCGTCCCATACTTATGTAATTTCTCCTGCTGCTCTCCTCATTACCCTCGACGACAGGTAGGACGAACCGTCATAGGCACGACGGTCCATCGAGGGTCTTCGTTCCAAAACACTTCAACTCTGAAATCTGGGTATTGGGATCGACTCTCTGAACTTCAGCACGGACCGTCGTAGATACAACGGACCGTCACAAGTTGCGTAACCTCACTACTGAATTTAACTCTCTGAACTTTGTGACGGACCTGCAGGACGGACCGTCATAGATACGACGGACCGTCACACGCTGCGTAACTCCACCCTGGGTCGGATTTCCGCTAAAATTTAAATGGATGTTTTGGACTATTCATGATTATAATTATGAAATTAGTGGGGTAAGTTCAATAATTTATTTACTTGGGGGTTAAAAAAGATAATAGGGAAATTAATAGTGGGTTACTTTTATCATAATGGATTATATGATAATTAGGGTAAAAGAAAAAGAATCTGCAGAAGAAAAATAAAAAGAATAGAAAGGGAGAACGAGCGAGACAGAGAGAAAGAAGAAGAAAGCAAGTGACTTAGACTTCAGATTGAAATGGTTCAAAGGCATTGGGGAGGTAGCTTGCTTGATCACGATTCTTCGGTGGAGGTAGGTTATGGTTTAATTTCTATATGATAGATAAACTCTAAATAGTGATCGATATGTATTGGGTGGTATTGTAAAGTCTTCTATGTACTTGATTGTGTGATTGTATGTTTGATTGTGCAGTTGTAGTTGGTTACAATGATGAGATTGGTGAACCTTCAATCTTAAATCCTCTCTATTAAGATGACGCCTTGACATAGAAAAGACTTGATGAAATAAAATAATGAGATAAATGGATCGGAGTGTCACGTTCCGACATGGTATTCTTGGATTGGAGTGTCACGTTCCGACACGGTAGTATTAGGGGATCGAAGTGTCACGTTTCGACACGGTATATGGGATCGGAGTGTCACGTTCTGACACGATAATAATAAAGAGAAGGAATCTTAAATTATGTTAATATACTCAAATTCAAAGAACCTATTTCCCAAATGAGTATGGTGTGGAGGCTTGAGTCCTCATAGGTGTGCTTGGTGTTGTTGCCAATATTTCTTGTACTTGTTGTTTGTCACCTGTTACATATTGTGGTTGATTTCATATTATTATTCAGTATATATTGCTTTCTATTTTGAGTTGGCCGATGATACCTACTCAGTACATGTTCCTTGTACTGACCCCCTACTTGTATTTTCTTCTTGTTGTTTTGTGGAGTGCAGCAAGTGCACCATCGACTTCGACTCGCCCTCAACTCTAGCCACTCTCCAGCGCATCAGATTTCAGGGTGAGCTATTATTCCTAGCTCGGACTGGATTCTCTCCCTCGCGTCTTGATGTCTTTGAAGTTCGAACATGTACCATTTTTTTTACTTATTTTAGCTTCTTAAATACTCTTAGATTTAGAATTTTGAGGATAGATGTTCTTGATGTGATGACTTCCATATTTTGGGATTAATAAATATTAAAATTTAGAAGTTTATTTACTTGATTACGTTAATAAGTTTTGTATCTTCCGCGGTATTCTTACTACTCATAATTGATTTACTGGTAAATGTTGGGGTTTAGATTTGTTGGTTCGCTCACCTAGGAGGATAAGTGTGGGTGCCACTCGCGGCACATTTTGGATCGTGACAAACTTGGTATCAGAGCCTTAGGATCGTTGGTCTCATCACACAAGAACGAGTCTAGTAGAGTCTTGAGGAACGGTAGGGGGACGCCCTTACTTTTCTTTGAGAGGCTATAGGACTTTAGGAAAACCCCATTCTTACTTTCTTTCGTGCTATTACTTGGATCCAATTGGTATCCAGGTGATACAAATTGGTATCTGACATCCTCACTCTATTTCGCAGATGGTTAGAACTAGAGAAACAATTGTGCCAACACCAACACCGGCAAGACAGAGTGCGTCTCAGCCAAATATTGGGGCTGTAGCTCGAGGAGGAGCAGTGGCAAGAGGCCGTGGTAGAGGTCGCAGGAGAACGCCCTCTAGGGGTAGAGGACAAACACCTGGTCCAGCTAGTAATAGGGCGGTGACTCTTCCACCGACTGATGAGGTAGTGAGAGAGGGTGAAGAAGGGGAAAACGAGTAGGTTCAAGATGAGGATTTACCACCCCAGCCTACCCCAGAGATGATTAACCAGGTTCTTACTTATCTTAGCGGGTTATCTGATCAGGGCCAGACACCTCCAGTGTTTTCTACACCAGCACCTCAGGTTCCGGGAGTACAACATGCAACTGCTATGGCTCCTCGCATGGATGCCTCATTTGAAGTAGGCACGTTTCCTCGATTGACTACAGGGTCTATAATGACGAGTGATCAGCATGAACTATTCACTAAATTCTTAAATTTGAAACCTCCAGTCTTCAAGGGTGCTGAATCTAAGGATGCCTATGATTTTCTGGTTGATTGTCATGAGCTGCTACATAAGATGGACATAGTAGAACGATTCGGTGTTGAGTTTGTGACCTACCAGTTTCAGGGGAATGCCAAAATATGGTGGCGGTCGTATAAAGTGTAAACCAGCACAGGCACCACCTATGACTTGGGCATCATTCTCTGGCTTATTTATGGAGAAGTATATATCCCGGACTTTGAGGGACAAGAGGAGAGATGAGTTCCTGAGCCTAGAGCAAGGCAGGATGTCTGTTACTGCTTATGAGGCTAAAATTCGTGCACTATCCAGATATGTCACCTAGCTTTGCTTCAGGCCACAAGAGCAGATTTGCGATTTTGTGAAAAGATTGAGGTCAGATTTGCAGATCCCAGCCTTACAGGTAGCTGCTGCAGCAAAATCCTTTCACGAAGTGGTTGATTTTGTGATAGAGGTGGAGAGGGTGAAGCCAGACGACTTCACCATGGCGTCGACATCTAAGAAGTTCCGTAAGGGAGGTGATTTTAGTGGTTCTTATTCCAGAGGGCAGAGTTCAGGAGGTTACCCAGCCCGTCCTATTCAGTCTTCATTACAGGTTGTAACTGGGGTCCATCGCAAACCAGTCAGCATTTTTCTGAGTTTGGAGGTTATCCCCAGACTTTGTCATTTTCACAGAGACCTATGCTTGACTCCAGAAATTGTTATGGATGTGGAGAGACTGGACATATTAGGAAATATAGCCCAAAACAGAGTTACAGACCCCCAATAGCTAGAGGAAGAGGTGGTCATAGTAGGGGCCGCCATTTTGGAGGACGTGGTGGCCAAGGTAATGGTAGTCATCAAATCAGTTGGGGTGGCAGGCAAGTTGGAACTACTGCAGTGCAACATGGTAGGGGCAACGGGCAGACAGGTGATAGGGCCCATTGTTATGCTTTTCCCGGGAGGTCTGAAGCAGAGACATCTGATGCTCTTATCACAGGTAATATTTCGGTCTATGATTGCATGGCTTCTGTATTATATGATCCTGGATCCACCTTTTCATATGTTTCCTCCTCATTTGCTACTGGTCTTGATTTATATTGTGATTTTCTTGACATGCCTATTCGTGTCTCTACTCCTGTGAGTGAGTCTGTGATAGTTGAGAGGATGTATGGGTCTTGTCTTGTGACTTTTGTGGGGAGAAATACTCATGTAGATTTTATTATTCTAGAGATGGTTGATTTCGATGTAATTCTGGGTATGACTTGGCTTTCTCCAAACATTGCAATCTTAGATTGTAATGCTAAAACTGTGACATTGGCCAAGCCTGGGACAGATCCGCTAGTGTGGGAGGGTGACTATATTTCCACTCCAGTTCATATCATATCTTTTCTTCGTGCTAAGAGAATGGTTAGTAAGGGTTGTTTAGCTTTCTTAGCACATCTCAGGGTTGATACTTCCCAAGTACCTTTGATTGAGTCTATCTCGATAGTCCGTGAGTTTCTGGATGTGTTTCCTGCAGACCTTCCTGGTATGCCACCAGATAGGGATATTGATTTTTGTATTGATCTGGAGTCGGGTGCTCGCCCCATTTCCATACCCCCTTATAGAATGGCTCCAGCTGAGTTAAGGGAGTTAAAGGCCCAACTTCAGGAGTTGTTAGGTAAAGGTTTTATTAGACCAAGTGCATCCCCTTGGGGTGCTCCTGTTTTATTTGTGAAGAAGAAGGATGGAAGTTTTCGGATGTGCATAGACTACAGGCAACTGAATAAGGTAACTATTAAGAAAAAGTATCTTATTCCTCGCATTGATGATTTGTTCGATCAGTTACAAGGTGCTTGTACCTTCTCAAAAATTGATTTGAGATCTGGTTATCATCAATTGAAAATACGGGCAGCAGATGTGCCCAAGACTGCTTTTCGAACCAGGTATGGGCATTATGAATTCTTAGTAATGTCTTTTGGGCTTACGAATGCCCTTGCTGCTTTCATGAGCCTGATGAACGAGATTTTTAAGCCATATCTGGATCTCTTTGTTATTGTATTTATTGATGATATACTGATATACTCAAAGAGCAGGAAAAAACATGAGGAGCATTTGAAAATTGTATTGAATTGTTGAGGGAGAAAAGGCTTTATGCCAAATTCTCCAAGTGTGAGTTTTGGCTAGATTCAGTGTCCTTCTTGGGACACGTGGTTTCTAAGGATGGAGTGATTATGGATCCATCTAAGATTGAAGCAGTGAAGAGTTGAGTAAGACCTACTAATGTTACAGAGGTAAGGAGCTTTGTTGGTTTAGCTAGCTACTACCGTCGATTTGTCAAGGGATTTTCTTTTGTTGCTTCCCAATTGACAAATTTGACTAAGAAGAATGTTCCATTTGTATGGTCGGACGAATGTGAAGAAAGCTTTTAGAGCCTCAAGACCTTGTTGACTACTGCACCAATTCTTACCTTGCTAGTGGAAGGTAAGAATTTCATTGTTTACTGTGATGCATCTTATTCTGGTTTGGGTGCAGTGCTAATGCAAGAGAGGAATGTAATTGCTTATGCTTCGAGGCAATTAAAAGTGCATGAACGTAACTATCCGACCCATGATTTTGAGTTGGCTGCAGTTGTGTTTGCATTAAAGCAATGGAGACATTATCTATATGGGGTCAAGTGTGAAGTCTATACAGATCATCGTAGTTTACAGTATGTCTTTACTCAGAAAGATTTGAATTTGAGGCAGAGGAGGTGGATGGAACTACTGAAGGACTATGATATTACTATTTTGTATCACCCAGGAAAAGCTAATGTTGTGGCAGATGCTTTAAGTAGAAAAGTAGGGAGCATGGGAAGTATAGCCCACTTACAGGTTTCTAGACGCCCATTGGCTAGAGAGGTTCAGACTCTGGCTAATGACTTTATGAGGCTGGAAGTACTAGAGAAGGGAGGATTTTTGGCCTGTGTGGAGGTAAGATCTTCTTTTCTTGACAGGATTAAGGGAAAACAGTTTACTGATGAGAAGCTAAGCCGAATTCGAGATATGGTATTACGAGGAGGGGCTAAAGAGGCAATAATTGATGAGCAAGGCATTTTGAGAATTAAGGGAAGGGTATGTGTGCCCCGTGTTGATAATTTGATTCACACTATTCTTACAGAGGCTCATAGTTCAAGGTATTCTATACATCCTGGTGCAACCAAGATGTATCGTGACCTAAAGCAACATTTTTGGTGGAGTAGAATGAAGCGTGACATTGTTGATTATGTTGTCCAATGCCCGAATTGTCAGCAGGTAAAGTATGAACACCAGAGGCCCGGAGGAACACTTCAGAAAATGCCCATTCCTGAATGGAAATGGGAAAGAATTGCAATGGATTTTGTGGTTGGTCTTCCAAAGACATTGGGTAAGTTTGATTCTATTTGGGTAATCGTTGACAGATTAACTAAGTCTGCTCACTTTATTCCGGTCAAGGTGACTTACAATGCAGAGAAGTTAGCCAAACTCTATATCTCAGAAATTGTTCAATTGCATGGAGTTCCTTTTTCCATCATATCAGATAGAGGTATGCAATTTACTTCTAAGTTTTGGAGAACATTGCATGCTGAATTAGGTACTAGGTTGGATCTTAGTACTGCATTTCACCCTCAGATCGATGGTCAGTCTGAGCAAACGATTCAGGTGTTGGAGGATGTGCTTCGTGCATGTGTGATAGAATTTGGTGGTCATTGGGATAACTTCTTACCCTTATCAGAGTTTTCATACAATAATAGCTATCACTCAAGTATTGATATGGCCCCATTTGAGGAACTGTATGGGAGGAAATGTAGGTCTCCCATTGGTTGGTTTGATACATTTGAGGTGAGACCATGGGGTACCGATCTCTTGAGGGAATCGTTAGATAAAGTAAAATTCATTCAGGAGAAGCTTCTAGCAGCTCAGAACAGGCAGAAAGAATATGCAGATCGAAAGGTTATGGACTTGGATTTTATGGAGGGTGAACAAGTCTTGCTGAAGGTTTCACCCATGAAAGGGGTGATGCGGTTTGGGAAGCGAGGTAAGCTTAGTCCAAGGTATATTGGTCCATTTGAAGTTCTTAAGTGTGTGGGGGAGGTGACTTATGAATTGGCATTGCCTCGAGGTCTCTCAGGAGTGCACCCGGTATTTCATGTGTCTATGCTGAAAAAATACCAGGGGGATGGAAACTACATTATTCGTTGGGATTCAGTTCTTCTTGATGAGAATTTGTCTTATGAGGAGGAGCCTGTTGCTATTTTAGATAGAGAGGTCCGCAAGTTGAGATCAAAGGAGGTTGCATCTATCAAGGTTCAGTGGAAGAATCGGCCAGTTGAAGAGTCCACTTGGGAGAATTAGGTTGATATGCAAGAAAGATATCCACATCTCTTTACAGATTCAGGTACTCTTTCTCGCCCTTGTTTTTCTTCCTGTGATCGTTCGAGGACGAACGATGGGTAAATTGGTATCTATTGTACGACCTGTTTAGTCGGTTCGAGCAGTAGAACTATTTTTTATAAAAACTGACTGGGTCAACGGATCACGCGATGGACCGTCATGGTAACGACGGAGCGTGATGGAATCCGTCATCCCATACTTGTGTAATTTCTTCTGCTGCTCTCCTCATTACCCTCGACGACAGGTAGGAGGAACCGTCATAGGCACGACGGTCTGTCGAGGGTCTTCGTTCCAAAACACTTCAAGTCTGAAATCTGGGTACTGGGATCGACTCTCTGAACTTCACGACGGAACTGCAGCACGGACCGTCGTAGATATGATGGACCGTCACAAGTTGTGTAACCTCACTACTGAATTTAACTCTCTGAACTTTGTGACGGACCTGCAGGACGGACCGTCATAGATACGACGGACCGTCACACGCTGCGTAACTCCACCCTGGGTCGGATTTCCGCTAAAATTTAAATGGGTGTTTTGGACTATTCATGATTATAATTATGAAATTAGTGGGGTAAGTTCAATAATTTATTTACTTGGGGGTTAAAGAAGATAATAGGGAAATAAATTTTGGGTTACTTTTATCATAACGGATTATATGATAATTAGGGTAAAAGAAAAAGAATCTGCAAAAGAAAAATAAAAAGAATAGAAAGGGAGAACGAGCGCGAGAGAGAGAGAACGAAGAAGAAAGCAAGTGACTTAGACTTCAGATTGAAAAGGTTCAAAGGCATTGGGGTGGTAGCTTGCTTGATCACGATTCTTCGGTGGAGGTAGGTTATGGTTTAATTTCTATATGATAGATAAACTCTAAATAGTGATCGATATGTATTGGGTGGTATTGTAAAGTCTTCTATGTACTTGATTGTGTGATTGTATGTTTGATTGTGCAGTTGTAGTTGGTTAGAATGATGAGATTGTTGAACCTTGAATCTTAAATCCTCTCTATTAAGATGAGGCCTTGACATAGAGAAGACTTGATGAAATAAAATAATGAGATAAATGGATCGGAGTGTCACGTTCCGACACGGTATTCTTGTATCGGAGTGTCACGTACCGACACATTAGTATTAGGGGATCGGACACTTATTTTAGCTTCTTAAATACTCTTAGATTTAGAAATTTGAGGATAGATGTTCTTGATGTGATGACTTCCAGATTTTGGGATTAATAAATATTAAACTTTTAGAAGTTTATTTAATTGATTACGTTAATATGTTTTGGATCTTCCGCAGTATTCTTACTACTCATAATTGATTTACTAGTAAATGTTGGGATTTAGATTTGTTGGCTCGCACACCTAGGAGGATAAGTGTGGGTGTCACTCGCGGCTCGTTTTGGATCGTGACACTGGTACATGATTAGACGTTATGAGTTAACATAAATTGATGTATGATAAGGATGTAGAACTGTTTATTTTCCTCAAATCGTTTGAATCTAAATTTGATCATAGATTTGGAGACAAATATTATTTTTCAATTTAGATTTGTCTGAAATTCGATATGTTCATAAAAAATGATCAAATTTGAAATATTTATTGTTATGAAGTGACTTTTAAATTTGAGGTCATTAAGATAGTTCTTTGTATTTTAAAAATTTATTTTAATGAAAAATTACTTGACTGAGATATGGTGGTGATAGAGATTATTCTCTATGGTATTCATGACTAAATTTTAGTGAAGTATTAAGTTCATGTGTTGGCTTAGACCTTCCTCCATATTGGATGAAATTAATACAATTCATTAAAGTTTAATCTCTAGTTTTGATTATCTTTATTGACTCTCCTAAACTGAGTAATATTTGATGGATCTAGGGATAATGATATTCACTTGACTTAAATTACATATACTCTCCATCTGAGTTAGCTTTTGTTTAAAATTTGTTGAAGTGAAGATCTGACACCATATATGTATGTTGCATGAGTAGTCATTTTTTCATCAAAATTGGTTGTTCAAGATGAATTGATATCTATGAGGCATGTTTTGAATTTTAATATTCAATGTATACATAAACATGTTGTTTGTTTTGGAATTATAGAATTTCATTTTTTTATTCTTAATTCGTATATCAATTTTACAAAATGATGATATATGATAAGAATTACTGAGCGGAAAAATCTTAAATTCTATTATGGCCAAACAACGTTTTCAACCAAATTGATCATACTTTTGAATTTCAAAAAAAGAAAACTCCGATTGATCTTATATTTGGTAGATTCATCAGAACGACCTAGTAAGAAATTAATTTTTTTTGGATCATTATATGATTTTTTGGTCATAATTGGTTAAAGAGTAGTGAAGTATTAGTTTTATGTGTTGGCTTAGACCTTCCTCCCTAATGGATGACATTGATACAAGTCACTATGTATTTAATTGTCTAGTTTTGATAATCTATATTAACTCTCCTAAACTGAGTAATATAAGATTTGATCAATGTAACTAAGGGATTTTCACTTGACTTAAACTAACAGTAGACTCTTCAACTGAGTTAGGTCAGTATAAGTTTATGGAGTGATTAATCGGTCATTGTACATGTGTATTGCATGAGTAGTTCTCCAATCCCAACGATTGGCTATTCAAGATGCATGGATATATATGTATAAATGAGCCCTGAATTTTACTATTTTGGATTATTCGAAAATATTATGATTTATTTAAAGTATTGTGTCTCATATTCTCAATAGACTTTACGCAGCCAGTTAGTACTACTTAAGATTTTCTTTTGGTAGAGATAAGATATTAATTCAAAGAATGCATTGTACATGTACTTTATGTTAGAAGAAATTATTTTCAGTTTCTAAATAGATAAGTGATGAGTATTTAATATATTTATTTATAACTCTCTTATCATTGAGTTTGATAAATATTTTATTCATGTGGTACATTGATGCATGATTCCTTTATTAGTATTATCTCTTATGAATTGAATTCTATTAATTTTTCTCATAAGGGAAAATATATTTTAAATTGAATTAAACATATCTGTACATTAGAGCTAAGTCATTTATTCTGAATAGAATTCTTAGGTTTGTTAATGGATGGATATATCGGTTCATTTAAAGTCAAGTCACTACCAACATGTATGTTTTATTTAGAAGGAAAAATGACTAAGAGACCTTTCCTCTTAAAAGGAAAATGAGGTAGTGATAAGTTATAATTAATCTATTTTGATTTGTGTAAGCACATGGTCAAGAGGTGAATTTGAGTTTTCTGAGTTTTCAAGAAGGTTACTCCTGATATGAATATATTTTTTATGTTTTATAAGTCTAAATGTCTTGGTAAACTCAAATTCACTTATCTAATAATTGTCTTTCAATTAGCTACACTAGACACTCTATAATAGATTGGTGTAGAAGAGAAAAGAATTAGACGCTTGTGAAGATGATAAGATTAATTATTTACTTATTATTAGTTATTTTGTTTCTTTAGGGATAGATTCTAATAACTACATATCACATTCTAAATTCAATTTCTTTCATATTAGTACATTGAGCAACTAAAGAACTAGTTGGATTTGACGTAAGTCTAATCTGTGACATGTTCAGATATAGGATTGTCTAGCACATGTGCTGAGTGGGAGAATAAGAAAGTTAGAATTAAGAATGGAATGTGTGTGTTAATTGGATATCCTAAAGAATGAAATAAGATTTATTATAGTGTCCTAAAGAAAATAAGTCAATTATTAACACAACGGTCTGATTTCTAGAAAAGGATAATTTAGTAAACCATGTTCCTAGAAGTAAATAGTTTTACAGGAATTGATCAAAGAAATAACAAATAAATCAACTGGAAATTCAGACGCTCAAGAACATCTAATGGGTATGTGAGAATTTACTTTCAATTGCATTTAAGTAGTGGGAGAAACGTTACTAGAAAAAATTGCATGAGAAAATAGCTTGGTAATTTTTTTCAATAAGAAATAAAGGAACGCTTGTGGAAATTGTAAATGCATAGTTAATAGTCTAAGTGGGAGATTGTTAGGGTATATACTATTATTCATCTGTTTATACATAGTATTCTAAGAATTTTAAAGATAATATGTCTAAGTGGAGATTGTCAGGGTGTATACTATTAACCATGTTTTTAGATATAGTATTATAACAATAGCGATGGTTAAAAGTATAAGTGGGAGATTTTTGGGATATATACTATTAACCATGTGTTAACAAATAATATTTATTAGAGAATAAATATTTGCTCAATTTCAATAGATCATATATTCGTTTATGGTGTCTAATTACTTATATAGTAGATGATTTAGTGTGTAGAATCTTAGCTTATACATAGAGAATTAAATAATCGGTTGTTACAACTATAAATTTTTTTGTTCACAATTTATGATGGAAATTGGACATGTCATCGGGTACGATTGTAGCACAAGATTATATATAATTTATCTTGATTATGGGAACGGTATAGTTCCAACTTCTTGTGCTAGTATATTTTGTATATATTGAACGGGACCGAATAGAGATAGTTCTTTTAGACTGACTGACAAAAACATATTCTCTAAACTATTAAATGTACCCATATTCTTAATCCTGATATAACTATTATGATCTGTATACATTAATTATCATTTTGATTTATTCAAAGGTGAGATTCTGAGATGAGTCAATATGCCTGGTATGTTGGATGATAATAATATATATTGGTAAAATAATAAGTTAGTTGATGGAATCCATGTCTCATTATAGAGATTGATTGATATGCCTTTTGAGAAACTTATAAGTTTTCATCGTGTCAAATCTTGCAAGTGGATTTATGAATCCAACACATGAAATAAGTTATGTAGTGCTCTAAATGAAATTAATATCTAACTTACATTCGTCAGTAATTTAATTTATTGATTAATATCAGAAATCTTAACATGGAGAATTACATAAGTTTTTAATATGAAATTACGAAATAGAAGAGTGCAATTACGAATTTCTAGTGGAATGATTTGTAATTTATTATGATAAGACTAATTCAAATTAATTGGAATTATTTTCATAATAGGAAGCCTCGGTAATTAATTTTGTGGTCCCTATAGTGCCCATATTTAACTATAACTCAGAATCCTATTTCTATGCAAAAAAAGAAGAAGAATATGGGTTTTTCTATTCTTCTAGAAAAACTAGGTTTTTCTATTCTTCTAGAAAAACTAGGTTTTCTAGTACTTTTTGGATTAGGAAGAAATCTCTATATATAGGGATTCTTCTAACCTAGAAAATAGATGATTAGCTTTCTATTCATACTTGCCCACCCAAGTATTGAGAGAGTTCAGATGTGACTTGAGATCACTAGAGAAGACCATAGCTATCTTGTAGATTCATTTGGAAGTCTGTCCAGCTTGGGATTTGCTTGAAGGTGATGCTCACGCTTCAAGAGGTAATTATTGAATTAAATTTCATTATGCTTATGTATTTTAGCATAAACGGTATTGGTTATCTATTATTCATGTAAGTAATAAAGATTCTGTGATATGCTTCCGTTGAACATATATGTTTTCTAGCAGTGAAACTTAGAACAAGGGTTAAAAATACATAGGAGAATACAAAAATGACCCCAACTTAAAAACTGTTGGAGTCCTTTAAAAGGAAGGTTTCCCAGACTGTTTAGGGATCCATGGTGCGTGAAACAATTCACTGGCCGTATGGCCATCCATGAAACTTCGACTGCCTGACAAGAATAACTTTTGTACTCCGAACTGAAAATGGAGAAAACTTGGTGACGTTGGAAAGATGACTCATAGAACTTTAGTTTGTTAGGTCGTGAGCTACCTAATTTCTTATGTTCTAAGAGATATGGTCATTTGAAGTTGACCCAAGTAAAATCTCATATTGTCACTCTATCAGTAAGAAAGTTTTCAACTCAACTTTGAGTTAGGAGATTTTAATGACCTTAATTCGTATCAAAAATCATTCTCAAATTCAAAGAGTTGACAATAATGCTAAAGTTGACTTGTCACTTGTAAGGAACCCTAAAAAATCTATACAAGTCACAAAAGTCCGTCTTGGATCCTATCAAGGTGATTCAAATCCTGGCAGTCGTGGACGGTTGGGCTACCTCCCCTAAACGGATAGTTTTGGGTTCCGTGAAGGATCCATGGTCCATTTTGAGTTTGTCGACTTGCATGTTAACCCTCTTTAGCCTTTCTGGAAGTTCAAGGTGTTACACAAATGATTTAAATTTTAAGAGTAGAGTTGCAAGGTTTTATTAGAATGATTTGGATCTTAGGTTTGAAACTTTTGGGATGTTCATTATACAATATTTTTTGAAGTATCACTATAAAAAATACTTTATAGGCCGAAAGTACTAATTTTGATAATTTTTCATTTTATTTTTTTATATAATAACAGAGGGAAATGATTGTGTTAAATGGAGCAGAATATTCAGGAGAAATGTGTTGATGATAAAATGTGTACTTATTTGAGGAGATACAAACTATGTTGTTGCACAAAGCCATGTCTTTTTAATAATTGTCTACCATAATTTATTATTTTTTTCTAAGTTGTGTTTAATTGTAATGGTTAACAAAAATATATATTGTTAATTAGCCTCTAACCTTATGTATCTTTTGATGATATATTATGGAATAGAATTTTGGAGCTTCTGGAACTATATTCTACCTCTTTAGATGTGATCCAAATCAACAAAAATAAGCGGTTCACTTACTTATTTTCTTTTATTCGATACGCATGTGAAAAATATTATCCTAATGTATTTTTACATGATGTAGAAAAATACTAATGGAAGTGACGTTGGGTTCGCTTAGGGGTGTGGATGGGGGATATTATTTCTTTAATTGATGAATTTATTTATGTAAATGATTTTGACTAAATTAATTAGGTTTGACTGAACCATAGACAACTTTTCTAACTCCTTGAGTCATATCTTCATGTATTTATTTTCATATCGTCTTCATTTAATTTATAATATAAATGCAATTGTTATTATATGTAAAATAAGAAAATTATTATTATTCTTCACATAAAAAGGCAAAATGAATTAATTGTGTGTTAAAAAGTCTATTTTGAGTTGATTGTTTAATTGACCTTTGACGGAAAATTACGAGAAAATCTAAATCCTATATTTACTTTATAAACTACATTTATTATTATTATTATTTTTTTTATATATAAGAGACCTTGATGCTTCTCATTTTCACAAATTGTCTATAGAAGATTGAGAAAAATTTTAGATGGGAATATTTGCTTGAAGTTTTCTTTCTCTTTGTGTTGTTTTCCATTGGCAATTCAGGTAACAATTCTTTAATTTCCTATTAGACTTCTAGACATTTTATTTAGTGTTTTATAAATCAATTCTTTATATGTATATAATCTCTCCTAGTTTCTTTTGTTTATCTTTTTAGTTTTTATCTCATAATTTCTTTTAAAAGAGCTTATTGAATTTCGAGGCATTAACTTATATTGAGTGAGATATTCTTACAAATAGTTTTTGACAAGCCTCAAGATTTTGTTAATTTCATACAATTACATGTAGATAGGTATTTTCTTTAAGATTTTCAACCTTCTTTGATGTATTTACAAGATATATTCAATTTTGAATCAATTTACATGTTTGATTTATTTTTTTTAAGTAATAAATGAGTTATATTTGAATTATTCTTAGAAGTATATCACCCTAAATATAAAGAGATTAAAAACTTATGTATAGTCATAAGTAAAGTTATCAAAACGACAAATATGAAGTAACTATAAAATATGTATAATTATTCATAAATAGTAATGATTTAAATTAGATTTTATTAATATGTATACATGGATTGAATTTATAACAGGAAAAAAGATAAAACTCGAAACAAAAATGTGTACTCGATTTCTCAATAATCACGACTTTCTAGAAGCAGAACTCAAAATTCAAAGAAAGAAGAGTACAAAAAGTACAAAATTCTTCAGCAAAATTAAAAAGAACGTGAGTTTTCAAACTTTCACATTCTATTTTTTTTTTGTTGTTTCTTCTTTTTTGTTGTGTTGTTTCGTGATGATTTTTTATCTAAAATTAATTCATGTTTTGATAAAGCACAGATTTTCTTGATTTTTTTCTGAAATTTTTAGGAGTTATCTAGAGTTATATTAGCTATTTTTTTTTCTAAACTAGTTATTTCTTCATTTAATTCAGGTTGAGAAGAGAAATACGTTGAATTTCATCTCATTTTTCTCTTAAAATGAAAGACAGGGATTATATCGTGGTGAGTTTGATACTTTCAAAATTTAATTTGTTTTTTCATTATTGTTGCCTTTCTATCCTCTTTTTCTTCTACATTTTGATCTAGCAAGTGTTACTGCTTTAGAAAAATAATTGCTTACTTCTCCTATCATGAATCTGAAATCATTTTTCATTTGTTGCTTTTATCTCTTTTTTTGATAGTAGGACAAAACTATCGTGATATATGTACGAATTAATTCTATGTACAAAAAGTTGGTAGCCCCAAATTTAAAGGTGAATAAAAAAATATTCTTGAAAATTTGAAGGATCATTTTACCATTCATAAAACAAAATTACCTTCCATTAGTTGATCAATTTTAGCTTAACAAGAATATATATATATATATATATATATATATATATATATATATATATATATATATATATATATATATATATTCTTCATATAATGTACTCAAATTGACTATTTAAATCCCCTCTATGCTTAGTAAAACTATTAAGAGTATTTCAATCAATTCCTTTTGCTGCCCCATTTTTAATACACGCCAACAATTCTTAGCTTAATGAATTATATATCAAACAACTTCTCGTCCGTTCTCTCAAAACATGGAGAATCCTGGGACTTGAAATTTGAGCAGTGATATTTGTTTGAAACGATCCCGTTGTTTTGAAAAAATTGTGCTTCTTCGATTCTTAGAGGCTGGAGAATTTATAATTAAAATATATTTGTTAATCAAATTATCAAAACATTTGTTCAAAGGAGATTAAAATTCAACGAATAAGTTTTCAATTGATGAGTAAACAAAATCAAAATTCTTAATGGGTAGTGTAACCTTTTCTTAAAGTTTTGAATCATCTCTATAATTCTTAAAGAGGTTCTAGTGATACTAACAACTTCATCCTTATATCTTATCCAAGGAAAATTCGTCCTAAAAGAATCCTCATCTTTTCATGAAAATGAATTTGGTTGTTCACATTCTAACATCACTATACTTGTTGGCGGTATGATAAAATTCAACACCAACTTCACAAAATTCATTCTATTTATCAGTTCTTATCCAAAGTCTTCTTAAAATTGAAGAAAACAAGATATCTCGTTCCATGAACAAGAAAAGATAGAATGAAGAAAATGATTCATTAATTTTTATTTGGATTTTAGTACAACCAGGGGAGGATGTTGAATACTCAAGATTTTTTCGTAAAAGATGCATAACCTAAAATGACATAACATAAATATCTTTGAATAAAGTTTATTTTGACTATCGCGGTTAGTTTCTTGAACTAATGGAGGGATGAATACTGTAACTTTTTGAATAGTAAAAAGATGATTTTTGTTCATTAATATATCACATGGATATAACCTACCTAAGTTTAGCCTATAGGTCAAGATGGTTTAAGCGCAAAACTCCTCACAAACACACATTTCTTGACTTCATATAGTAGTTATGCTCCTAATTAATTGAATTGTTTGTTTCTATTTCAATACTTTGCTTGTCCACTTTAAATCCATTAGCACTATAGAGGAAATTTTTTATTTTTTGGTACGCATGAATCTTAAATTTGAATAGATACCTCGATTGATCCCGTCTTTTGATTGATTACACAGATATTTGGAGTGAAAATTGAAAAGGGAAGGAAATCCCCCATGAAGATGGTGCAAAATAAAAAGTCTTATATAGAAAATGAAGGGGAAATAGGAGAAAATCTAATGCCGAACAAAAAATCCGTTGAAGACACTAACAAAAAAAATAAAATGATCCATATGACTTTGTTGAGAAGACGGTGCTTGATAAAGAACAACCAGAAGACATCAAAGGTAATTATTTTGAAACTATTCTTATAGGGTTATGTTAATTTCTATTTTTATCTTTTTGGATGGTGTATCGCAGTAAAAGTGATGGGGGGGGGGGGCTGTAGATGTAGAAGAGGCGTATCTTAAATTAAATATCAGCAAGTATTGTTTTCCATTATTGTACATGATTTATTTTTCCTTTTTTTATAAAAATAATTTTGTTTATACATTAGAATGATGTTTTTAGTTATTTTTCAAAACATTGCTTCTTAAAGAGTCTTTTAATTTTTCTGTAAATGCCTAACGTAACATAAATCTATTTCCCATATGTTAAACTTCATATAGAGGAAGCTTCCAAACCTAGAGCAACTATAGATAACATGGATAACAGTCTTGGGATTGGTGCATCCGCTAGACACAAACACGTTCATGAATCAACTTCGAAAGTAAGTGTATTTTCCGTCAGCTTTTGCTCTATATATACTTATGTAACCTGCATAGACTTAAGATTACGTGTCTGCAGCCTCCTAAGGAAGATGTCCGAACCTCCATTCAACAAAATGATATTGTTCAAACCCCATCGCAAGCAAAACGTCAAAAGGTATTTAAGTACACCGTAAGTTTAAACTTTTTGTTCCTACTTTTTATTGTCAAGAAGACTAATTATGTATAGCGACTCATTTATTTTCATTAAGATTAAGACGTATTAATATGAATGTACACATATATATTCAGATGTGTGTTGCAATCATGACCTCCATAATTCTTCTAAGGATCTTTTATGGGAAATCTGATCTTTAGAATGTTTAGCAATTCAAAGTAAGTATATTTGTAAAAAGTTGATTTAAAAAAATACTCAAACTAAACAAAATATAATTCTTCAAATTTTTTTCTCCGCAAAACTTCAACTAAGCATTAATTTGAACTCTCTCAGACTAAGACTATATTTTACTTGTATCATTATGTAAGTGCACACAAACTTCTTTGATGAAAACCTTGCACTATTTATAGAACAAAGAGTCGATTCCTACTTCAATTCTACTTAAGCAAATTTGTAGTGATTCCTTTTACTCGTGGGACTTTGAATACTTGTAGTGGTTCCTTTTCCTCATGGGACTGGAGAACTGTATTATTTCCATTGCCTCAACATTATTATTTGTCTCTATGCCCAGTTCAGATTTGGTCTTTCTATGATCATATTTATGGACCATTCTTTGCAGCTGTCACTTTTCAAAACCTATATCTGTCGTAAAATTCCCCCTTTTGACGATGACAAACCAATGAATCTGTGTGTGCTTTCAACTTGCTGAAAGATATTACGAAAACATAGAACTCGAAGTAACATATTATAAGACTAGGAAATAATCATACATAGCACCATTCCCCTTCTGATATCATAAGAATATATCAATAAAGCATAGAAGTATAATACTAAGGGTTGCAAAGAAATCAACAACACTATCAAGGCTAAAAAAAAGTGGAACTAAAATCAAGTACATTAACAGGTAACCTTATAAATAAAATAAAAGAATACAAGCAACAGAAAATACACTAGGAACACATGGTATGGAAAAAAGCTAGGAAGGAGTGGATGCGGAAGGAGAGGTAAGGTAAGATCCTTTTTCAGAAAGTCATAGTGGCCTTTGACATTATTAGAGTTTGTGGATTTTTCAGCTAATAGAAATTTTTGATCTAAAGCAAAGTCAACCTTCAAACACACATTCTCTTCCTCCAAACCAGAATGTTCAAGACCATAAGAATATGAAATTGATTTATTGTTGTCAAATGAGACTTCTTTAGTGAAAAAAATCTTTGCTTCCTTAACATTGAACGATGCCCAAAGCCTCTAAAGTGGTGAATTAATCTCCCCTGGGAGGGTCAGGCACTGCAACCTAGTTAACCTTACCAGAAGATCCTCAGTAGTCTGATATTGCCATGCTTTAACTGAGTTCCAAAGTGATCAAAAATCATTTCCAACAAGAACTCATAGCCCAAAACATGACGAGTTTTTTCCTAAACACAAATGGAATGCTTATGGCACAAGATAAAACCAGAAAAATTGATGGAACCCTAGAAACAAGCATCTCCAAAAGTGTAAGATCTCTGAAACAAGCATCTCCAAAAGTGTAAGATCTATGAAATTCAAAGGTGGGATCATTCGCTAAAAGGCGAGATATCTCTAAGTAAGATGGTAACTCATCTAATATATGAGATAATCCCTATTTACATAGTGAGACCAACCTATATTAGGAACCCCAAAAATTTGTGCCATACATTAAAAAATAAGAGTAAATGAGACACCATGAACTGTACTAGTATTAGAGGTAGATAACTAGAAGCATTGATATGAATTAGCCAGGTTTCTTATCTTACCATATGGCGACACATATTGCCAGGAAGGAACAAGTTAGTCCAAACATGTATATTTAGAAGAATAGTAAAGGTACACATCAAAGAACCACCAAACCTAGTAATAACCCTACTGTGGAGAATAATGTCTTGCTTAAAGTGTATGAACCAAGAATTCCTAACATATAGGGTGTCCTCAATATCATCACCTAATTTTAGACAAAATTTATCCCTTCTTATTTCCCCTTAAAATTCATCCGAAGATATTTAGAAATAGAGAAACACTTCATGACTGCCTGAATCAGTAAACTAATCGTTTAAACAGTACAAATGGTACATTTGGAAAAAGTAGGTTAAGAATCCCATTTTATAGTACGACTAAAGGAAGCCATGCCTTTACCATGCTTAGCCCGTGCTAACTCATCAGGTTCATCAGGTATTTTTGTAGGGTCGGTGGGAGTGATAAATGAGGTTTTTGAGGACATGGATTTGTTGGTTTAAAAGTATAGGAGACCTTAATCAAGAGCTATTTTCACTAAATGGGTTATACGAACAAGGATAACCATAATCAACGTAGTAGGAAGAGTCCATCGAGGTTTATCTATTGGCACGAGCACAAGCTTGCTATTAGCCTTCTGTAATCTTGAACTTAGTCGTTTAGGGACATTATGTGAAATGTGCATGGTATCCTTAGAACATATATTTAATTTCTATTTTATTCTAATACGAAATTCCCTTAAACTAGATGCATCAAAGATGAGCCAAGTGGTGAACATGGTTCAGCGATAAGGTCCTAGTGTGTTCCTCCTAAATTACCTGAATTTCAAAAAAGAACCCTAGATCCCCTTAATATGAAGTTGTAAAGTGTGGGAAACATCACGATGATATATTCTAGTGGAATCCACAAACACAATTTCGACCAAAATAGATGTGCAAACTTGTTCCTCGAAAATAACAATTGTCAAAACTTACTGAGAGAAAGGTTAAGGTAGGATATTGTAGTATTGATAGGTTTGGGGGTGGTGGTGAGGAATATGTGGTTGGTGGAGTTTTCAGGGTAAGAGGAGTGTGATGGTTTTGTTTGTTAGAGGAGGAATATAGATTGTAGTTAGGAGTGTGTGTATTTAGTGGTAGTGGAGCCATATTGGTTGGTTATACGAGAAGTCCAAGAATGCGAAGAGTTTCAGTTTAGTTTGTTGAATATTATGATGTAGTATTTCAGTATGGTGGTCATGGATTTTATTGTAACACATGGAAGGAACAGGTTATTTTTTCTAGTTTTTGAATTTATGCATTTTGAATCAAGAGTTGAATACATACTTGTATTTTAGGACAGTCGGACCCCATCTTTTGATCTTCATGTGTTCTTTCTTTTGAAAAAAACTACTTTCTTATTGTTTCTCAAATGTTTTAAAACTAATGTGGGGATAATAAAATGTAATATGATGTTTTGTGCCTTATGCATTGTATTCTTTAGTAGTCATGGACGGTGGCTTAGGAAATTTTAATCATCCCTAGTTCAAATTTGTTCTTTTAAAAGTGTTCTCTTGCTAATGCCTTCGTAAAGACATCTATGATTTGTTTTTAAATAGTGAAAAAACTATGGAGACCAACCCTTTTCTACATTGTCCCTTAAAAAGTGTGTCAAATGTTAAAGTATTTTTATCCTTTTATGTTGAACTGGGTTTTTGCTATGTTTATTGCACTAGTATTATCACGAAAAATTGGAGCACATCTATTGTTCAACCCAAAGTATTTGAGTTGTTGATCCATAGAATTTAAGCCAAAATAACGTAACAACTTATTGCGCTTCGAAAATAGATAGAACAAAATATTTTTGTCTTTGTTTCCCAAAAGATAAGACATGAGCCTATGAAGTTATCCATACATGTAGTACTTATGTCCACTAAGTTTCCTTCTTAGTTTGCATAAATACATATCCTACTAGTTCAAAATTGCTTCCATTTGGGTACTAGAGTCCCAAGTTTGTGGTTCGTTTTAGGTAGCGTAGAATCATTTTAACAACTTGTAAATGAGATTCCTTAGGATAATCTTGAAATCGGGGACATGAACCAACACTAAAGAAAATTCTCTCATAATTATCAATCGACTCTCTTTGATTTTGATCAGATCTTTCTTCTGAGTTTTCTTCACTTTCTCCGTGAGACAAAGTAGTGTTAACATCATCTGTAGGTGAAGAAATTGATTTGTGTACTTTTCTTTTTCATTTTCGGCATATAATCTTAATGGTTCATCTTGACGACTTTGGTTTGCTATAACATTTGTTTCAACAAATAATAAATGTACTCTCTCTTTTACAAACATTAATCTTTTATTTCGTACCTTATAAGCTTTTCTATATAAAGAATATCCTAGAAGAATTCCCTCATCATTTCTAGAATCAAACATTCCTAATACATTCTTTCCATTATTATGAATGAACAATTTACACCTGAATGTTCTTATGTGAGATATGTAAGGCTTTATACATTTTAGTAATTCATAGGGAGTTTTATTGAGCATGGATCTAGACAGGCATCTATTTATAGTATATCATGCAGTATTCATGGCTTGATCCCAAAATTGATTAGATATGTTGCTAGAAATAATCATACTTTAATCCATTTCTTGAAGGGTTCTATTTTTCCTTTTTTCTACTCCATTTTGTTGAGGAGTCCTAGGAGCAGAGAAATTGTGGTCAACCCCACGAGCTTCATAATATTGAACAAAGTTAGATTTCTCAAATTTAGTTCCATGATCATTTTTGATAACCACCAGTTGTTTGTCAAGTTTCTTTTGAAGTTTTGTTATTAATACATAATAAAATGTACCTTGTAAACTCCTCTATTATTAAACACACATTTTCCTACTATACTTCTAACCCTCAAAGGTACACATATATCCATGTGTACCAATTCTAAGCATCTGGTTGATCTTATAACCTGTTTATATTTAAAGAATGATTTTATCTATTTTGTTCGAGTACATTCTTCACAAAATCTATTTTCTTCGAGTACATTCATAGATTGGTTATCAAAACCTAATCTAACTTTTGTGTTATGGATGTTAGTTCCTAGATGGGTTACAATCATGGAAAACTTAGTCCATTTATTTGCTTGTTTAAACGAATATTTAATGCTAGATTATTCAAGATTCATTCACTTAGATTTTTACTTGTCTGAGAATAATTCGTCTTTAAGCCTTTTGACATCTTATTAACGTAGGGGTTGGTCACACTCCTTATCTTTTTCCTTTGCTTATCATGGATATATCATCATTAATAGATCAGATTAGTCATTTTCATCAGTTGCCTTGAGAGCAAGACTCTTATCCTTGTTTCCTTCTTTTGTTTTGTCACTTTCGACATTCATCTCATATGTTTTTAGATTTTCTACAAGCTCATCGAAAGTCATATTTTTAAGCCTTTGGCCTCTCTTAGAGAAGTAACTTTGATTTTCTATGATCTAGGTAGATTTGAAGAACCTTATCTACATGTTCCTTTGTAGTGTATTTCTAAGGACATTAATTCGTTGACCACTCTGGTGAATCTAGTGATCACATCCTTAAGTCACTCTCCATTTTTCATATCAAAGGACTCAATTCAGTTTATAGTCTAGCAATTTGGAAATTTTGAACTTGGGTTGTACCTTCATGTGCGTTTAGAAGTGTATCACGTATTTGTTTAGCAGTAGTACATTGGAGGTGTGGTTTAACTCGTAAGGTCCGAGTCCACATATGAAAACGCATTAAGCCTTGTCAGTCTTTCCTAGCATCTTGTACTAAGCTTTTCCGTATAGAGCCTTAGGTTTAGGAATGTCCTTTCCTTCATTGTCCTCGATTGTAGGCATCAAAGGTCCATCAGTAACTCTCACGTGTAGTTCATAGTCCTCAACTTGAATTAAGTCCTCCATTCTTGTCTTCCACTAAGAGTAATATTTATTTCCAATTAAATAAGGGTGGCCTATTTATGTGTTCTCCTTGACCGTGTCCAAGAGGAAGTGCAGAATTCATAGTGTTCTAACCTTGACTTATTAGAATCTTTATTGAGATATCCAGCTATGAGAATAATTGTTGGAATTATGACCTATATAATTATTATCAACTCAATAAAACTTCAAACTATAAATAATTACATATTAATGTAGCCTAAGAAATTATAAACTCCAATTTCTTAAAAATCTTTAAGTTACCCCCAACTCAAAAAACCAAAAACACTAGATTTCATAGGAAATGAATTACAACAAATTTAACAAAAGACTCAAACTAAAAATACTAGGATTCTTCAATTATGTTCTTCGCAGCACTTCAACAACACTTCAATTTGAACTCTCTCACATTAAGACTATGTTTTACTCGTATCACCTATGTAAGTGCACAACCTTCTTTGGAGAAAACCATGCTCTGTTTATAGAACAATAGTCCCTTCCTACTTCAACTCTACTTCAATAAACTCCTAGTGATTCCATTTACACTTGGAATGCTTTTAGTTGTTCCAATTCCTCATTGAACTTGGAGTACTGTATTATTTCCACCATATCAACATTATTCTTTTTCTCTATGTCCAATTTGGATTTTGTCTTTTCCGATCATGTTTGTGGAACTCATTGCTTGCACCTTTCACTATTCAAAACCTATCTCTACCTAACAATGTGAATTAAGATCTAGATGTACGGATTTGAATGTTCATTTGAATTTTTAGATAGTCTGTGGATCTTAACACTAAATGATTAAGTTTGTTTGTTTTCAATATCTCATTGTGCATATGAAATTACAGTGTATCAATAAAAATTATAAAATCTCATTTCAGCAAAATATTTTTTTTTGATAGAAAATAATGTTAGAAAAACCCTATATTTATTTAAAAATTTTATCATCTAAAATACAAATAAACCTATATATTAATATTAAAAAATACCATAACAAGATAACATGAATTTTTAAAAAAATTAAGCTCATGTCGATCAAAATCTCCAAATAACTCGAAGGCTAAAGTTAGCTTTGTCAAAAAATGTTTGTTATATTCAAATATGTTTGATCTTTGTAAACATGGATAAGTTGAAAAATAAAACCACTAATTAGGGAAAAATACTTATTTTTCATAAGATTAATTACATATGTAGAGGCAGTCTTTTGCTCAAACTATTTATTTTAGTCATCAATGAGACTGCAAAGAGAGAATTACATTGAATTCACACATATCAGAAAAGGAGAGAAAAAATGGTACGTGGTTGAGAAGAAAAGTAAGTGGTGTGAAGAATAACGATCCTTCGAACGGTGTTAAGATTCTATTATAGATCTTATTCTTTCAGATTTGTTAAGACCCATTCAAAACTTCAAAAGGAAAGAAAACAAATGCACTTAATGGGTTATTTGAATGATTAAGATTCAGATTCTTTATCATTGAGAAATATTTTTTGTATTTATCTCCATTTCAGAGCTCTATTTGCTGGAGTTAATAGGACTTTCATTGGATAAATCTGCTTTTTTTTCTTACGCTTATTTTTTAGATGGCTATTGGAGGTAACAGTCGTCCACAAGAAACACGGCCTCGTACAAAAGCTTCTGCACAGAGGCAAAATCCTCCAAATGTTGGAAAGTATGATGAACTCCAGAGATTATTATTCCCGATGGATTGGGGTAAGTATTAATGTAATCTTTTTGTTTTGTTAATAAGTAGAGCCTTGTGCAAAATGAGAAGTGCACTACTATAAACTACTTTAGCCGCATTATTATATTTTTATTTTTTATTCTTGTATTCACTTGTTTTGATTTTACAGTAGCTTCGATAACATCACAATTTTAAATATAATTCAGGTTTTATCCTTCTATTTAGCTTGTGAAGGATATGGTCCAATCAATGTGTTCGTGTTATGACGAGCCATGGAGGTACTGGAAAGATGTTCCATTGAACATTAGAGAGAGAATGTTTGCTTACTTCAAGGTAAAAGTAAATCGATTATCTACTTGAAGTATTTAATAATTCCTTGGTCTCAAACAAGTAAATCAATCTAGATGCATGACATATATATTAGTGATGTATATATTGTTTAAATAAAAACACTTATTATGTTGGACATTTATTACATCTAAAAATTAAATTATATGCAGATGAAGTGTACATGGTCTCTCGAGCATGAGAATAAGATAAGAGAAATTTTTTTCAGAAAATGTTCCCGTAGGTTGAGTGATTTGCTTTGGTATGCCCGAAAACATGATCAGAGGCCATCATGGATTAGTGAAGATATATGGAAAACATTGAATGAGCATTGGACCTCTGAAAAGTTCAAAAAGAACACAGTCAAAAAGGAAGCTCAAACATCTGTTCTACCCAGTTCTCCTCAACCTTCTGATAAGGAAGAGTAAGGTAAATTTAGATTATACATAAAAATCCATGTAGTACCTCACATGGTTATATGTCGATTTGAGTATCTCCTACAAATAGTCTTTTGGTTATTGCATGATCGTGTATTTCAGTATTTCAATTCTCTACATCTAAATTTTATGTTATTTTACTTGGTTATTGCGTCAACATGTTTTATAGATCCATCATGTTTAGTTATTACACTTATCATGTGTTATCTTACAAACTTATTATATTCAAAGTACTAATATATACTTTCTGCCAATATTGTTTAATAATATAGGTTCCAACACTCAATATCCAGCTTGCAGTTAATTATTAGTACTATCTCCGGTGAGCAACATCCGAGTTGTTGAGTCCTCATCTTTTGGAGGACAACACTTATATCTCCTTTCAGTCCTTTACTTTCAATTTCAAATAGTTGGGGTTATCTAGGGGTTTGTCCTAGTATCTCATCTTAGTAGAGCTTTTAAGACAAGATAGTTCAAATTCAATTATATGTACTCAGTTATTCTTATACAGATATTTCTATACTCCTTTAGTTTGGCATTCAATTATCTTATATATATTATCTTAGTTTCATGCTAGTCCACGATGTTTCCTTGGGTTCATGTGTGGCTCCAAGCACCATGTCACGACTAGCGACAATCTTGAGTCATGACATGATTCTTAAAAATTAGTTGTTGTCCTTAGTACATCCAAAATTACTAATAACGTTAGTCTCTTTATTAGACATGGAAATTTTTTTGAAGATTTCTTAAATTATATAATATGATATTTAATATCTTCGATTCAGCATTCTCATATTTCCAATCTGAAGGGGGTAAAGATTATGATAAAACACAATTTATATCCATATTCCATCATAAGAGAAATAATCACCAATTGTATTACCCTTATAATCCCCCAAAATAAATGGCCATGCTGAGTACAAACATCACCACCTCAATAATTTCATTTGATGCTTACTTTCCAGGAACTAGCCCTTGCATCATTTTGGACTAAAGCTCTAGTTTACGCAACTTAAATCATTAAAGGATCCAATGTCAAAATTTGAAGTTCTCCGCACCATTTCAATGTTTATTCGAAAAAGAGATTTATTTATGCCTTATCTATTTTGCTCTAATCGTTTCCATGCATTATAATATATTTTACTTATTGTTTTCCAGCTATATGATTTTTTTAGTAAGCAAAGTTTTAAAATATCTCATCCTAACTGAAAGTTGCACAAATAAAGTATTTGATTGTAACTATATCTCACAAGCGAGGCTACCCCTTGACGTAACGTAGGACTTAGGATCATGAGTTAATGTCACGACCCAATTTTTTTCAAGTCGTGATGGCACCTATGTTCCCAACCAATAGGTAAGCCAACCCAACATACTAACCCAACTAAACCAATCAAATGAGTAAAAAGACCAACACTTAGCAAGAATCTCCAACATGAGTTCCTTATAAGTACGAAATGCGGAAGATAAAATATATCACCCCAAGAATTGGTGTCTTAAGTACAAGAGCTTCTAAAATTCGAAGCAAGTCTGAAACTAAATGACAAATCTAACATAAGGGTTATCCTGTTTGAATACTAATAACAGAATAAATAAAAGATAGAAGGAGGTGTGGGCCACGGAACAGCCAAGTAGCTCACCACAACTCCAAGAACTTCAAGCCGGACTCAATTTGCTCCACGAGATGTGCTCCTACTCGGAATCGAATCTGCACCACAAAGAGTGCAACAAGCGTAGTATGAGTACGAAACCACGTGTACCCAGTATGTCTCATTGACCGACAACGAAGAAGTAGTGACGGGAGTTATATAAGAAAATAAATTCTTAGATTGTACAAGTATATATATATATATATATATTACACTTACTACTTAAGTTTCATCAATAAAGGAAATCAACATTTAATATTTTCCAAACACCAAACGAAACCTATAGTCATCAAGAATGAATGATGGGATGAAATGCAATGCAATATGATGTCATGTAATGATATGTCTCAGAATACCCAGTACTCACTCAACCGTATATACATGATACTCCTCGGAAATACATCAAGAGTTCATGACCCATGGGGGACTCGCGAGGTCCATATACCGACACGGACGATCTCCACGTGTCTGTGCGGACGATCTCAACGCACTATCATAATATCAAACAATTTTCGCACGGACGATCTCCACATGCCCAAATTACAATCTTAACATCTCACCATCCCCAGCACGGACGATCTCCACGTGTCCAACTTATACTCAGTCTCATGTCTATGCATGTGCACAATATTATTTCAATAAAGGGGATGATGATGCATCTCAATCAATCAATATGAACATAATACATAACCACCTCAATTATCACAACTATACGGGTGAATTAAATAAAACACAATCACACAAGGAATCCAAATCAATAATATATCAGCTAATGCCCATATGCTTTGGCATTCTCAAATTCTAATCCACATTCTATAATAGAAATTTTCCTTTTTATAACACCGGTACTCGTACCAATGCCCGTCACACCATTGATACGAGACCACCACTTTTTCCCCCTTACTCCATTGTCTATTTTCATTTTTAATCTTTAATTAGGAAAACGTCCTTCAACAAGTCTAAAAAGTCTTAACATACCTTAGATGCCGAACTTGTGCCACGGATCTTTTAAGATCTTTCCTTTCCTTTTCGCAAGGTTTCAGAACGTTCCCAATCTACCAATTTTGCAATATTCGTAAGTAAGCAATTTTTTGTAGACATTCAAATTATTATATGTCTATCATAGACGCTAAAACTCACTCATATTTTCAACCAAACTCCAAATCTTGATACATATTGGTATGCCAAATTTTTCAAAATTGCTAAATTTCAAGCCAAGAACTTAACTTTAATCCCTCCAACAAGGTTGAATCATATAATATACACCTAATAATTAATTACCCATCTCAATCTATTAAAAACTAGTATCTTAATTTGTAAATGAATACCGTAAGAACAAATGCCCACCCATTGGAATGTGACCATTCTTTCTAACTATTCTGCAACCTGCCATTCTTTTTCTTTTTCTTTTTCTTCTTTTAATTTACCACCATTGCCAATCATTGGCATATGATTGCCCAATGATTGGCATCCACTATAGTCCCTCATCAGCCAACTATTTTTTTTTCTCTCTTCGCTAATGCCCCCCTCAATATGACCCCCAAACGTTTCCCAGATTTTCATAATTTACGACAAATACTGCCAATTTTCACAAGGATCAACGCTCCAAATCTCTAACAAAAAGTTCCATAATTCCCACTCATCTATGTCGGTACTGTACCTATGAAATCATTAATCCAACATTCCCCACCTAATAATATAATATCAATACTCATATACGAAGCAATTTCATGTGTACCCACATGAATGAAAAATTCATTAAGATTTTCTTACCTCTAGGAGTCGACTTTTGCTATGACACCGCCACCAAACTTTGCACGCTGATTTCTTGTTTCTTCTTCTTCTTATTTTCTAAACAAGAGTATTTTAACCGTGAAACCCCACTAACCTATTATCTACATTACTTATTTTAAATTCTTCACTAAAGTTTTTTTTTCCAACTAAATACTCTTAGTCTTCGAATAGTTTAAAAATACCCCTTTTAAATTTTCAAAAGGAGTCAAACTAGTCCTAGTTCTAAAAATGACCTAGCGGGTCGTTACATCACCTACCACTTAAACAAACGTTCGTCCTCGAACGGGAAAATAAAAGAGCTAACCTGAATGATCAAAAAGATGAGGATATTTACTCCTCATGTCTGACTCTGTCTCCCATGTAGCCTCCTCCACTGGACGATGCTTCCACTAAACCTTTACTGAAGCAATCTCCTTGGACCTTAGCTTCCGAATTTGCCTATCCAAAATGGTGATCGGCTCTTCCTCAAAAGTCAAATTCTGATCAAGTAACACTGAATCCCATTGAATCACATGATCACCACCCTGATGATACTTCTTAAGCATTGAAATATGAAATACAGGATGGACACCTGACAACCCAGGTGGCAAAGCCAACTGATATGCCACCTCACCAATACGCTCCACAACCTCGAAAGGACCAATGTACCTTGGACTCAACTTGCCCTTCTTTCCAAATCTCATCACACCCTTCATGGGTGAAACCTTAAGTAAAACCCTTTCTCCAACCATAAACTCCAAATCACGAACCTTCCTATCTGCGTAACTCTTTTTCCTGCTCTGAGCCATGAGAAGTCTATCTTGGATCAACTTGACCTTGTCCAAGGACTCCCTTAACAAATCTGTACCCCATGGTCTAACCTCAAATGCGTCAAACCAACCAATTGGAGATCGACATCTCCTACCATACAAAGCCTCAAATGGTGCCATCTCAATGCTCGAATGATAACTATTATTGTAAGCAAACTCCGCTAATGGCAAGAATTGATCCCACTGACCACCAAAGTCAATCACACACGCCCGCAACATGTCCTCAAGAACCTGAATAGTCCGCTCAGACTTACCATCAGTCTGAGGGTGAAAGGTTGTACTAAGATCCACCCGAGTGCCCAACTCTTTTTGCATAAACTGCCAGAAATGAGATGTAAATTGGGTGCCACGATCTGAAATAATAGATATAGGAACCCCATGCAACCGAACTATCTCCCGAATATAAATCTTGGCTAACCTTTCTGAGTTATAGGTAGTCTGAACTGGTACAAAGTGTGCAGACTTAGTCAGTCGATCCACAATGACCCATATAGCATCAAACTTACCCAAGGTACGTGGCAACCCTACCACAAAGTCCATAGCAATTCGCTCCCACTTCCACTCAGGTATGGGCATCCTCTGAGTCATACCTCCAGGCTTTTAGTGTTCATACTTCACTTGCTGACAATTTAAACATCGAGATACAAAATCTACTATGTCCCTCTTGATACGGCACCACCAATAGTGTTGCTTCAAGTCACGATACATTTAAGTAGCCCCCGGATGAATGGAGTACCTCGAACTATGAGCCTCCTCCATGATCAATCTAGTCAAATCACCTGTACGAGGAACACATATACGACCTTTAATCCTCAAGACTCCCTCACTATCAAGAATTGCAGCCTTGGCTTCTCCTTTTAAAACCTTGTCCCTAATCTTACATAAATCACCATCATCAAACTGTTGAGCCCGAATCTACTCCAACAAGGATGACCTAGCCTCCATATAAGCCAACACCTTACCAGATTCTGAAATATCAAGTCTCACAAAGCTATTGGCCAGGGATTGGACATCCCTAGCTAAGGGACGCTCGCCAACTTGTAACATGGCTAGGCTACCCATACTCACCGCCTTCCGACTCAAGGCATCTGCTACAACATTTGCTTTGCCCGGGTGATAAAGAATAGTCATATCGTAGTCTTTGAGCAACTCCAACCATCTCCTCTGCCTCAAATTTAGATCCCTCTGATTGAATATATACTGGAGACTACGATGATCCGTGAACACCTCACAATGCACACCATATAGATAATGCCTCCAAATCTTTAATGCAAACACCACAGCCGCCAACTCTAAATCATGAATAGGGTAGTTCTTCTCATGAACCTTTAACTGCCTCGAAGCATAAGCTATCACCCTTCCCTTCTGCATCAACACACAACCAAGACCAACCCGAGAAGCATCACAATATACGACAAAACCCTCTCCCTCCACGGGTAGGGTCAAAATTGGAGCAGTAGTCAATAAAGTTTTGAGCTTTTGGAAACTAACCTCACATTCGTCAGACCACCGAAAAGTCACCTCCTTTTGTGTCAATCTAGTTAATGGAGATGCAACGGATGAGAAACCCTCTACAACCCGTCGATAATAACCTGCAAGGCCCAAGAAACTCCGAATCTCAGTAACTGAAGTAGGTCTGACCCAATCTCTAACAGCCTCAATCTTCTTAGGATCCACCATGATACCCTCCATGGACACTACATGTCCCAAGAATGCTACCGAACTAAGACAAAAATCACACTTTGAGAACTTTGCATAAAGCTTCTTCTCCTGTAGAATCCCAAGAACAATCCTCAAATGATGCTCGTGTTCCTCCTTAGTGCGTGAGTATATCAATATATCATCTATGAGGACAATAACAAAGGAATCTAAATACGGTGTGAACACTCCATTCATCAAGTCCATAAAAGCTGCTGGGGCATTAGTCAATCCGAAAGACATCACCAAAAACTCGTAATGACCATAACGTGTTCGAAAAGCCGTCTTAGGTATATCCTCCGCCCTAACCTTCAGCTGATGATAGCCAGATCTCAAGTCAATTTTGGAGAAAACTGAAGCACCCTGCAACTGATCAAATAAATCATCAATACGAGGTATCGGATACTTGTTTCTGATGGTTACCTTGTTCAACTGTCGATAGTCAATACACATACGCATAGATCCATCCTTCTTCTTCACAAATAACACTGGAGCACCCCAAGGAGATACACTTGGTCTAATAAAACCTTTGCTCAACAAATCTTGCAACTGCTCCTTCAACTCTTTCAATTCAGCCGGTGCCATACGATAAGGAGGAATAGAAATAGGCCGAGTGCCTGGCTCCACATCGATACAAAAATCAATATCACGATCTGGTGGAAGACCTGGCAAATCGGTCGGGAATACCTCTGAAAATTCACTCACCACTGGAATAGACTCAAGCATAGTAGTCTCAATACTAGTATCTCGAATATGGGCCAAGTAAGCCAAACATCCTCTTTGTACCAACTGACGAGCCTTAAGGAATGATATCACACCCTTAGAAGGATGACTAAGAGTACCTCTCCATTCTACTATAGGAATTCCAGGCATAGCTAAAGTGATGGTCTTGGCATGACAATTTAAAATTGCGTGGTAAGAAGATAACCAATCCATACCAAGAATCACATCAAAATCTATCATTTCTAAGACCTTTAGATCTGCATGAGTGTCATACCCCATCAAAGTAACAGTACATAAACGATACACTTGACCTACAACTACAGAATCCCCGACAGGAGTAGAAACACGTATGGGCAAATTAAGAGACTCACACCATATATCCAGACTAGGAGCAAAATATGTGGACACATAAGAATAAGTAGAGCCTGGATCAAATAATACAGTAGCTGGTCGATGACAAACCGGAATAATACCTGTGATAACAGCATCTGAGGCTTCAGCCTCTGGCCTACCTGGAAAAGCATAACAGTGAGAATGACTTCCATCAGATTGTGGACCTCCACGACCACCACCTCGACCAGAAGGAGAACCGCCTTTACCTGAATGAGAACCACCTCTACCATTCTGTGCACCACCCCTAGCTGGAGGTTGTGCAGCCCTGGAAGTCGAAACCTGAGAACCCTGATGTAAGCCACCACGTCTAGTCCTAGGGCAGTCTCTCACAAAGTGTCCCATATCACCACACTCAAAGCAACCCCTACGAGACGCCGGCTGATGAGAGGAATCGGAATGACCAAAATGCCCTCCACGAACTACAGGTCTATAAGATGAACCCTGCGAAGTATGTACCGAGCTCGAAGAGTTATGCCCAGCGTAACCAGCCTCAGACGCTAGTATGGCAGCATGAATGGGTCTGCTGGACTGAGGGTGATAACCTCTGCCCAAGTAACCCCGACTCCTGGACGGAGCACCACCATAATCACCTGAATAACGAGTCCTCTTGCCCTCTCGCTGCTCAAATCCCTCACGTCGAATCATCTCCAACTCCTTAGCAGCATCTACCACTTTCTGGAATGGAACACCAGAAGCAGCAACCTGAGAAACTCCTAGACGAATTGGAATAATCAGCCCCTTAACAAACCTCCTCACTCTCTCAGCCTCTGTGGGAAGTATCATCGAAGCATGCCTAGCCAAGGCATGAAATTTACCCTCATACTCTGCAACTGACATACCATTTTGCTGCAAACCCTCAAACTCGGCCCTCTTGCGCTCCCTCTCACTGCGTGGAACAAATTTGGATAGAAATACCTGAGTAAACTCAGTCCAGGATAGTGGATGAGATCCAGCTGGCCTACTACTAATATAATCCCTCCACCACTGTTTAGCAGAGCCAGTCATCTGAAACGCTGTGTAGTCAACTCCATGAGACTCCACTAATCCAAGATTATGAAACCTCTCATGACAACTAACTATAAACTCATATGCATCCTCAGCTAAGTCACCAGTATAAGTAGGAGGATTCATTAGTCTAAACCTCCCAAACATCTTTTGCTCATCAATAGTCATAGAAGGCCTGTTCACCAAATGTGATGTCATATCAGGAAACTCCATACTATCAAAACGAGGAGCTACAGCGGCAACTGGCTGAGTCCTGGGAGTCTGAGAATCTGGAGCAACTATCGGATCTGGAGTTTGACCTCCAACACGGGTCTGTGAGCCATCAGAAATGACAGGCAAAGCTCCTGCCTGGGCCATCCCCTCTAGGATTCCTAACATGCGAGTTAGGGTGTCTTGAAGCACTGGGGGGACAATAGTACTGGTTGGAGCCTGAGCTGGCCCATCCTCCTCGACACAATCTTGCACATCCCCATGAATAACCTCTGCATCAGGAGGTAAGGCCCTATCACGACCCTGGGTAGCTACTGGTACTTGAACATCCACAGGTGCTGCAACACGGCCCCTACCCCGACCTCGAGCTCGTCCCCTACCTCTACCTCGGATAGGGTTCCCAGAAGCAGGCGCAGGATTAGGATCCTGACCACCACTTGTCGACGTACGATTCCTCGCCATCTGAGAGAGAATGAGATATCAAGGTCAAGTGTGCACGATAAGGAATAAAAGAATAGAATATTTCCTAAATGTCCTATAGCCTCTCGAAGATAGGTATGGACGTCTTCATACCGATCCGCAAGACTCTACTAGACATTGCTCTTGTACTCTTGAGACCGATGAACCTAGAGCTCTGATACCAAATTTGTCACGACCCAATTTTTTTCAAGTCGTGATGGCACCTATGTTCCCAACCAATAGGTAAGCCAACCCAACATACTAACCCAACTAAACCAATCAAATGAGTAAAAAGACCAACGCTTAGCAAGAATCTCCAACATGAGTTCCTTATAAGTACGAAATGCGGAAGATAAAATATACCACCCAAAGAATTGGTGTCTTAAGTACAAGAGCTTCTAAAATTCGAAGAAAGTCTGAAACTAAATGACAAATCTAACATAAGGGATATCCTGTTTGAATACTAATAACAGAATAAATAAAAGATAGAAGGAGGTGTGGGCCACGGAACAGCCAAGTAGCTCACCACAACTCCAAGAACTTCAAGCCGGACTCAATTTGCTCCACGAGATGTGCTCCTACTCGGAATCGAATCTGCACCACAAAGAGTGCAACAAGCATAGTATGAGTACGAAACCACGTGTACCCAGTATGTCTCATTGACCGACAACGAAGAAGTAGTGACAGGAGTTATATAAGAAAATAAATTCTTAGATTGTACAAGTATATATATATATATATATATATATATATATATATATATATATATATATATATATTACACTTACTACTTAAGTTTCATCAATAAAGGAAATCAACATTTAATATTTTCAAAACACCAAACGAAACCTATAGTCATCAAGAATGAATGATGGGATGAAATGCAATGCAATATGATGTCATGTAATGATATGTCTCAGAATATCCAGTACTCACTCAACCGTATATACATGATACTCCTCGGAAATACATCGAGAGTTCATGACCCATGGGGGACTCGCGAGATCCATATACCGACACGGACGATCTCCACGTGTCTGTGCGGACGATCTCAACGCACTATCATAATATCAAACAATTTTCGCACGGACGATCTCCACGTGCCCAAATTACAATCTTAACATCTCACCATCCCCAGCACGGATGATCTCCACGTGTCCAACTTATACTCAGTCTCATGTCTATGCATGTGCACAATATTATTTCAATAAAGGGGATGATGATGCATCTCAATCAATCAATATGAACATAATACATAACCACCTCAATTATCACAACTATACGGGTGAATTAAATAAAACACAATCACACAAGGAATCCAAATCAATAATATATCAGCTAATGCCCATATGCTTTGGCATTCTCAAATTCTAATCCACATTCTATAATAGAAATTTTCCTTTTTATAACACCGGTACTCGTACCAATAACCGTCACACCATTGATACGAGACCACCACTTTTTCCCCCTTACTCCATTGTCTATTTTCATTTTTAATCTTTAATTAGGAAAACGTCCTTCAACAAGTCTAAAAAGTCTTAACATACCTTAGATGCCGAACTTGTGCCACGAATCTTTTAAGATCTTTTCTTTCCTTTTCGCAAGGTTTCAGAACGTTCCCAATCTACCAATTTTGCAATATTCGTAAGTAAGCAATTTTTTGTAGACATTCAAATTATTATATGTCTATCATAGACGCTAAAACTCACTCATATTTTCAACCAAACTCCAAATCTTGATACATATTGGTATGCCAAATTTTTCAAAATTGCTAAATTTCAAGCCAAGAACTTAACTTTAATCCCTCCAACAAGGTTGAATCATATAATATACACCTAATAATTAATTACCCATCTCAATCTATTAAAAACTAGTATCTTAATTTGTAAATGAATATCGTAAGAACAAATGCCCACCCATTGGAATGTGACCATTCTTTCTAACTATTCTGCAACCTGCCATTCTTTTTCTTTTTCTTTTTTTTTTCTTTTAATTTACCACCATTGCCAATCATTGGCATATGATTGCCCAATGATTGGCATCCACTATAGTCCCTCATCAGCCAACTATTTTTTTTTCTCTCTTCGCTAATGCCCCCTCAATATGACCCCCAAACGTTTCCCAGATTTTCATAATTTACGACAAATACTGCCAATTTTCACAAGGATCAACGGTCCAAATCTCTAACAAAAAGTTCCATAATTCCCACTCATCTATGTCGGTACTGTACCTATGAAATCATTAATCCAACATTCCCCACCTAATAATATAATATCAATACTCATATACGAAGCAATTTCATGTGTACCCACATGAATGAAAAATTCATTAAGATTTTCTTACCTCTAGGAGTCGACTTTTGCTATGACACCGCCACCAAACTTTGCACGCTGATTTCTTGTTTCTTCTTCTTCTTATTTTCTAAACAAGAGTATTTTAACCGTGAAACTCCACTAACCTATTATCTACATTACTTATTTTAAATTCTTCACTAAAGTTTTTTTTTTCCAACTAAATACTCTTAGTCTTCGAATAGTTTAAAAATACCCCTTTTAAATTTTCAAAAGGAGTCAAACTAGTCCTAGTTCTAAAAACGACCTAGCGGGTCGTTACAGTGAACCCAAGCTAACTCTATGTCTAGCATATATAAAGCATATTGAGGGTAATTGACTAAGGGCCCGTTTGGATGGGATTAATAAAAGTAGTTTTAAAAAAGTACTTTTGAAAGTGCTGAAACTTATTTTTAAAATAAGCAGTTATGCGTTTGGATAAAAGTGCTGAAGTTAAAAAAAGTTGTTGATGTGTTTGGCAAATAAGTGCTGATAAACAGCTTTTTAAATCAAAATGTCTGAAATACCCTTAAAAGCTGTTAACATAATAAAAGTTAATTAATTTATATTTTACATTTATAAATAATTATATTTTGCTATCATTCACATATTTTTTTCTCATCACAAATTATATATAAGAGGAATATAAACTTATTATAGATTTTAAAGATATATAATTTAAATAAATCAAAGAACGATTTAAGATTTTATTTTAGTTTCATCCATAGGTAATAATAATAGTCTATCATTCACATATTTCTTTATTATCACAAATTATTTATAAGAGGAATATAAATTTTTATTTAAGTTATATGTGCAACTTATTTTACATTTTAATAATATATAATTTGAATAGATCACTTGAAATATTTAATTTTTATTTATTTTCATTCATTAGTAGTAGTAATTGTCTATCATCCATACGTGAAAAGGGAAAAATAGAAGAAAGAGATGTTAGGGTTATGTGGGTAATTTAGAGATTGTATAAAAATATTAAGGGCAAAAATTTAAAAATGTGGTCAACTTAAAACAGCTTATAAGCTAGGCAAAAAAAGCACCCCTACCCCAGCTTTTAACTTTTGGCTTAAAATAAGTTTTTTTTTAACTTAAAATAACTTATTTTGAGTATTGCCAAACAACTAAATAAGTCAAAAATCAGCTTTTAAGTCAGTTTGACCAGCTTTTAAACTGAGCCAAACAGGCTCTAAATAAAAGAAGAAAAATATTTTTTAAGCTAATTATAATGTAGAGTGTCAATAAAAGAAGAAAAAATCCAAAAAATAAAAATAATAAAGACATTATTTTAAGTCTTTTCGAGCGCTTCAGGGAAGTGCAATGCACATTTTTCGTCATATCAGCATTTTGTGTCTAATAGGTACATGTTTTGAACAATTTATGTGTTCAATAGGTACAAGTCTTAGTTGAAGTGTCTAAGTGAATTATGCGGACAACTTTGAGGGGCGGTCGATGACTTAAGCCTAAGTTGATTATATTTGTACCACACTCATCCACCATGTATTTAGTTATTATTTTTTAATTTTTTTAAAAAAAATCTTCTTATTTTCTTTGTCATTTATTTAAATTAAGTTAATACACAAAAAAAATTTCAGCAAACAAAAATTGGCTTGTAGAAAACACAAATAATATTTAAAAATAAGTAAAAGTTAAAAAGATCAGAAACTAGTAAAAGAGAAAAAAATATAGAATTTAAAGTGAGAAAAAAATTAAAATAAATATTTTATAAAGAAAGAACTGAATATATATGTGTGTGTGTGTGTTAATGTAAATAATTATGTGTATTTATTGATTATAGATAGACCAAATAAAAAAGGACAGGTGTCCAACTTTTTAGGTCTTTTCTTGCTTTCAAAAAAAATATGTATATGTTTATTTCAAAAAAATTTATTATGAATGAGATACAATTTACGCTAGTTGTATGAGGAGTACTTTATTGTTATTATATTTGAATTCGTGGGACCTACACTTTGTTTTTCTTCTTTGCGTCTTGTTTCTCTTTCTTGTTTTTCTCTTTCCTCTTTTTTCTCAATTTCATTTTTTCTTCTTCATAAATTTATTTTGAAACCAATTTAATAACTCTCTCATTTTGTACATATGAAAATAATTATTTACCTATTTGTTTTAACTATTTTTTAAAAAAAATATTTTATTATCAAAAATAAAAAGGTATGAGCATACAAAAATTCAAGTTAATTTTTCGAACAATCACTTATGTCATGTATATTGACCACTTAAATTATTTCTATTTTTTTCTCATTTTTTATTTATAGTACTTTAAAAAATTTCACCTTCATATTTCGTATCATTTTAATTTCTACTTTTAAAATTTATCTAAAACTTATTTTTTACTTTATTTGAAATTTATGTTTGATCATGAAAATTTGAAATATAACTTTTCAACTTGAAGGTATACTTCAAATTTAAAAAACAAATTAGTATAATATGTTTTTTAAACTCATTTTTCACTTTTGATATTATATTTAAGTACATTCAAACATGAATATTATTCACAATTTTATTTTTAAATTTTGCTCAATACATTTTTGTAGACGAGCGGAGTGAGACAATAAAATTGTTTAGGCGAAAGAAAGATTGAGCAAAAAGCTTTCATTGTATCGGATCTCGCAATATTAATAACAGGTGAAGGGACACGCATAAGCCATATGCAGCGTGTTTCATGCTTGTTCTCCCTAAGAAGCATGTCAAGTACAATAGGGCGGAAACCTTAATGTAAATAACTACATGTATCTATTGATTATACATAGACCAAATAAAAAAGGACAGGTGTCCAACTTTTTAGGGCTTTCCTTGCTTTCAAAAAATCATGTATATGTTTATTCCGAAAAATTTTATTATGAATGAGGTACAACTTACACTAGCTGTATGAGATAGTACTTTATTATTATTATATTTGAATTCGTGGGACCTATTCTTTTTTTCTCCTATTTCTCTTTCTTGTTTTTCTCTTTTTTGTCATTTTCTTTTTTTTTCTTCTTAAATTTATTTTGAAATCGATTTAATTACTCTCTCATTTTGTACATATAAAAATAATTATTTACCTATTTGTTTTAACCAATCTTTTTTAAAGAAAAAATTATTTTATCATTAAAAATAAAAAAGGCATGCGCATACAAAAGTTCAAGTTAATTCTTCAAATTCTAACTTATGTCATAAAAATTGTCCACTAAAATTATTTCTATTTCTTTTCTCTGATTTTCATTTATAGTACTTTAAAAATTCCCACCTACATATTTCGTATCATTTTATCTTCTACTTTTAAAATTAATCTAAAACTTTTTTTTTTACTTTATTTGAAAATTGATGTTTGATCATGAAAATTTGAAATACAACTTTTTAACTTGAAGGTATATTTCAAATTTAAAAATCATGTTAGTATAATCTGTTTTTACACTCATTTTTCACTTTTGATATTATATTTAAGTACATTAAAACATGAATATTAAACAAAACATTAAAAAAAAGAATAATGAAACACTTGTTATTAAACTAAACATTATCAAATATTTGGCATTTGACCATAGTATTTAATATGTTTTTTTTACTATATTTGAAATATATGGAGCAAAATTTGAAAATAAAATTGTATTTTATTTTTTTAAAAGAATATTTAAATTATATTCATGTTTGAATGTACTTAAATGTAATATCAAAAGTCAAAATTGAGTTTAAAAATAGATTATACTAATTTATTTTTTAAATTTGAAATATATCTTCAAGTTGAAAAGTTACATTTTATATTTTCGTGATCAAACATCAATTTCAAATAAAGTAAAAAATAAGTTTTGGATAAATTTTAAAAGTTGAAATTAAAATGATAAGAAATGTGAAGGTGAATTTTTTTAAAGTACTATAAACAAAAATGAGAAAGAAGAAATAGGAACAATTTTAGTGGTCAATATATATGATATAAGAGACAGTTTAAAAAATTAACTTGAATTTTTGTATGTTCATGCCTTTTTATTTTTAATGATAAAATATTTTTTTTAAAAAAACGATTAAAACAAATAAGAAAATAATTATTTTTATATGTACAAAATGAGAGAGTAATTATGAGTTTCAAAATAAATTTAAGAAAAAAAAGAAAATGAGGAAAACGAGGAAAGAGAAAAACAAGAAAGAGAAATAGAAGACAAAGAAAAAAAAACAAAGTGTAGGTCCCAGGAATTTAAATATAATAATAATAAAATACTCCCTCATACAACTAGTGTGAGATGTGCCTCATTCATAATAAAAATTTTCGTTTATTCCATTTAAAAATAAGAAAAAAGGATTAAAAATACCCTTAAACTATTCGAAATAGCTTATATATACCCTTAAACTTTATTTCGGCTCAAAACTACCCTTCCCGTTATACTATTGGGTCAAAAGTACCCTTCTTATTAACGGAAGTTGTTAAATGCCACGTGGATGCCATATGGATGCCACATTGCATGCCAATAGAATTCCACTGCTACGTAGACTAAATAGAAAGGGTCAAAAATACCCTTAAACTATCCGAAATAGCTCATATTTACTCTTAAACTATATTTCAGCTCAAAATTATCAATCCCATCAAACTATTGGATCAAAAGTACCCTTCTTATCAATAGTTGTTGTTAAATGCCTTGTGGATACCACATTGCATGTCAATAAGGTTCCACTGCCACATAGATAAATCCTTAAATTCTAATTAATTTCTTTCTCATTTCATTATTTCAGAAATATTATATTCACCCGTTCTTTCTCATTTCACGGCTAGGGTTTCATACTTTTCTTCGTGGCTGGGTTTTAAAGTGGATATTCATGCTTGTAGGTTAGTAAATATTTTTTCTTATTTTATTATGTTTACGATTTCAAAGCATGATAGTTAGGATTTCACAACTTTCCCCTAATTTCGCAGCTAAGGCTTCGTAGCTTTCTTGGGGGCTAGTTTCAAAGTAGATATTTATGGTTGTAGGTTAGTAAATATTTTTCTTATTTTATTGCGTTTACAATTTTAAAGTATGATAGTTAGAATTTCACAACTTTTCCGTCATTTCGCGGCCAAGGTTTCATAACTTTATTCGGAGCTGACTTTCAAAGTGAAATTTTGTTATTGTAAATACAATAAAATAAGAAAAAAGTTTACTAACCTGTAACCACGAATATCCACTTTGAAACCCAGCCACGAAGAAAAGTATGAAACCCTATCCGCGAAATGAGAGAGAAGGGGTGAAATCATTTCTGGACAATAATGAAATGAGGGGAAAATGAGTAATTAAGATTTGGGATTTAGTCAATGTGGCATATGCGAAATTTAACAACTTTCGCTAATAAGAAGGTCACTTTGACCCAATAGTCTGACGGAAAGGGAAGTTTTGAGCCAAAATATAGTTTATGGGTATATTTGAGCTATTGCAGATAGTTTAAGGGTACTTTTGACCCTTTTCCTTTTAGTCTATGTGGCAGTGGAAATCTATTAGGGTGTCATGTGGCATCCACATGGTATTTAACAATTTTCGTTAATTAGAAGGGCACTTTTGACCCAATAGTTTGACGAAAAGGGTAGTTTTGAGCCAAAATAGAGTTAAAGGGTATATATGAGCTATTTCAGATAGTTTAAGAGTATTTTTGACACTTTTCCGTAAAAATAATTTCAAAAGGGTAATAAGATTCTAGTTAGATTTAGGTATATCACTGAAATTTCAAATCACAGCTTAGAAAAGTATTTACGTATTATAAAAAATAAATTAAATAATACATTATTCAAAAATTATTATCTGCTATATTATTTAATCTAAAACTTCTAGTAACATAATTACACTGTTCACTAGTCAACCAAAAATGATATAAATATCACTAGTCCTAGTATATGATTATAAGAGTCTGTTCGACATTGCTACTAAAACGGTTTATATTTAGATATATTTTTTTAAATAGCTTTTTCTAAGTGCTTTTTTTTAAAAAAGCATACGTGTTGGGTTAATTTTCACTTGAAAAGTATTTTTGATAAACAGATTGTGTTTGAGTAACTTTTTTTTTTTTGATTTTTAAAAGTACTCTTTGATAGTCAAATCATGAGCAATGACAAGTATCAATGCACTATTAATATTAAGATTAATTTAAGTATTTTATAAAATATTAATTAAATTTATTTTTACTAAATTAAAGTATACCTATTCAAATTTTCAATCAATATTGAAATTAGATGAATAAAAAATTGAATACTGATATAATATGACTACATGTTGTACATGATTACAATGCAAATTTCTAGTCCTCCCATGGAACCACAATCATATACTTGGTCCTCTCGGAACCCAAAATCGGCGTGTTACTGAGTCATCCATAGTTAATGTAGCAGTGTGGTAGAAAAACCTCCTCTTTCCATTAATTCAATTTGATTTCTTCAATCTTGATCTCTGTGTTTTCAAAATAGCCATTTTACTCCATTTCAAAATTGTGACAGTGAAGTTGTTTTCACAATATCTACATTCATATACATACCATATATACCAGGTATAATTAACAGAAAAAGCAAATTGAAGACATCAATAACTTAGATACATTAACATAAAGCAGATAAAAACTTAGATACACTAACATAAAAGTTTAAATACATAAAAATATTACATCAAATACATGAAATAAACAAATTAGATACATAGGATATTTAACGTCAAACACAATTCATAGCCGTCGCTGATAGCTCTTGTTATTTGTCAGGGCTTTCTCTTTGGCGTCCGATTTCCACAATTTGAACTTTGCAAATCCAATCTCGTGTTGTTAATGCTATTTGATCGATGTTCAATCTTAGTACCATGTTTGTTACAAATATTTAACTAAGCAGTAGTATCTGCAAGATAGCATCACTATTGAGTGAAAGTCCTTTCTTTTATGTGGTTGCATGAACATGAACAATTAAATCAGGAAGAACATGCAAGAACATATTGTCCTCCACATACTAAAAGTATATAATTTGTAATGAAAGTACAATAGGAATATATGTAATGAAATTCAGAACATGCAAGAACATAATTATCCCTAACTTAGTGAAACATTAGAAAATATAATTTTCTCAAATCTGTCTGCTAGTAATAAAATTAGAATTTTAAGTGAAAATAACAAGTTTAATTTTGTACCATATTGATTTTCTCCTTTGTTGACTACTAAAATCTACAAGAAAAATTGAAAATGGGAAGAGGGAAAACATAAAAAGGGGAAAAAATACCTTAGAAAGGGAGCAATAGTTTTTTTCTTCAAAGGAAAGGATGACAAATTTGTGCTTTATGAGTAATCATGAATAATAATGTGTGTATATATATATATATATATATATATATATATATATATATATATATATATATATATATATATATATATATAATACAAAGTAGACACGTTATACTATGTAAAAGTACAGGTGTCTTTCTTTAAAATTGATGGATTTGGCAGCCAATGAGATTGTGCCAAAAAAGAGAAAAAATTATTACATTTAATAGTAAAATTTAATGTTGTATGCCAGAAAAAGAAGTTATTACATCTGATAGTAGAATTTGAATAGCCTTTGGTCCAAGTTTGTTTTTGAGCTCCATAATTTTATATTATTATTATAAGATATACAAATTTGGAAGTTCTGTCATTTGTGTTTGTGGATGAGAGTGAGATGGTGTTATTTTCTATATTTACTTTTGTTTTTTGTATTATTAAATGAATTGATTGAGGAGGAGCACAGAAGAAATTCTGACTTCAGAAATATGGAGTAGAAAATAAAAATGGCAGAAATCACTTATCTTTGTTCAAGTATATGTATTATGTATTTATCTTGAATGATTGCTATGAAGTTGCCTCTTAGGATTTTTTGAGAATTTGTTTGAGAATTAAGAGTTATTGTGACTATATTATAAAAATAAACTGAAAACCAGTATATTATTTTTGAGGTAACAAAATTGTCGTGTAGCAAGTTTTAACTATTGTCCAAGTTTAATTTTACAGTTGGTATGTGTATATACATAAAGATGTCATGTCTGTAAAAATCAATAAATTACTACTTGATATAATAGATATCTTCTTGCCTAGAAACAAAATTAGTAAGACTTCTTCTTTAAATTAGAAAGGACCAGACAATTTGCTAGTGAACCAGGTCAGATATACTTGGTGATTGACATGTTCCAATTTGTCCAATGTTCTACTGAAGTTGTGACTGCATTCTTCAACAGTATGAGGTCTAAGTGTTGAAGCAAAAGGCAACCAAGAGAAAAGTAAAAACAGTTTTATATTCATTTAAGTACATAGAATGCAAATTCCCTGGAAACTAACTCACTGAAAACTAACTCACAAGGTAACTTACTGTGAATTCTGTAATCTGAATAGAGCATTTGCATATACATGTGAGAAAGAGATGAGCTATTTGTGCAATTAAACAACATTGATCATATTTCAATCTTGCATCATGATAGAACCAAACATTCATTCATGTTTAAGTACTAATAATCTATAGTCTATGTGCAATAGTTGCCTTATAAGGATTTTTTTTATTATTATAATAAGCGCATAAGATCATACCATAAATCAAACATATAAATATATAAAATACATATCAATAAATGTGCTATAAAATTTACTCTCTGACATAGAGCAGTAACAATGAACACAATTCCTGATCGAATATATTCATTCTAGACCCAAATCCCAACCTTAATGAAGAAGTGAAGATCACAATATTTTAAGAAGTTAGATGTTGGAAGTTTGAATTGTGGCACATACACATTTGAAGAGGCCAACGACATCTCAATGAATGTAAAGTGACATGTTTCATTTGGTAAAACATAAATTATCAAATGATGAGCACTATTGCAGCTATGAAGGAACTTACAATTTCAAGACTAAGTTCATCGTTGTTGGGCGTAAATAATGTGAAGTTCTGAGTATGGGCAAACAGATAATGTAACATGTGTAAGTGATATTGAGAAAAGACAGGGTCCTGCAAAAATAAAGTAAAATCATTGACATATAGTAATGAGACTCAAGTTTTCAATAATCAATAGAACAGAGCTCAATGTCACAATTGTGTTATAGTGAGAACAAATGAATAGATTATAGAAATGAAGAAGTAGAGACGGAACACTATTTTTTTCAAACAAATTTTGATGTTACTATTGTCAACAAAGAGAAAAGGAGAAAATTAGAAAGCAAATTGATATCTTAATAAATTAACATAATCATGGTAACATGCAAACGTATATAGAATTGGATAATAAGGAATTAATACATTCAGATACTAAAATTATATTAAGCCAAATAATCCTTTAAAGGAATCTTGACAATTGTCAAAATGAGAGCATATAACATCAACTCGAATAAATTAGGGTTGGCTACAGAATCTCATTGTTCATGTTACTTCATTGAACATCTAATTCCTTCTAATTTTCATAAAGTGTAGGAGAAGGAGGGGGGGGGGGAGATTGTTATTCATATATTAATTTTTTCATTGATTGATAGTAATATGGGAGGAGAATTCCTCTCTTCACCCAATTTTAAAATTTTAAATAAATATTTCAAACTCGTACACAAAAATATATAAAAGCAGTAAAGCACAAAGAGAAGGAACTTACTCATACTATAAAACTCACAAGACAAATTAATAATGGAAGAAGTTGCATCAACAATGGTGGATTTTCTGGTCTTGTGTTTTTGTGTTGAAGCATAGTACAGGAAGTAAAAAGGAGCTAAAACAACTCTTTAAATATTAGAATCAGGAACTTGATGAATATAATAAACCTTGAAGAGAAAATAGGTCATATTAACCAGATTGAGGAACATGTAAATTTACCTTAAATCATCATGAAGAATACTACAGTAAGGCATCCCAAATGAACAAAAAACTTAGGAGACGTTCACAGAGAGATTTGATGTCTTAAGCTTCTCTCTTAGCCTATTTTTGGTACCTTTTCGACTTTCAAAAAATGCTTTTAAACAGTTTTATGTTTATGAACACTTTCTAAACTAAAAAATAACTTAAAGTCATGGTAATTTCATGGAAACACCAAAAAATTTGACAACTCAAATTCTTGCTTAACGACTAAATTAGTTATCCATTGTATTTTTTTGTGTTTCTTTTTCCTGTAATATTGTGTTTAACAGATTTGGTTACATTTAAAAAGACATCTCTTATTCCTATTTAAACAAATAGTTTACATAATGAATAAATGATTAATTGTGAAATATGTTTCAGGTTTTTGCTCACGCGTTGATGTGCTAACAGATATAGTCACATTTAATAAGACATCTCTTATTCCTAGATATATATCCCTCAAATGATTATATTAGTAGCTAATTTTTTTCGAAAAGTTAGTACAATAACAAAAAGATCAACAATGAAAGCTTACTCTGAGTTTTCAGCCTTTGATATAATTGGTAATTTCATGGCAACACCAAAAAATTTGACAACTCAAATTCTTGCTGAACAAATCACCTGAGTGTTGTAAAATTTATCAATTTTATTAGAAAAGTACTAAATGAAAAAATATATCAAGAGGATAAACATCTACTCACCCTTAGTAGATAGTTCAACATCATTAACATCTGCGAAAACAATCAGCTGTTGACACTAATCAATTTTCATAACACATAAGTATTGCCTTCATAAGGGAATTTTGTCAAACACATGACCACATTTATTATCTGCAAAAATATCATATTGGCCAAAAAAATTAGTATTTAAGAAGTTGATAGTTGATACTACCAAATAATGAGAAAAAGACCATGCATGAGCAAAATAATTAATTAAGAGAACTATTGCATATCTATAAAATGAAGGGTTACATCTTTAACTCTGCTCTCCACTCTAATCTGTCTAGAGTGACAGCAACGCTGGCAAAGTTGGACTTAACATTTTTTTGTCCCTGAAAAAAGTCAAACTTCATCTGCAAGTTTAACTATTTCCTCTTCTTCACCTTTTAAATTTTAACCCCAAAATATGTAGAAATACCATAACTATGTGCTTCAAAACTATTGAGAAAAATGAAAGTTCAGGATGCACTATGTGCATCAAGGGTTCCAAATCATTAGAAAAAACAATTAAGAAAATAGACCAAGCTTAGCAAGGAGGATAAATTGTAATCCTAATCAAGCTTAAGCTTTATCCAATTTTGAATCATCTTATGGAAAACGTCAAATGAACGGGCTGCAGAAATATTTAACTTAAACAGTTTTAAATCTTAGTTATAAGTTATTTAAAGGAATCAACTATCAAAATCATAAACCTAAAACGTAAGATGAAATGAGGGGTATGGTGAAGTAAAACGTAAATTTAAAGTGTAAACTATAAAATGCAATCAGCAAATTGCTAAGAAAACAGATCCAGCGACTTACACATAAGTGAAGAAATAATGTATAATACTTCTTTTGCGTTTCTCAGCGTCATAAAAAGATGTTAAAACACTTGACAAAGTAAAAAAATAGAGCATTAAACATACTAAAATGAGGAAAAATCAGAGAAGAAGCAAGAGAAGAAGGAGAAGCTGACAACACAAATTTTTCAAGTTTATATAGTACACTAACAACATCATTAAACAAAAATAATCCAAAAGAGCGAAGAACAAAAGCCCAGAATAAACTCAGAAAAATATTTAGGTTAAATGTCGGAACATTGAAGAAGAAACATATAGCAACCATTGACTGAAATCTGGTGAAAAAAAACAGAACAAACCGCGGCTCAAAATACAACACAAAAAAAGAAGCAGCGAAAGTCCAAAATACAATAGATATTCAACATCAAAATGAGGTGTGAGAAGTTAAATAACAAACAAATAGAGAAGATAAGCAAGAAAAATTCATTGAACAGTGAAAAAAGTTAAGAGCATTAGTTGGTTTAACGTAATGACTGAAAATTTTGATTAACTCATCATCACTTATTTGCACTTGTATAATTTGAAATAAGAAAATTTGAAGCATTAAGAGGTAGGTCTTCTCTGTCGTTTCCTTCAGCTAGAACTATAAAAATAGTTACCCTTATAGGAAAAGTTGTTCCTGCATTGTTAGCATTTAGGTTAGTCAAAATCAACCATTTCAAATTTGACTAATTGGAACGGAACAATCTGAATTGAAAGATGAAATTTAAAACTTCAAATGTTGAATTGATATGATTGCAATGTAACTTCTAGTTAGCTTTAAAAACAAATGAAGTAAAGGAATTTAAAATTTCACAACATCTAGCATAAGGACGCTTACTTGTTACACTTATTACTTTTAAAAGTATCATGAAAATGCTTTTCGAATAATTTCATCATAAACTATATTATATGTAGAATGATCATCCGTGTCCTGTGTAGTTGGTGGACGTATTAATATTTTTACATTGTCTGAACATTTTGCTCAAGATAAAGCAACATAAAGTTGTCCATGTGAAAAAACTGGTTCACGCAAATATATTCCAACAAAATCTAATGTTTGACCTTGAGCTTTGTTATAGTCATAGCAAAGAAATTGTATTCTTTTGAAGGGAACTGAAAGTTTCTGATCTTGTGATGCTAGTAATGGTATCTTTGAAATAAAGACATGTTTATTTTTAAAATCACCACTACAAATAGTAGCACTAATAACATTTGACTTGAAATCATGGCATATCAATGTATACCATTGCATAAACCTTCAATAGGATTTAAGTTTCTTAATAATATAACTGGACAATTTTTTTTTCAAAAATCTATAAGGTGGTAAGTTAGCAAGATGTAAAGTATGCAAAAAATCTTCAAATTGGCATTGATCATTTGGTTTTATAGTTTCATCAATAGCTGTATATACTGTAGCATCATCGGGAAATCAATGTATAAGCATGTCATTTATTTCATTAACAAAATCATTTTTTGTTGTCAAAATAATACGAGAAGTCATAAAAGATGGATTAGAATAGAATGTACGCAAATTAGGATAAGTAACATTAAATAAAAGATTTAAAGACTCTATTTCATCTGTAAAGGGAAAGATAAAATTATTGGGCATTTCAATTTTGTTGCAGTTGTTAGTTTTTTCTTGTCCATTTCCAATTCTCATTAGATATGCACAAAATGCTGGATCTTTTTTCGCACGCATGTTTTCAGATATGCACAATTTTTCAAGATGATTCCAAATACGGGAGTATAATAAACTTTGATTTATGAAGTTTTTTTTTCCACTACGAACAACAAGAAGTGTTATTCTAAAGTCTCCCCCCCCCCCCCCAAAACTACTACTTTTCCACCAAACAGTGCTTTTATATTCATAAGATTTTTTAGAAGTGTATCAAGAGCTTCAATCATGTTTTTTTTGTCACTGATACTTCATCCCAAACAATTAGTTTTGGATCTCGAATTAGAATCGCTAAAGAACTTTGTTTACTAATATTGCAAGTGAAATTGTCATCGATGTCAACAGGAATTTTGAAATGTAAATGAGTTGTTCGTCCTCCCGGAAGTATTGAAGCTGCCACACCAGAACTTGCAGTTGCCAAAGCTATGAATCCTGCTGCATGGCGTCTGCTTGCTTTTGCGATAAGTGAAATGACTCCAAGTGTTTTCCAGTTGCAATTGCATCTTGATGGACAACAGTTTGTTTCTTTCAAAAATAACCAAACTGTGGATCAAATAATAAACAATCCAATGATTAAAAAATGATGTTAACAGAATTCTTTCTTATGAACAAAATCAATGACGATGCTATAAATCTGAATTTACTGTATAAAGAGTTTCCCCAACACTTTGTATGGTCATCATCATACAAAATGTGATCGTGTCGAAAACAACGACTTACTATCGGGCGTATTGTCACATGTCATCCAACCGAAGGAGAAAGATATTATCTTAGGTTGCTTCTAATGAATGTAAGAGGACCAACATCATACGAAGATCTTCGTACAATGAATAAAAGATGCTACACTACATTTAGGGAAGCTGCAGAAAAAAGAGGTTTATTATGTTTTGATAACAATTATGACTTTAACTATAGATTAGGGTGAGTCTGGACCTAGGCTTGGCCTACAGTTTTATGGGTGTCTACAAATTCGCTTACTCACGAATAGTGCATATTTGATAGATTGGAAACGTTTGAAGCTTTGTGAAAGGAAAATGCAATATCTTGAGGATTGTTGTAACATGTTCAACTTTCGAGGTAATGTTAAGACTTATTAGACTTGTTGAAGGACGTTTTCCTAATTGAAGATTAAAAAAATGAAAATAGACAAAGGGGTAAAGGCGAAAGATGGGTGTCTCGTATTAATGGTGTGACGGGCATTGATACGAGTACCGGTGTTATAAAAGGGAAAGTTACTACTATAGAATGTAGATTGTAATTTTAGAATTTCCAAAGCATATGAGCATTAGCTGATATATTATTAACTTGAAATCCTTGTGTGATTGTGTTTTCTTCATTACACCCGTATAGTTGTGATAATTGAGGTAGTTATGTATTATGTTGATACTTGAATGATTGAGGTGCATCATCATCCCCTAATTTGGTATTATATCGTGCACATGCATTGACATGAGATTGAGTATGAGTAAATATCTAACATGTGGAGATCGTCCATATTGAGATCGAGTTATGATTATAATTTGGGCACGTGGAGATCGTCCGTGCGAGTGATTGGTTATGATTATAAGTTGGGCACGTGGAGATCGTCCATTCTGAGGATTATTTCATTTTATGTTAGTGCGTTGAGAACGTCCGCACAGACACGTGGAGATCGTCCGTGTCGATATATGGACCTCGCGAGTCCCCCATGGGTCATGAACTCTCGATGTATTTTCGAGAAATATCATGTATATATGGTTGAGACAGTACTTGGAATCTGAGTCATATCATTTCATGGTGTCATTTGCATTGCATCTCATTACATCCTTTATTTTTGTTGATTATGAGTTTTATTGGTGGTTGAAAAGTACGTGATATTTGATTTCCTCTATTTGATGGAGCTTGACTGGTACATATAACATAGACTTGTATACATAAAGAACTGATTTCTTACATAAACTCGTTTCACTACTTCTTCGTTGCCGGTGAATGAGATATATTGGGTACACATGATTTCTTACTCATACTACACTTGATGCACTCTTTTGTGGTCCAGTTGAGATTTCATATTCGGGCTCGTTCTTGGAGCTTGAATATGAGTTGGATTGTCTTGGAGTTGTGGTGCGATGTTTGGGATATTCTACAGCCTACACCTTCAATGTACCTTTATTTTATTAGGTTATTTTGATATTCTGATACGATATTTCTTATGTTTACCTTTCATATTAGTTTGGACTTGTATCCTATTGTAGAAGCTCTTTTACTTATGACACTAAATCTTGGGGTGGTAGTTCTATTTTCCGCATTTATTTTGAATACTTAGTATGTTAGAATTTAGTTATACTTACCTTTTCACGTTTAAGTTGAATTGGTGAACTTTTATTGGGTTGGCTTACCTATCGGTTGGGAACATAGGTGCCATCACGACTCGTGATTTTGGATCGTGACAGTTAGTGGAGGAGATTGATGTACATTTAATTAAGAAATTTAAATTTTAAGATAATTATTCAATACCACATTTAAGAATTTGTATATCTAATTTTTTTATTAAAAAATTATAGTATAATTATCAAAAAGTGATATTATGAGTGATATTTTTAAACTATAGATAAAAATATGTATATATGATAGTTAATTATGTCTAATTATGTACTTTTTCCATAATTATTGTGGATGATAACATCGAGCATGTGATGTGGTCCATCTATTACTAGATTTTACTTTACAAGTCATTTTGTTATTGGTTAGCATATGATATTAGTTATATAAGATTTAATTATTAATGTAATTCTTAATTCATTTTGTATTATAAATTAAATAATATATAATAAATAAACTAATATATAAATTAACTCATAATCTATATTTATCAAATATAATAATATCAATTAAGATAATTTTAGTACATAAATACTTTAGCTACTAAACAACTTCAATTAAATAAAACTCGTTAAAGAAGATATTAAGGACAACAATATCACTAGACACAAGTCATTTCTCAATATATTGGTGAGCATAATACCTTTCTCTATTTCGTAATTTCTTTGATTGTCATAAGACGATAATCATACTCGATGATAACTTCAGGTGTGCTTAAAAGAAATCTTGTTGTCTTTTCCTTATCATCCACTACAACACATACAATATTACAAGTACAACGATTCACATTATCAGACGGTCACCGAAATTTTCATTCAAGGTAGAAGTTTGCAATTTGGCTTAATGTTTACTGGCCCTTCCATTTCTTTCTATAAATAGTCTTTCATTTTCCAGTTTTTTTGATGTTAAGAACTTTCTTGTAGGACCTCAAGTCCCTTATGACTTCTTAGGATGGACAGTTCATCATTCTATTATTACTAGATAATGAAAGGCCCGTTTACAATATTACAATCTTAAAAATTATTATGATATTTTCAAATAAATATGATAGGAAATAATAATAAAACATAATAGGTTTTTAACAAACAAAATAATGAACTACTTGATGAATATTATAGTGAAGAAAAAATTCTAAAGTAATTAATAAACATAATGAATAAATATTTTATCTGAAATAAGGAGGATTTAAAAATATCAGCAAAAGTTGATATAATATAGGGAAAAGACTCAAATATGCCATAGAACTTTTAGAAAAGACTCATTTATGTCATCCGTTAAACGTTTGGTTCATCTATGTCATTTTCGTTTAGGAAAAGACTCGTTCATACCATTATTTTTAATGGTTATTTTGCAAAACCACTTTTTACACGTGGCAAGTTATGATTCGGCCACACCATTTTTTAAAAAGAAAAAATCAAAATTTTGAAAAAAAAAATTAAATAAAAAACCCATCCAAATAAAGACCCACCTAAATAAAAACTAACACAAAATGTCGCGAGGAGAAAACGTATCAAGATGATGGCAAGAAAGGGAAAGGGGAACCAACCCCCGATTCTTCTAAAATATGAAAGTTGTGTTGTTTTTCTTTTGTGATGTCTAGACATTTTCAAGGTTAAACCTTTTTATTTTGTTTGTGCCTGGACATTTTTAAGGTTAAAGCAGTTGACGTAATTTTTGTTGAAATATTAGGTTATGCAGTATGTTGAAATATTAGGTTATGCAGTGTGTTGATATTAAAGTTGTGTTATACGTTTGTTGTTTTCCTGCATAGAAAAATTTCTTGCATTTTTTGGTGTGAGATACTTCGTACTCCCAGCTATTGTTGAAGCTATGTCGATTGGTATAAGAAATTTGGATTCAAACTTGCGGGTATTAGATACTTATTTGGCATATTTCTCCACTAACTAAAATCTCTTTGAATTATAATTAGGGACGGATTGCTTGATTGGGTGTGGCTAAAGATCTGGGTGATAGTGTTGAATTTTTAGCTGGTAGTTTGTGTGAAATTTTGCTTTTATGAGCTACACTTCTTTTTGGTGCTATTCAAAATTTTATTGGATATGGTTTGGTTTGGCTTATTTAATTTTTTTCGTAACTTCAAATTTAGAAAATGATCTTTTTTAGTTGAATCTTGAAATAAGTTTCACAAGTGATTCAATGGACTGCATTCTTGTCAACTAATAACACATCTCATCTTCATCTCAATCGCGCAGTTTTTTCAACTTATACTATCGAAAATAAGATTGAATTTAGAAATCTTCAAGATCTTGCAAATGAACACATTCTGCAAGGATAGATGTTTGAAGTTGCCTTTTCAATCTTTTTACCGATTGATTCGGGAATGAACTTTAGGACCAAGTCTTTCAAATCACACGATTGAGCCTAATTAACCATGATCTCATGCATCTTGCGACAAATCTGAGAAATCTGGCTTGCTTGTGCATACATAGCGGGTTCTTTTTTATTAGTTTGGACGTTTTTCGATAAAGCCAGTGAAGAACATTCTCAAAGTGAAGCTATCAGTTGTCTTAACATCAACATGAACCTCAATCAATGATTGTCATTTTTGTACCATTGACCTCAACTTATTTGTGGTGAAGTCCACACCAAATATTGTTGGAGCCTTACTATTATACCAAAATCCTTTTTAGCATATGTATCAATTGACTTCTTCTTTCCTCCTCCTTGTCAACCGCATTAAATAAATATTTAGTAGTACTATATAAACTAACCTCTTTAATCTTTATAAACGAGCTTTAAAGGAAGAACTGTGCATTTGTCCGAGAAGGAGAATAGTTTGTTGTCCTTAAGTGAAGAAACCTATCTTCTTTGTTATAGTTTTCAGATTAAAAAATTGGAGGAAAGAAATGAGTCACTAATATGGGTTAAAGGGGTTTCTTTAAAATTTGTGTGAGTTTATTAAAATTTAGGTGAGTCTTTATTTGGGTGGGTTTTTTTATTTAATGCTTTTCCAGAATTTTGATTTTTTATATAAAAAATGATGTGGCTGAATCACAATTTGCCACATGTAAAAAGTGGTTTTGCAAAATCACCGTTAAAAAATAATGGTATGAATAAACCCTTTTTCTAAACGCTAATGGCATAGATGAGCCAAACTTTTAGTGGATGGCAGAAATGAGTCTTTTCAAAAGTTTGATGGCATATTTGAGTCTTTTCCCTATAATATATACTGCAGTAATTTAACATGAGGTATTAGTATAATAATTTATATAAGTTTCTTAAAATGATTTTAACTATGATAAAATAATAGTTATATATGTTTTTCAATAAGTTATATAATGACATATATGTTATGTGAACATTTTGAGATTATACATATAAAGAGAAATCAAGTAAATTAGATACGTTGAAAATTATCTCCACGATAAAAAAAAAAGGCTATGAAATTGAAAAGTCTGAAGAGAACCAAAGGAAAGGACATAACATGTTTCTGAAATTGTTGAAATTTTGTTCTTGAAGAGCTTGCTCACTGGTTGCATTCCTTTTGAATTAAGCATTTTAAGAAAAACAATTGTGATTGATATTGAATTTAACATGTTAACTGGTTTGAATAGTGTGAAGCCGCTGATTTTTGCTGAAAATTGACTCTATATGGACAAGTATCAGAAGTGATGTTTTTACTAAGAAATAGTAAAATTTACTTTTGCCTTATAATTATTTTACAAAAGTAGGGTCATTATATGGAGAATTGATTGAAATGTAGTTCTTAATGTTGAAAAAAAATTGCATTTTTTATTTTTCTAATAAGAATCTATACCGGAGTGTATATTATTTAGGATGCAAATAAAAAATAAAGGGCGAGAAATTTATTGGTTTAAGACATGAGGAAAGAGAGAATTGAGGAGTGAATAAAATGAAGTCTATTTATTTGTGTCATAGACTTAGTTCTAAAAAAATACTATAATTTATAGTTTTTAGAAAAGTTACGTAACTTGTGGGGGAAATTTACCACTTGAAAAAACTATTTTAATGAAGTTTAAAAAAATAATTTATAATTTTTAAAATGAAATGTATATGAAATGATCATATTACCTAGATCGTCCTCAACTTTTTAAATCAAACTCATCAGTTCACATATTAAGATTAATATGTTTGAAATCAAGTAAAAGTACAAACTTGATTATATATCTTAATGAAGAACTACACTTTTATAATCTAGTAAACATTTTTAGTTTACTTTAAATACAAATATATCATCATGTTTCTTTTATTTGTAAAGTTACTTTTTAACATCTTTCAAAATATATATATTTTTTAAAAAAATATTGAAATTAATTTTATTTATTTTTTAATTTCAATATAATATATATTATTAATTTTATCATACTTACATGTATATTAATTAGAGTCAAAATAAACATGAAAATAATTAACTATGTTTTAAAGTAATGAATGTTAAAGTAGGCATTTTTAGTTGGATTAATTAATTGAGTGAGTCCTTATTTAAAAATAATTATTTATTTTAAATATGCTTTTTAATTATAACCATTTAGAGCAATATATAACAGTACTATACATTTTATTAGATTTGTCTTTCTCTTTTGTCTCTTTCTCTCTCGTTTTTTTAGTTTTTATATGTTTTTCTCACTCTTTCTTCATTTATATTGTTCTTTTTTCGTTGTTTTCTTTCCCGTTGTTTTTTTTCTCTTGCTTTCTTTCTATTGTCTTTTCTTTCTTTTTTCTTTTGTTGCACATTCTGTCTCTCTTTCTCTTTTTTTTTTAAAAAAAAATCCTTTCTCTCTCTATTTTCTTTCATAGTGTAGTTAATGATTTATAGACTAAATAGATTTGTATCAATAATTAATTAATTAGACAAGTAATTTAATCGTACAAGTAGAGAGACATGATAAATTGCAAAATGAATTAAACTTGAATAAAAAATATATTCTACACACATTAAAATTGATTTAGAAGAGGATTAATATGAATGCAAAATGTAGCGAAAGAAAGAGCATTCTATGATGTCTAAACTGAATAAATTGTATAAACAATGAATTTCACAAGTAAATAAACGTAAAAAATCAACCAATAAATTATAAATTCAATTGTTCTTAAAAGTGTATTACACTAATATTAAACAAGTAAATAAATTAAATTTGCTTTAAAATTGTATTACACAATATTAAAGTTGAATTAGAAAAGAAAATTAAGAATGAATGAAATACGTAACTAACGAAAGACAAGTCAATGATCTATAAAATGAATTAAACTTATATCATTCATGAATAAAACATGTATTATATGTGTCTTAAATTTATTTTGATTTGTATCTCTAAGAACGTGAGTGATGTTTGCAATATGTATTAAAAATGTATTCTGCATGTATTATAAGTGTTTTCCTTAAATTATATCAGGAAAAAAGAGTGAAGTTTGTAATATGTACTACAAATGTATCGTTCATGATTTTAATACAATTTTAGTACAATTTTGAAACATATCTAATACAACTTTAATAGAAACGTGATATAGTTTCGTAAACTTTATTCTTATCGAGCATCAATATAATATTTCTCCTAAAATTAATTCTAAACTTGACCAAACCCTCCTAAAATGAGATATAAACTCCAAATGTCACTTTCAATTATTTGTAGAAACAACCTATCCAAACTAAAGAGCAAACAAGTAATTTAATTGTAACAAATGAAGAAACATAATAAACTGCCAAATGAATTAAAAAGGTATTACACTCATATTAAAGTTGAATTACAAGTGAATTAAACACGTATGCAAATGTATCAAATGAAAGATCATTCTGTAATTTGTAAACTGAATAAAACTTGTATTAATAATGAATTAAACAACTACTTTAATAATAACAAATCAACCAATAAATCGTAAAATGAATTAACTTGAATTAGTTAAAAGTGTATTAGACACATATTAAAGTTGAATTAGAAGAGAGAACTAAGCATGGATAAAAAATGTAACTAATGAAATACTAGACAATGACCTATAGAGTGAATTAAATTTATATCAATAATGAATTAAACAAGTAATCTAATAGCAACAAATAATAAACTACATGATGAATTAAATTTGCATTAAAAGTGTATTACACATTATTAAAATTGAAATAGAAGAGAAAATTAAGAATAAATAAAAAAAACGTAACTAATGAAAGACAAGACCATAATCTATAGATTGAATTAAGTTTCTATTATTCATAAATAAAACATGTATTAAAATATGGGTAAAAACTGATTTGAGAATAATTATTTAAATGAAAATTTTGAAATAAGTAGAATAATAAAAAAAGAGGAAGAGGATGAAGATAAAAAATAATACAAAAAGAGACCAAGAAGAAGAAAAAATAAAAAGAAGCCGAGGAAGAGAAAAAAGACATAGAAAGAAGCGAAGCGGTACAATTTCTTAATCCAAAAAGTCATTATATTTAGTAAGAAAAATTATATGTCATAGATGGTAAATATTTTCTCAATATAGCATATTTATGTGATTTATCCTTTTTAGTAAGCATAATGAATATAAAAATATTAAAAATTAATTAAAGTAATAGTTAAATAAAGTAACGAATAGATATCACAATAACTCATAAAAAAGGTGAAGTGATAACAAAATGAGTTGGTAGAAATATCATTAACCAAAATTGTTTATAGAACTATTTAGTTTCTTGTTATTATTCTAGATAGATTTTTGTTAGTCTAAAATTACATTTTTATCCTTGACCATACAAAGAGATGTTTCTAGAACTATTTGTTTCTCTTGCTCTTCTTTCTTAATGGTAGATTTTTGTTAGTATAAAATTACATTTCTACCCTTGGCCGTCTTCAACTTGACTCTTCTATATAATCTCTTGCTATCATTCTTAATAGTAGATTTTTGTTAGTATAAATCCTTGATCGTCCTCAATTTGACTCTTCTATATAATAGAAAAATAAAAGACAAACATGAATTGTTTCGACTGAATAACATATCAAAAAACTTGAAATATCGTAAAGGATCATATCTAAAATTTAGAACTGTTTTAGAGAAAATTTGAGTTGGTCGAAATTTGAAAGAAAGTTATCATTGAGGAAGATAAAGTGTTGAAATATGTATAATATTGTATAAACAATGCTTATAAATATATAGACATCACTTATACATAGCTATATATAATATACATATATAATTACATGCATACAATTTATATAATATCCATACATTACCTAACTATTTATATAATATTGAATTTCTTGTCACTTGTGATGCTTAAATGGCCACATTTTGTACTTTGTTGGCCATGCTCATAGCCAGACGTAAATCATAAGCCACACAAATTGATGAGCGCATAATAATATATACAGTGGGCCATTGACAAATTAATAGGCAAATTCTTGGATAACTCCTTAAAATTGTTGCCAAACATTTACTTATGGCGACACCTTGAAGTAAATCTTAGTTCAAGTGGCGTTCTATTGTATCATTTCAATATTTTTTTATTTTTTATTTTTTGCATTAATCAGCAATGGCGAAGTGTTCCTCGTGACGAAATGTTGGTCCTGGATAATATAACATTAGGAAGTAACCATTGTGCCATATTTTCATCGTTGTTATTTACGATTATGATAAGTTATTTATGAAAAATAAACAAATAGAGCACATATGATGACTTTTTTGGCCTCAGATTCAAGAACAACCAAAGCAAATAACTCCCAGAATTTGCAGCACAACAAATCATAAAATCATATATATCATTCACCTTGAATTGTCAATGTATAACAAGTCGTTTACACAACAATTACATCCATGGGCGAAACTAGTAATTTTACAAAACATTTACAGATGAATAACACAACTACAGATGAAGTCAAACTGCACAAGTACAATTCTCTGATGAAGTAGTCTATGCCAAAAAAAAACAAGATCTCTTCCCAGCAAATAGATAACAAACATCATAATAAGCGCGTCTTCAATGATGAATAACCATGATCACATCGTTTATATACATGCATATGGTTATACAAGAAACCATAGCAATATCAAACAGAAGCCATTGTCTCAACATATTGATGTGTATCATACCATTCAAACACCGAAACATCTTCCCATATAACAGGGATCTTTGCTATCTCTATATCCGCAACCTCCTTGATAGTCATACGATGAGCATCATATTCAACGATAACGTCTGGTGTGGTTACCAAAAGCCTCGTTGTATCTTCCTTCTCATTAACAACCACACATACAACATTGCAAGTACCACCATTCACATCTAGTAAATCAACTTCTTCACTCAACATTAATGGATGAGTAGTATGCATGTAACTAAGATCAACACGATACTTCACAAACCACTTAGAATAATCAATCTCCATCTCAAGAACTTCAAAACTCATCGACCTAAATTCATGTATCTCAATTAGATGCAAATGTCCAACGGACTCCCCAAAATACCTTATACTCCTTTTCAACACTCCAATAGGAAGATCAGTACTAGGCATATCTCTAAAACACATCGAATCCAAATCGAACCTTAAGAAAGACGACATTTCACTAACCCAATGCATACAACCATTCAAGAACACACCCTGACCTAAAAAATGTTGATTTGCATCCAATATCTTCATCTCCGTATCCATACAATTTTTCCAAACTTCAGTTTCAGATGAATATACAGAAATTTCATAAACCCCATTTAATTTCATCACACATAAGAGTTTATAACAATCAGATACCATTGGATCAAAAGCCAAATTCATTACAACAATCTCATAAGCTTTTATACCTAAATATGGGAGTGGAATCAATCTATGCTGATTAGTACTAGGGTTATAAACATAATAATCAAAATTTTCAATACCCAAATTGAAACTTATACAGAACAATCCATTACAGGAATGTAATTGTTCAATTTTTGAAGATGTAGATTTAGCAATATTTTTGAGTGTTGAAGGAATCATACCCTTTTGATTTTTGGGTATCCCATTGAGAGGGATAAAGTCGACATAGTTATTACCATAGACCCACCAACAGAAGAATAGTCCGTCAACTTTGCCGGAAGTGAGTTTTCTACGGCAGTGAAGTTGCCGGAATGTACGGCTTGAGATGATCGAAAACCAGTCTTTACAAACGGCTTGGAATCGGAGAAGGGATTTTGGAGGTAGCCATAGGAGAATCTCCGATAAAAGATCTGCGTTGCCGGCGACTCCCTGTAAGGATGCCGGAAAAACTGCTGGCTCGTCACCGGCGACTCCCTGTGAGGGTAAAACTGCTGGCTGGTTGCCGGAAACTCCCTGTAAATATGCCGGAGAATCTGCTGGCTGGTCACCGGGAAGTTCCTGTAAGAATGTTACCGACATTGACGCGAAAGGATAAGAAGGGCAAATTGGTGTATTATTTTTCTGTACGCTTTATAAGTTCTTTTTAAAGTCAATATTTTTCATATATTCAAAATTATAATTTTTAACATAGTTTTTAAACATCTTAATTTTTATTTAAAATATTAAATTAAAATAAAATAATATAAAATAAAAGTAAATCGAAGAAGTAAAATATTAAATCAATAGAAGAAATTATTAAATACATGTTATATTAACAAGAAAAACAAATTAAAATTGAAATTTATCTATCTATTTATATATATATAAAAAATAGGATAGGTGAAAAACAACACATGTTAGCATCACCAAAAAAAAGATTTTAAAATAAATAAATATAAAATAATTAATAAGAAATTATTATTACATTTTTTACAAATAACTTTAAGCATAGTACTGTGAAGTGTTTGTGATTCCCTTTTCTTTTTGGTGGTGGGGGTGGGGGGAAGTTAACGCATTTTTAATTTAAATAATATTAATACTAATAATAAGAAAAAAACTGACAACAGAAAAAAAATTAAAAAGAGAACTACCTACGAAAATTGCATTATATTAACTCTGAACATATTAGTCTCTATTCTGTAACTTTTAAAATATAAAATTGATTAATTATTATTTTAATTATATTAATAATAAATTACTTTTAAAAAATTAGGTAGAAATTTAAACTAATTTCAAAAATTAACTTGACAAGTTTTTAAAACCTAATGAATATAGACCACAAAAAAAGAGAATTTAAGAATTATTAAATTGAATTAAAAATTTAAAAATAAAAAATAAAATTACCTTTTTTTTACAATTCAAAAATTTACAATTACCTTGACTGTTTAACTTTCAAGTGCTTTTCAAAGTACTCTTTAATGTTTTGATTTTAAATAAAAAATAGGAAAAATAAAATAATAATAATAATAATAATAATAATAATAATAATAATAATAATAATAATAATAATAATAATAAGGGGAAAACGACATATATCAACACCACAAAAAGAGGCATTTAAAATAATTAAAATTATATAAATGTAAAATGATTAATAATAAATAACTATTATATTTTTTAAAAATAATTTTAAATATTTTAATGTAAAGTGTATGTGATTTCCTTTTTTTTTTGGGAAAGTTAACTCATTTTTAATTTAAATAACATTAATATTAATAATAAGAAAACAAAATGACAATAGAAAAAAAATTAAAAAGAGAACTACCCGCGAAAATTGCATATATTTCAAATAATATATATAATTTTTATTTTATTTTAATTATTTTAAATATGAAAATATTAATTGATTAATTATTAATTATTATTTTTAATTATATTAAATAATAAATTTCTTTTTAAAAAGGGAAAAGGGTCAAATAACCCTAAACTATTTGAAAAGGTTTAGATATTCTCTGCTTAAAGTTTGGTCTATTTATACCCTCGCCATCCAACTTTTGGTCTACATATGCCCTTTGGGCGTTAATTGGCCAACTCGGAATATCCAACTCATTTTACTTTTATTTAAATGCCAAATGGATATTCCACGTCATTTTTATATATTATCACTTGACATTTATGCCTAACTATTTAACATTATAAAAAATTATTACCTCGACTACATAATATTAAAAAATCATTCATCAATCTTTTTTATTTACTTTTACGTTTTGATATCTTAGAAAATTTCACTTAAGAAAATAAGCATATAATTTCCACAGTTCTCTTACGCAACGAAAAAATAGTAGGATTATGCAAATCAGTGGATGAGAGGATAGAAATTTAGTACAATATATTGTTTATTCATTATCATAATTTTTATTATTTTTTTATTATTATTGTCAAGCTTATATTTTATGATTCTTATATTTCGATGATATCATTTTTGCACAAATGACTATTTCTATCTACAATATGATTGAAGGTTTTGCAAATAAAGATTCACAATTATTTTTTTCAATGACAACTTTGGCGTGTCAAAATTCTAGATGAAACAATTTAGCAGCAATTAATATACATTTATCAGCATTTGGTTAATTATCATTGAATCCTCTAAAGACTTTAATGACAAACACAAAGAATATCGGTAAAAATATAAATTATTACCGCTAAAAGGTCTCAACTTTAGGGGCAATAACTATTGCCACTAATGGCACACGTTATTAGCAATAAAATTAACCACAAATTGAAAAATACTAATATTAAGAAATGTTGTGCTTCTTTAAAATCATAATTAACAGAAGAACAACTAGTAATTCATAATCTTAATGTCAACAACAAAAAATAAAAAATTACATCATTTAGACTGTGTTTGGTATGAAGGAAAATATTTTCACCAAAATGTTTTCAATTTTCTCATGTTTGGTTGAGACAAAAGTTTTGAAAAATGTTTCCAAATAAACTAATTTTCCTCAAAATTAAGGAAAATGACTTCCCTTAAAAAAAACATTTTCCAAAACTATCCTCCAATTTTAAATTAATTTTTTTTTGGGAAAAACAACAATTTAAAAAAAATTCAAATAAATTTTTTATTTTTTTACTCGATCCCTGACTCCCACCCACCCACCACCGGCCAGCTCTCCCCCTCTCCCCAAAAACATAATTTTGCTTTTTAAAAATATTTTCAACTTCAATTTTTTATTTTTAAACTCCTACCTCCCCCACCCCCCACCCCGGCAGCCCCCCATCCACCTCCAACCCCCCAAAAAATTAATTTTACTTTTCTAAAAATACTATAAAGTTTAATTTTTTTTTTATCTTTCACTCCTATCCCCTCCACCACATGTCCAAATAAAAATTGTTTAAAAAAAATATTTTTCAATTTCATAAATTATTTTCTACTCTAGTAAAAATAAAAGATGACTCTCAAAAACATTTTTCATTCATAAATCAATCACTAAAAATCATTTATGGAAAATATTTTTTACTCACCAACCAAATATGAGAAAATAAATCTAAAATCTATTTGTTTTCCAGGAAAACATTTTCAATGAAAAATATATTTCTTCGTACTAAACACGCCCTTAATTCGAAAAGTTGATCTTATTTTGAGTCTAACAAGATGATTGAGAAACAAGCTATTGTTTAGTCTCTTTTAAGATATATATAGGCACTTGCAAGAAATGCCCCAATATCCATTGTGTGGCTTGTAGAGGAGGTTCATAAGACTCCAAAAATATCAACATGATCTTTAACAAAGAATGAAGGGTGTCACGTAACCAAGGGCAGAGCAACGTTAAGTGAAGGGTGATCCGGTGCACACTCTTAACTGAAATATTTGCACACTCATGAAGAATCTTTCAATAGCCCAATGCATTTACTAATGCTGCAACTTTGACCCTATATATAGGCAACTAAACATATAAATAGAGTTTAACTGCTATCCACCGACGGTGGACAAAAAAATTACACGGACATTTTATTTTTGGAAATATTTAATTTTTTTAATTAATATATTTTAATATTATTAATATTAAAATAAAAATAATAACATAGTGTTATATGGTAACTTGAATTATAAATTAATTGTACAAATTTAATTAGGATTCTTATTTGTCTTACCAAAAATAAAAAATACATAATTTCTTGTGTTTTCTTAGTTGGATTAACGTTCTTCTTTTTCTACAAAAACCATTGAAGCAACCAACTATCCACCATTGAAGCAATTTGAAACAATTATCATGGTAGCGTTTTCCTCGTATATCTTTTTTTACATAACTTATTAAGTCTTTTTCGCAACATGAATAAACGTTTCAAAGAAATATTCTTGTTTTAATGTATGAAGAAATTTATGTTTTGTAGTGATGAAGATATTTAAAGAATACGTTTAAGAACTTTTTAGCAAATTGAAGAAGTTCAATACATTAGCCATGAAAAATATTTAAAATTTTAAAGCTAACTTACCCTATCAGTCTAATATCTAATAATTGTGTATTGCAGGAAACTTTTGAAATCTCTAATTTAGAAGAGCAAAATGCAGAAGGAATTGAAGATTCCTTGGAGGATATAGAAAGCAACATGAATGCAGTTGTATCTTTTGTTCCTCAACTAGGTGAGCAATAATTAAGAGAGCCTTACATCGGTATGGAATTTCAATCACTTGATACTAGATTTAAATTTTATCTTGATTATGCTCATCGTAATGGTTTTAGTGTGCGCAAAAATCGAATTAGTAGATCAAGAAAAGATAAATCCATTATTGGTCAAGAGTTTGTTTGTTCAAAAGAAGGATTTCGTTTAAAAAAATGTAACCAAGCATGCAATTGTGATTAAATCATGGGCCGTATTTAATAGTGTTTGATTTTGTTTGCTTACTCTTATAAGTTTGAATATGTTGATTTTGTTGCACTTTATGTTTCTGGAATAGTTTCATATTAATATTTTGCTAGCATTGCTTCAATGGCAACAAGTACCGGTTCTTACAAAAAAAAATAATATGTTGGCAATGATTTTCTTTGAAGGATTGAAGTGCTTTCCAATAAGAAAACACAAGAAATTATGTATTTTTTATTTTTGGTAAGACAAATAAGAATTCTAATTAAATTTGTACAATTAATTTATAATTCAAGTTACCATATAACACTCTGTTATTATTTTTATTTTAATATTAATAATATTAAAATATATTAATTAAAAAAATTAAATATTTTCAAAAATAATATGCCCGTGTAATTTTTTGTCCACCGTCGGTGGACAGTAGTTAAACTCATATAAATATACATTTAAGTCACTAACTAAGATGTGGTTTAATAGGTATATATATATATACACTTTTAGTGGATGGTATTACTTGTTAAAATATATTACTTTTGAAATATTTAACGATTGCTTGCATTTATTTTTTAAAATTAGTTTTATTAAATTTTTTTTATGATTGTATTTTTAATTAAGCATGATCTGTGATGGAAGGAAACTGTAGTTACCTTAATATGGTTTGAAAGGATGAACAACATTTTCTCTACTTTGTTCGAAGATATATAGATTGCAGTAGAAATTTATTTATTTTTTGTTTCTTATTTCAATAATCTTTTAATATTTTTATTTTTCTTAAGGAAAAATAGATTCCGATTGACAAGAATTTGACATTAAAAGTTGTGAAGTTACAATAGAGAAGAAGTCAAAAGCCTGAAAGAAATTTTTTGATGAAAGACGTTAGTGCCTGAGTCAAATATTCGAAGAAAAATATGCATACATTATGCTTAATAGTTAAAATTTGATTTGTTAAATTAATATATTTGTTTGTGTTTTATAACTTTAAAAAGTCCTTTTTATATAAAACTACACGCAGTGTAAAAATAGTTTTATAACTCCTCAGTTCGAATCATTGTGATCCATTATATTGTATTGTATTGTTACTATACCTACAATGTTTGTTTTGATTGTTACTTAAAATGTATTGTACTATATTGTTAAATTTCGTTGTTACGTAACAATGAAAACCCCTATTTTATGGAACAACCAATTTGGTGTGTTCCTATTGTTACTTAATTTCTTTTTTTATTTATATCTTTACATAATATTTTAAAATACTATTTTACCTTTTACTTTAATTATTTAAATCTAGTCAAACCTCATATCTTAGAATAATTAAGGATATTTAAGTAATTTATAAATTATAATACAGTATGATACAATCAAACCAAACAATTAAAATGTTACGAAGCAACAACAAACTATACAATCAAGCCAAACATTGTATCTACCATACAATACAGTACAATAGAATACAATACAATACATTATGAAACAATGGGTAACAATGATTCAAACAAAATGTTAGTCTTCATTATACAACTATATAAACTATGTTCATAACCTTTTATTTTATCAATTGTTATTATAAACTAAATAAAAAAATCACAAAATAAAAAAATAAATAATTAGAATTTTCTTAAATAATTATGTCACACTAAAATATAATTTTTAACTGTTCACATAATTTTTTCGTCTTTATTTAGTTAATTTATTTAATTTTGCTTATTGATTATTTTGTAAAAATAATACAAAATAAAAACATAACAACTATAATGTTAAACAATAATTATACTCAAATATTTTACGTCTCAGATATCAAATTTCAAAAGATTAAAATATACTAATTTAAATATATATTTTGGTAAAAATGTAACAAAATAATAATAATGAAGAATTTATAAATGCTCCTATTTTCTCTCCACTTTTCTATTTTAGAATTTAATTTCTTCAAAAATATTTAGATAAGGATAATTATCTTCAAAATCTTATCTAATTATAGTATATTGACAAAGACAAAATAGTTCACGAATATTATTTTTGAAAAGTACAGAAACATTATTCTTTTTCAATTAGTATCTATACATAAATTATTTTGATGATTTAATTTTTCTCCATTGTATGTGAATTTTTAATGATTTATGTTTATTTTATTTTGGAGGATGATTGGCATGTGAATTCACTAGATTTGAATTTTTATTTTTATTTTTCAGACATTGTTAAATAAATATTGTTTATACATATTTAAAGTGTATCATCTATTGGATAGTAATGATATTAGATAAAATTATTTTCTGTGTTGTTGATACTGTTGATATAATTAAGAAAAGCTTAGTACTAAAGAAAATTATTAACCAACAATTCATATGTTTTAATTCTATTTTATTCGTGTGATACATCTTATAATATGGTGAAAAGTTCGATGCATATTTTCATCTATTTTATACACTATTATTTTATGCGTATTAAATAATGTTGAAAATATTATTAACAAATTTAAATAATGAAAGAATTTATTCTTTAGAAATAAAGAGCATTAATAAATAAAATTTTATAACAATTATATATATATATATATATATATATATATTCAGGCATTACAACTAAGATCAATTAACCTTTTTATCGTAAAAATAAATTATTGTGTTATATAAGTTTTTTTTATTGTATATAGTTTGTTTGGTTTTTTAAAGTGCACAAATAAAACGTAAATTAATAAAAAAATTACTTATATGTAAAGTCAAGGAATTGCTTCAGTGTGTAGATTAATTAATTTCAATAATAAATATGAAATGTATTTAATTAATTATTATTAAATTCTATTTTCATACTTTTATTAAATATTAAAATAATAATTAATAATTAAAGTTTAATAAGTTTTTCCATTAATAATTTTACTTGTACTAAAATTAGTAAATAATAATTTTGAAATTTGTGGCTTTGAATTATATAAATAAAACATTTAATTTTTTTAACTTTTATAGTAATAAATATTTCATGTGGATAGTTGAAGTTTTATTTTTTATAAGAAAAAATACCTTTATAATAACTTATCATAAATATATTATAACATAAAAAATGTAGTTGATCATAACTATTAGAATAATATTATAACAAAAAAGTTATATATGTTAAATAAATTTCATACATTACTTTTATGATATTTAAAAATATATGTGCAAAGCGCGGGTACGAATACTAGTATGTTATAAAGAAAACTCAGAATAATATAATGTAATAAAAGAAGAAGACAAGAAGTATAAGATGGAGGAGAGAACTTTTCTTATTCAAGTGTGTGTAACAAATGATGAGTGATATCTCTATTTATAGTGTTGAGATATCTTTCCCAAAAGTTATCTAACTAATATATATATATAGTTATCTTGAAAGTTCTTATCATATTTGAAACACCAATACATGAATCCAATTTGTTTGGATAAATCTAATGGATAATGCGTATGTATAATGCAATGGATTTATAACACTCCGTCTTAAAATATTCATAATTAATGTGCCTCGTTAAAGTACTCTTACTAGAAAAATCCAGTGGGAAAAGCCTAGTGAAAGAAAAAGAGAACTCATATCTCATAATACACTTTGAATGTTGCCTCATTAAAATCCTTACCAAGAAAACTCAACTTGGGAAAAAATTATAGTGAAGAAAAAGAGCACAACATGTATTTCACTCGCCTTAATGAAAGTTTCATTTGATATCTCGGAGACGACACAGATTTCAATCTTGTATCTCAACTTTTCAAACGTTGATGTTGGCAATGCCTAAGTGAATAAATCAACGAGATTATCACTTGAACGGATTTGTTGAACTTCTATCTCACCATTTTGTTGAATATCATGCGTGAAAAAGAATTTTGGTGAAATATGCTTTGTCCGGTTTTCTTTGATGTATCCTCCTTTCAATTGGGCTATACATGCGACATTATCTTCGTATATTGTGGTTGGTATATTATTTTTCCAAAGAAAAATCACACACTTCCTGAATATGGTGGTCTGTTCTCAACCAGACGCACTCTCGACTTGCTTCATTGATGACTATTATTTTTGCATGATTTTAAAGAAGTGGACTCCCATTGTTTGCTTCATTGTATTGTCGTGTCTCCACATGTAGACAAATAGTCGGTTTGTGAACAAGCCTTATGTGGATCAGATAAATACCCTGCATCTGTAACCAGTAAGTTCTGACTTGAATTAATCGAAATATAATAAACTCATGTCCATGGTACCCCTAAGATATCGAAGTATGTGTATAACACCATTCCAATGTCTTTTTGTTGAGAAGGAACTAAATCTTTCCAATGGACTAAATGTAAAACAAATATCTTGTTGAGTGTTGTTAGCAAGGTACATTAGTTTCCGACTACACTAACGTTAGGAGTTTCATCACCAAGAAGCTCTTCATCCTTCTCTTGAGGTCAAAATGATCTGTATTGATGTCAAGCGACACTACCACCATCGGGGTACTCAATGGATGTGAGTTATCCATGTAAAGAATCTTTAATATCTTTTCTGTGTATGTTGATTAATGGACAAGTATTTCATTTGACAAATTCTCAAACCGTAGGCCAAGATATATTTGTCTTACCGAGATCTTTCATTTCAAATTCCCTTTTCAGATACTCAATAGCTTCTAAAAGCTCTTTACGAGTGCCGACGATGTTCACATTATCAACATACACGACTATTACAACAAACTATGATTTCGACCGTTTAATGAAAATGAAGGGACAAATCAGGTATTTTTGTACACTTTCTTTAATAAATATTCACTCAAACGATTGTACCGCATCCTCCCTGACTGTTTCAATTCATACAAAGATTTCTGAAGCTTTGTTGAACAATTCTTTCTTGAATCTTTGTATGCTTCAGGCGCTTTAAATGCTATAGGAATTTTCATGAAAATGTCGAGGTGCGATGAGCCATATAGATAGATTGTGACAAAGTTCATTAGAAGCATTTAAAATTTTTCATGAGCTGTCAGATTTATGAGATATCTAAAGGTGATTGCATCTACCACAAGAGAATATGCCTCGATCTTTGAGAAAAATCTTGAGCAACAAGTCATGCTTTATATCTCAAGATTTCACCTTTCTCATTTCTTTTTTGCACAAAAATTCAGTTATACCCCAGTGTCTTGATACCTTCAGGTGTTCGAATTATTGGTTCAAAAATTCATATTTTTCTAGTGAAGCCAATTTCGCTTGAATTGCGTCCTTCCATTTTGGCCAATCACTTCTCTGTCTATATTCGTAAACATATTTTGGCCTAAAATCTTCGTCTTATTGCATAGTTTCAATAACAACATTATAGGAAAATATGTTGTCAATCACAATATTAGTTCGATCCCACCTCTTTCTCGTCGAGACATAATTCATTGAAATTTCATTATTTTCATAAGTTTGAACCTCTAGGAGGTTTCATCATGTGTTATGACTTGGGTCTCAACTTGAGAATTTTCCATTATCTTGATCATTTATTCCTTTTCTCTTTTGAGGATTTTTATCCTTGGAACCCATCGGTCTACCACACTTCAAATGTGATCTAGACTCATTTGCTTAATAATTTGTTCCGTTGGGACATCAACTCGAACTGGAGCATTAACAATCGAAATATGCGATTTAGTAATCCTTGGAAGATTAGTAAAGGCATCTGTAAGTTGAGTTGCAATATTCTGTGAATAGATTATTTTTTGAACTTCTTGATCACATTGATTTGTTCGAGGATCTAGATGAGATAAAGATGATAAATTTCAATCTATCTTTTTTCTCAACTACTTATGCTCTCCCCCTAATGTTGGGTATACTGATTCATCAAAATGACAATCAACAAATCTTGCCTTAAATAAATCTCCAATCATAGGCTCCAAATATTTTATAATTGAAGGAGATTCATACCCAACATATATCTCCAACGTTCTTTGAAGCCCCATATTTGTACGTTGTGGTGGAGAAATCGAAACATACACCACACATCCAAAAATTCTAAGAAGGGAAATGTTTGGATCTTGATCAAAAGCCAATTGTAATGGTAATAGTTCATGATAATTGATCGGCCTTATACGCACAAATGTTGTTCCATGCATAATAACATGCCCCCATATAAAGATAAACAACCTTGTTCTTATTAGCAATGACCTAGATATTTATTGCAGACGTTTAATGAATGATTCTGCTATACTGTTATGAGTATGAACATGCGAAATTGAATGTTCAAGTGTTATACCAGTAGACACACAATAATCATTCAATTCCTGAGATATAAACTCACCAGCATTATCTAGATGAATTGTCTTTATTGTATAGTCTAGAGATTGTGCTTTTAATCTTTACATTTGAGCCAACAATCTTGCAAAAGCTATATTGCGAGTTGAAAATAAGCACACATGTGATCATCTTGTAGAAGCATCTATCAATACCATATAATATTTAAAGGGTCCACATGCAAGTTGAATTGGTCCATATATATTGCCGTGTACACGTTCCAAAAACGCAGGGGATTCAATTTCAAACCTTAATTGTTGATAGTTTAAAGATCAACTTTTCTTGAGAACAAACAACACAAGAGAATTCCTTTGACTGAAGGATATTTGAGCTTTTTGAGGTGTGCTCCTGTGAATTGTCAATTGTTTAGCGCATCATGTTAAATCTGGTATGACCCAAGTCGTCATGCCAAATAATAAAATCATTAAATTTAGCAAACCTGTTGTTTCCTACGAGATGTGGTTCAACTGTACTTATACTTTTATATTACAATCCAAAAGAAAGTGTAGGTAATTTTTCATGCACAATTTTCTTCTCTACATTAATTGTAGTAATGTAAAGGTACTCAAACTTTCTTTCATTTGTCATCTCAAAATGATAGCCATTTTGGCGAATAACTTTGAAACTTAATAAATTTCTTTGTGACTTACTACAATATAATGCATTATCAATAGTCAATATTGTCCCTTTAGGTAGTAATAAGGTCGCTCTTTCTGAACCCTTAATTAATTTTGTACTACATGATATTGTGTTGACATATGTCATTTTCATAACCACATTAGAAAAGTATTTATTTTCTTTTAATATAGTATGTGTTGTAGCACTATTAAGAAGACACACATCTCCATTACTCATCTTGAATCCAATTGACAATTGGAATTTCTATTAATTTTCTTTAAAATAAAAATACATCAAAAGAAGTACAAAACAAAACTAACATAAAAAATTTATATACTCCAACATGAAGAGTGTGATAACTAGAAACACATAAGTAAAATATTAAAAAATTGCATTACCAGCTAAAAGATCAAACATTAGTTTCGATCTCCAAAGAAGTAATCAACTTCCATATGAGTAATATCACCAAGGTCATCAAAAACATCATCCTTTAAAGTCAAATTTGCTTCAACATCCTTATCATATTTTAGAGATGTTCTCGACTTATCATCATCTTTAAGAGTCATATGTAACCTAGCTTGAACATTGAAAGAAGAAACACCACCTTTGTTTCCTTTTCTTTTAAGAAAATTATGGTAGAGCACAATAAAATGCTCAGGTATGTGACATTCATTCTTCCAAAGACCTTTCATGCGACAACGATGATAATCACTTTATGAGGGGTTATGTTGAGAACTCATGTTGTTCTCCTTTTTATTATGACCACCACCTCGATAAGTGATGTATCACATCTTATCTTTGCCACGTCCCCATGCGTTATTATAACACCGATGATCATCTCTTTTTATTTTAGATTGATCACGTGCTTCTGGTAATGAAGCAGCTCCAGTGGGATGAGCTTCATGAATTTTCATAAACAAAACATTATGTTGCTCAGCCACCATAAGATATGAGATTAGTTCAGAGTATTTCTAAAAATTCTTTTCACGATACTGATGTTGAAATATTACAATTTAAATACAAATTATGTTTATAAAGTATGTACTTCATAAAATAAAAATTTCCTAAAAATTCTAGGAATCACTACATAGGCCGTAGCCTATAAAATGTTGTCATAGTTTCTATGTTTTATTAAAATCATTGGAAAATAATTAGGATAAGATTTTACTTAGCTATATATTTAAGTTTTTACTTGCAATAAAATGTAGTAAATATTATAATGATAATTTTATTTGTAGATTTTGATTTACAAAAAATATATTTTTAAGAAAAAATGGTTGGTCCAGAAAGCCCGTTGCCCACGTACTTGGGGGTCGGGCCAACCATTTTGTAGCCCACACAAAAATGGGCTAGCTCGGCCTGAACCCTCGAATTTCAAAGGTTGTATGATTTAGCTTGGATGGGGTGGACCAACCCATATTTAAATCTCTACTTATATTGTGACGGGGTATAAAATCTTTCAAGTAAGTGGATATGCCAAGCTCTATTCAAAGGCACTAAGGATTTATCTAAAATGTATGATGTTGTACCCATGTTAGCAAGACATGTTTAATAGGGGTTGTGGGTTGTTTGAACTCTTCCCCATATCGATGCTCAATACTACTCTCAATTATATATATACATCTGTTCAGTTGTATCAAACATAATCTTTCTATGGTTTTAGTAAATTGCTCAAACTATCATCTTAAAAGATGTATCTGCTTTGAAATATCTATGATTTGCTCATTAAAGAAACAGTGTTTCTGATGCTCAAAGTAAATATTGTTTCTTTGAGTTGAGATAATTACTCAAAAAGGCCCCTTTAAGAGGTAACTGCTCTATACTCAATCTTTCTGAAAATTCATTTACTTTTCTTAAAATAATGCTCTCTTTTTGCACGTAAAAATGAAAATATTTGGGGAATACTTAATTCCTTTATACTCTTGCTCAATTCTTGGTTAAAACTCATTGTCAAAATAATGTTGAGTTTAAAATATTCTCAAAATTCATAACTCAAAATAAGGGCTCATGCTTAAATATAGACATAAACAACTCAACTCAAGAATCTTAATAACAATATAGAAAAAAATCAATACAAGAAACTCAACGATACTACTCATCTCAAGATGACTCAACTTATAGGGCTCATGCTGAAATATAGACATGAGCTAATCAACTCAAAAATCTCAATGTGTAACATATAACACTTCAATAATTGGGAATAAATTTTAAAAATTATCAAGAACTCATAACTCAACATCAACTCATCTCAAGAATATTAAAATCTACTGATAGAACGATAAAATACAATTTTATTGATTTGGAAGTAGATGTAGGGTGTGAGGATGAAATATTCCAATACTATGATATAGACTTACATACCTAGAAGCATGAATTTCTTACCAAAATCGACGAAATTCGAAGAACACTTGAAATCCTAACTTTTCTCCTCTAGGTACCTTTCTCTAATAACATGAAGTGTTAATGAACATAAAGAACTGATTAACACTTTCTAACTCCTTAACTTGGTGAAAACGTCTTGGTTGAAACTTAGAATAAGGGTTAAAAAAACATATGGAGAATACCAAAATGACCCCAACATAAAAACTGTTGGAGTGCCTTAAAAGGAAGGCTTCACGGACTGTTTAGAGTAGGGTTGACAAGGGGACGGGGAAGGGGACTGGGGGACGGGACGGGACGGGGGATGGGGAGAGGGGATTTGACACGGGATCGGTATTGGAGGGACAAAAATAGGTCCCATCCCATCCCACTATATATACGGGATGGGATGGGATTTGGGGGGACGGGACGGCATTGGACGGGGGATTCTTTTTTTTAAAAAAAATTTATATATTTTTATTGAAATTATACGTCTTTAGATAATAAATTTTAAATTTAATTTTTGATTTTCAAATATCAAAATAAATTTTCAAATTTAAAGTTTCAATTTTTAAATTTTAAGATTCATGTTTCAAATTTCAAGTTTCAACTTTAAAGTTTTAAATTTCAAATTTGTAATTTAAATATTTTAAAGTAATGTAAATTGTAAACTTTAAATTAAGTATTTTAAAATTAGTTTAGTACTTTAGTATATATTTAATTGTATATATTAAAATTAAAATGCAAAACAATAATTGTATAAAAAAAACTTGAACAAAAGTTAAAACCTTCAAATTTATTCAATAGAACTTAGAAGTTACAACTTACAATTAACAAATATTAGTGGAGTAATTAATCTACGCAGCCACCTTCTAGGAAGGGTTCAGTTTCAATAAATTCTCATACGTAAAACTAATATTTGTTACAGATATTAGATGAGTAACTAATTTTACGCATCCACCTACTAGGAAGGGTTCTGTTTCAATTAGTTCTCGAATGTAATCTAAAAATATCTATTTTCTCCTTTAAAATTTAATTCTAATTGTTGCATCATATTGATGGTAATATCCTCCGGTGTTGGCAAACTTGTAAGAAATTCTTGTGCCTCTAATTCATCATCACTGCATTCAATTTGTGTTTTGATCCAACTTTCTTGTTGTTTACTTAACTTTGGAAAATTGTTATTCCTCCTTTCGACATTTGACCAGTCTCTAAATAAAACTGTTGTTTCCAAACTATCTTCTGCCAATGAATGTCTATGATCACCAATTTGAAACCTTGCCGCACTGAAAGCAGCCTCCGATGCAACTGATGAAGCTTGAATAGCTAGAACATCACGAACCATTTTACTCAAAGTTGGAAATGCATCGCTTCGCCTATTCTACCATCCTAATAAATCTTCATTGCCATCTTTGATTTCCAATGCTTCTGAAGATTGATTAAGATATTAGTAGAATTAATACCAAGAAAACCTCGCATATAACATGAAATTGGAAGTGACGAATCAATTTCAACATTAGAAGTTTGACCAATTTCTCCTTGAAAATTTTCAGTAGTTCTATATTTTTCATACAAAACTTTTGCTTCTACTTTTATGCTAGACTTACACGCTTGACAATTTGGAATTTCTTCCGATAAAATTTCTAAAGTTTCATAAAAAGTGTCAACAAGGCCTTGCACACCTTGTAATTTATAAGCAGGATGAAGTAAAGTAGCCGTTAAAAAAACTCGAGGAATAGGAAAAAAATATTTTTAAAAATTTTCAATCATACCTTCAATTGAAACTCTAAATTTATCTATTTTTTTATATTTACAAAATTGAATTGAAAGAGCACAAATATTTATTAATACGGATGAAATAGTAGAATAATAAATTCCCAAAAACATGGTAGTAGCATCATAAAAAATTCTTAAAAATTGTAATAGTTCTTTAGTTTCTTCCCAATCTTTATCACAAATTCTATCTAATGGGTCATCATTATGAGCATTAAAAATCATTTGTATGGGTCTTCTATATTTATAAGCAACTGAAAGCATTTTGTAAAGAGAATTCCACCTTGTTTTAATATGTTTTGGAATTTTTCTAGGTGACAATTCACATAGTGAACAACGCTCATTAAATTCCCTAATTCTAGCAGCATTGTTTGTATGAAAAATCCAGGTAACAACATATTCAACTTTTACGCTACCACAATCAAATAATGAAATACCATCTTGTACAACTAAATTTAATATATGTGCAACACATCTAACATGAAAAACATTATTGTCAATTGGAAATAATCTAACTTTTAACATGTTAGCAGCGTTTGTATTATTAGATGCATTATCTAATGCGACAAACATTATTTTATCTATAATCATGTAATAATCTAAAACACTTAAAATATTTGAAGCTAAATATGCACCAGTTTTTTTGTCTATACATAGTTTATAACTTATAATTCTTTTTTGCAAATTCCAGTTATGATCAATCCAATGTGCAATAATAATTAAATAATAATTTCCATTAACGCTACGACTCATGTCCGAAGTTATAGACACTCTACTATCTAATATGCTAAATAGACAACGAAGAAATTGACAATGTTTACCTTGATATTCAAAAACATCAGATTTAACAGTATTTCTTGAAAAGCCTCTATAATCCGGATTATAAGTCTGTTGAATATATTGAACAAAACCGGGATTTGAAGGAAAACTATTAGGCAAACTACAAACAGAAACCCTTTTAGCTAAATTTTCCCAATCTAATTTCTTATTATATTTACGTTGTGTTATTGGACCAGCAGGGTTAAAAGGATCTAATGTTCCTTGAACCTTGTTAGAAGCCCCTATCAATGCATTACCAGTAATATCTAATTCATTAATTGAAATTCCCTTTTTTCTATTGGCTAATGCTTTAGCTTCTTTATATTGAATCGGCACACAAGATAACAAATGTCTATTTAATCCCCCCGTTCCACCTTGACCCCTACCTTGTTTATGTTTAAAAGGTTGCTTACACCTATTACAAATAACAACACTATTTTCTTTATCAAAAGTCATAAATTGCCACACAATAGAAGTTTTAGGTCGTTGATACTTCACCTTTTCCCTTGTGGGAGGTATAAGGGGTGTATGTCCAAAATTTTGCTATGGTAAATTGATACTCTCATTTGGAACTTCTGTCATCGGCCTAGTATGTGTTTCTTCTAACTCCTCTTCTCCCAAATCAGCTTCTACTTCTTCACCTGAATTTTCATCAACATTAGGATTAATATTACCATAACGTTGTTCTAAACTTTCGTGATCGAGTTGAATATTTGAATCAATATTATAAGGAGTATCATCAACATAAGTAGAATCATTTATGTTAAATCTAACTCTACTCGTTGATTTAGATGAAGTACCACCACTTTTACTACTCTTTTTTTCTTTACTATTTTTTACCAAAATTAAATAATTTAAAAAGTCTACTTTCTTCGTTATCTTGTGCTTTCTCTTTTCCTTTACCGCTATTTTTTGGCTAGAACTCATACTTAATTATATATATATATATATATATATATATATATATATACACATATATATACATACATAAAAAGTGTAATATAAAAATAATAATAACACAAAAGTAAAGAAGAATAATAAAATATAAATATCATGAAACGAATGTACCAAACGTCTGCGTTAATAGCAGACATTAAACCGATTGTTGAAGCTTGTGATTTGTTGTAACTTGTAATTTATAACTCCAAGTCTCCAACCATACTTGATAACAAATATGATGTAATATAATTATATTTATTGATATAATATGAAAATTTTGAATTGAAAATTGAAATATATGGATTCTAATAATATGAGAATTAAAATTGAATAGAAATTAAGATTGACACTTAAGAGTTGAGAGGATATAGAAAATAGATGATAGAAATGAGAATAGATGATTTTGTAAGAAATAGTAGGGGATAAGTATATTTATAGTATTAAAAATGGTTTAAAGTGTAATTATTATAACTTGAGGGTTTAAAATAAAGTTTTAAAAGTAGGGGGGTGGTAGGGGGTTTTTGGGAACACAAAAAGGGGCATAAATCCGTTGCGGGAGGGGGGGGGGGGGAGGGGCACTAGCCGTTTCCCCAATGGATCTAAACGGTCAATTTTTTTAATTTTTAAAAAAGGGGGGGGGGGGGGATCCCGCGAACCGGCCGGTTCAACCGGGCCGGGTCGACCGGGACGCAGGTGTGAACCGGCCCCCTCATCCCCCACCCCTTACACCCCTTAAACCCTGGGGGATGGGCCGGGTTCGGGATGGGGAGGGTCGGGACGCAGGCTGGGGAGGGCCATCCCGGTCCCTCTGCCACCCCTAGTTTAGTGATCCATAATCCGTGAAACACTTCAATGACCATATAGCTATTTATGAAACTTCGACTGTCTAACAGGGCCTTACTAAAACAAGCATAACTTTTTACTTCGAACTCGAAATGAAGCAAACTTGGGAAAGTTGATAACAAGCAAAATCTCATATTGAAATTATATCGGTAGAAAGTTTTCAACTCAACTTTGATTTAGGGATTCTAGTGACCTTAATTTGTATCCAAAATCATTCCCACATTTAAAGAATTGACCTTAACTTTAAATCTAACGGGTTACATATAAGGAACCCTAAACAGTCCATATAAGTCACAACCGTCTTGGGTCCCATCCGGGTGACTCAAGTCCTGGCAGTTGTGGACGGTTGGGCTACCTCTCCTAAAAGGATGTGGATCCCTAAACAGATTGCTTATGTTTCCGTGAAGGGTCCATGGTCCATTTTGAGTTTGCGGACTTGCATGCTGGCCCTCTTTAGCCTTTCTCGAAGTTCAAGGTGTTACACTAACAATTTAAATTTAAAGAGTAGAGTTGCGAGGTCTTATTAAAATGATTTGGCTCTTAGCTTTGAAACTTTCAGGGTTTTACATTATAAAATATTTTCAAAGTATCACTATAATAAAAATATTATATAGGCCGAAAGTTCTAATTTTGATAAATTTTCCTTTTTATTTTTTTTAAAAAATTTGTATATAAACGAGGAAAAATATTATTTTAAATGGAGCAGGAGTCATGCTTTGATTATTACAGGTGTACTTATTTGAGGAGATACAAATGACGTTGTTACACAATGACATATCTTTTTAATAATTGTCTATCATACTTAAGTATTTTTTTCTAAGTTATGCATTTAATAATAAGGGTTAACAAAAAAAATATATATTTAGTTAGCCTTTAACCTTATACATACTTTATGGAATATAATTTTGGAGCTTCTGGAACTATATTCTACCTCTTTAGGTGTGTTCCAAACCAATGAAAATAAGTGGGTCACTTACTTATTTTCTTTTCAATAGGTATGTGAAAAATATTATCCTAATGTATTTGTATATACAGTAGAAAAGTACTAAAGGAAGTGAGGTTTGGTCCTTGTAGGGGTGCGGATGGGGGATACAAGGATGAGGCGAGGATGAGGTTTGTTGGAGGTGAGGATGACATATTCAATGTGGAACGCCACTTGTTTTACGTGCATATAATTAGAAGAGTTTTTCTCTTCTTTTCTATTTTTCATCTTTAAGGACCTTCTTTCTAAATCATTCTTACAAATCCCTTTTGTAGGTTTTTCACTCGGTGTTCAGAGTCTACATTGGAGAACTGCAGGACCCATTCGGGAGTGACACTCTGCATACCCAGTGCTTAAACTCAAGATCTATATCTAATGATAGAACAGTCTTACCATTGCACTTTAATCCATCTCGGTGACATTCTTTCCCATCGATTATGAAAAAGTTGAAAAAATAGTTTTTGAAAAATGTTGTTCTCCATATGAAAAATTTATCCTTTTTTTGAGTTTCATATCTAAACTATCATATATTATTTAGAGAAATACATCTTAAAGGTGTGTGTAATGCACTAATCTCTTTTTGATTTAAACATAAACCTTGCAGCACGAGGTTTCACATGAATAAAAAATTTCATCTTGATAAAAATAAATAAACTATTAATATTAGTTGAAAGTCGAAGATTAAAGTATCACTATTCTAAATAAGATTTGATTCTTTTAAAATATAAAATTTAATAATAATTCTTTAATTGATGAATTTCTTTATATAAATTAGATTTTGACTAAATTAATTAGGTTTGACTGAACCATAGAAAACTTTTCTAACTCCTTGAGTCATATCGTCATGTATTCATTTTCATATCATCTCCATTTAATTTATAATATACATGCAACTGTTAGAATATTTAAAATGAAAAAAATGATAATTGTTCTACACATAAAAAAGGCAAAATGAATTAATTGCGTGGTAAAAAGTCTATTTTGAGTTGATTGTTTATTTGACCTTTGATGAAAATTTACGAGAAAACCTACAGTCTATATTTACTTTATAAACTACATTATTATTGTTATTATTATTTTATAAGAGACCTTGATGCTTGTCATTTTCAAAAATTTTCTATAGAAGATTAAGAAAACTTAAAGATGGAAACATTTGCTTAAAGTTTTTCTTTCTCCTTGGGTTATTTTTCATTGGCAATTCAGGTAACAATTCTTCAATATCCAACTATACTTCTAGACATTTTATTTAGTGTTTTAAATCTGTGTTTTAAAAAAATGAAAAAAGACCATCTCATAATAATTAAGTCTTTTCAACTACTGCAAACATCTTATAATAATGAATCTCATCTATTTCTCCTAACATCTCAAAATAAATTGTTTTTTCTATTACTCTTAAAATCACATTATAAATAAGTCTTTTTACTATTTCATTTGGTTAAAATATTCACAGTTTCTTGAGTCTTTTTCTCCACCATCTTCAGCTTCATGTACTTATCAACCCCATCCCTTACACCCACCCCACCTTCTTTTTTCTTTTTTTGCTTACTTTCTGAATTTCCATATATTTGAATCAATACAAGGTCCTATGACTTTTAACCACATTTGGATTGGTCTTGATGCGATTCAATATATGCATCAATTTAGTTTTTATTGTTCATGGATAATCGTTAGTTTCACAAGATAAATAATTTTTCATTAAAATATGTATTTATCTTTAAATTAGAGTACTATATATATATATATAGAAAGAGAGAGAGAGAGAGATATTTCCCAACAAACACCAAATTCTTTAGTAAAATTAAAAAGAAAGTAAGCTTTCAAACTTCAACATTCTATTTTTTTTCTTGTTTCTTCTCTTATGTTGCGTTGTTACGTGATGTTTTTTCCCCTAAAGTTTCTTCATGTTTTGATAAAGCATAGATTTTTTTCTTGATTTTTTGGAGTTTTTTAGCATTCTATTAGCCAATTCTTTTTCCTAAATTGATTATTTCTTCATTTAATTCAGGTTGAGAAGAGAGATACGTTATATTTAGTCTCGTTTACCGTCACAATGAAAGACAATGATTATGTTATGGTGAGTTTGATACTTTCAAAATTTTTTTTTCTTTATTACTTCCGCCTTTTTATTCACTTTTTCTTCTACACTTTTACCTAACAAGTGTTACTACTTTAGAAAAATAATTATTTAGTTTTCGTATCATGAATTTAAAATCATTTTTCATTTGTTTCTTTTATCTTATTTTTGATAGTAGGGAAAAACTCTGTTGATATATGTATGAAATAATTTTATGTAATCATCATCATCATACTATACAAAAAGTTGGTAGCCCCAAATTTAAAGTTGAAATAAAAAAAAATATTCTTGAAAATTGGAAGGATCATTTTACAATTTATAAAAAAAATTATCTTTCATTAGTTGATCAATTTTAACTTAACGATAAAATATATATTCTGCATATTATATGCTCAAACTGACTATTTAAATCCTTTCTATGCTTAATAAAATTATTGAGTATTTCAATCAATTATTTTTGCTGCCCGTTTTTTATTAACACCAACAATTCTTCGCTTGATGAAGTACATATCAAACAACTTCTAATCCCTTCTCTCAAAACATGAAGAATCCTAGGACTTAAAATTTGAATAGTGATATTTGTGTGAAACAATCCTGTTGTTTTGAAAAAATTCTGCTTCTTCAATTCCTAGAGCCGGAGTATTCATAATTACAGCATATTAGTTAAATAAAGTTATAAAAATATTTTTTCAACATATATTAAAATTCAATGAACAGGTTTTCAATTGATGAGTATACTAAATCAAAATTCCTAAAAGGTAGTATAACCATTACTTAAAGTTTTGAATTATATCTACAATATTAAAAGAGGTTGTAGTGATACTAACAACTTCATCATTATATATTCACAAAGGAAAATTCATCCTATAACAATTCTCATATTTTCATAAAAAAGAATTTGGTTGTTCATGCTAACATCACCGTACTTGCTGGTGGTGAGATAAAATTCAACACCAACTTCACCAAATCCATTCTATTTATCATTTATTTTCCAAATTCTTCACAAAATTGAAGAAACAAGCTGGCTAGTTCCATGAACAGGAAGAGAAACAATGAAGAAAATGATTCATTAAATTTTATTTGGGTTTTAGTACAACTTGGGGAGGATGTAGGATAACTCACTTTTTTTCGTAGAATATGCATAACTGAAAATGACATAACAACAGATCTTTGAAAAAAGTTTGTTTTGACTATGGCTGTTAGTTTCTTGAACAAATGGAGGGACGAATATTCTAATTTTTTGAATAGTAAAAAGATGATGTTTGTTCATTAATATATCAGATTTAACCTACCTATGTTTAGCCTATAGGTTAGAGATGTTTTCAGCCCAAAACTCCTCACAAATACACATTCCCTGCTTTCATAGTCGAATTATTTTTTTGTTACATTCACTAGATTTTGAATTAATGACCTGATAACTAGGTTTAATGATTTATGAGATATTTTCATATTTATATGACTAAATTTTCAATTTATGTTTAGCATAGGCAAAACAACTATAATTGAAAAAAGGTTATTTTTTTCACTAATTTGTACTTATTTTGGGTAATATAATTGTTATCCTATTGCTATTTTTCTAACAATAAAAACAAGTCTATTTATTCATTTTTCATGTTTTCTTGAATTGGTAAAGGAATTTCATACGTACTATGTTCTAACTTTTTATTATTTTTATAAGGAGAAAGCTTCATATAGTAAAATTGTTTGTAATTAATTGAATTGTTTGTTCATATTTTAAGAATTTTCTTTTCAACTTTAAATCCATTTGTACTATAGAGGAAATGTTTTACTTTTAGGTAAGCATGAATTCTTAAATTTAAATATTGACCTCGATTAATCTTGTTTTTTGTTTGATTCCACAGATCTTTGGAGTGAAGGTTGAAAAGGCAAGGAAATCTCCCATGAAGATTGTGCAAAACCAAAAGTCCGGTGAATACACTAACACAAAAAAGAAAAAGGATCTATACGACATTGTTGAGAAGATGACGCTTGAAAAAGAGCAACAAAAAGACCTCGATGGTAATTAATTAAATATTATTCTTATAGAGTTACGTTAATTTCGATTTTTTATCTTTTTGGATGGTGTATGTTAGTAAAAGGGTGGTTGGGGGGGGGGGGTATAGATGTAGAAGAGGCGTATCTTAAATTAAATATCAACAAGTATTGTGTCCCATTTTTGTACACGATTTATTTTTCCTTTCTTGTCAAAACAATTTTGTTTATACACTAGGATGATTTTTTAGTTAGATTTCAAAACATTGCTTTTTAAAGTGTCATTCACTTTTTCTCTAAATGCCTACGTAACATAAATCTAATTCCCATATATTAAAATTCATATAGAGGAAGCTCCCAAACCTGGAGAAACTATAGATAACGTGGATGACAGACCTGGGATTGGTGCCACTTCTAGACATAAACGTGTTCATGAATCAACTTTGAAAGTAAGTGTATTTTTTGACAGATTTTGCTCTATATATACTTAAGTAACCTGCATAGACTTAAGATAATATGTCTGCAGCCTCCTAAGGAAGTTGTACGGACCTCCCTTCAACAAAATGATATTGTGCAAAGCCTATCTCAAGAAAAACGTCAAAAGGTATTACAATAAACCGTAAGGTTAAACTTTCTCCACCTACTTTGGATGGTTAAGAAAACTTATTATGTACAAGGATTCATTTATTTTCATTACAATTAAGTCGTCTGAATCTGAAAACACATAAGTATTATGATGTGGGTTGGAATCATGACCTCCATAATTCTTCTAAAGATCGTTTATGGGTTATCTGATCCTTAGAATGTTTAGTTGTTCAAATTAAGTACGTTTGAAGTTTCCTAATAATTTCACTTTCAAACTTTTATCAACTCAATAAAACTTCAACCTACAAACGGTTACAAATCAATGTAACCTAAAGAATTGTAAACTTTAATACCTAGATTCAAAACCCAGGTTTATGTCTTAGATCTTCAAGTTGCCCCCAACTCAAACATCCAACTACACTAAATTTCTCAGAAGATACATTATGAAAACTTCAACAAAATACTCAAACTAAAAAAATTATAATTGTTCAATTTATGTTCTTCGCAGAACTTCAACAAAACTTCAATTTGAACTCTCTCAGAGTAAGACTATGTTTTACCTGTATATCTCTATGTAGGTGCACAACTTTCTTTGAAGAAAACCTTGCTGTATTTATAGAAGAAAGAGTCCCTTTCTACTTGAACTCTACTTCAACAAACTTGCAGTGGTTCCTTTTCCCTGTGAGACTTTGAATACTTGTAGTGTCCTTTTCCTCATGGGACTGAATTACTGTATTATTTCTAAGGTCTCAACATTTTATTTCTCTTTATGACCAGTTCGAATTTGGTCTTTCTATTGTCAAATTTGTGGGCTCATTTCTTTGCATCTGTCTCTTTTCAAAACCTATCTCTGTCTAAAAAATATCCCCTTTTTGATGATGACAAATCAATGAATTCGTGTGTGTATTTCAACCTGCTGAAAGTTGTTACACGAACATAGAACTCGAAGTAACATGTTATAAGACTAGGAAATAATCATAAATTACACCATACCCCTTCTGATATCATAAGAATATATTAATAAAACATAGAAGTAATTAGTACTCATGGTTGCAAAGAAATCACCAACACTATCAAGGCTAAAACAAGTGAAACTAAAATCAAGTACGTTAACAGGCAACCTCTTCCTCCAAACCAGAATGTTGAAGTCCATAAGAGATATGCAACTGATTTATTGCTGTCAAATGAGACACCCTTAGTGCAACAATCTTTGCTTCCTTAGCAGCCAATGATGCCCAAAGGCTTTGAAATGGTGCATTAATCTCCCATGGAGGAGCAGGCACTGATACTTCCATGCCTTAACTGGATCCCCAAAGTAACCAAAAATCATTTCCAACCAGAATTCATACCTTAAAACATGATGAGTTTTGTCCTAAACACAAATGTGATACATATGCACAAGATAAGACCAGGCAAATTGATGAACCCTACAAATAAACATCTTCATAAGTGTTAGATATGTGAAATTGGCATCAGTACATTTTTGGTGTCACGATAAGATAATCTTATGAATAAAATCAAATGGTAGGTTATAGAGTGGTAACATTGCACCCTTGTCTACTTTGGTATGAAATTCTAAGGTGGGATCATTACAAAAGGCGAGATATCTCTAGGGAAGATGGTAACTCATATAATATGGGATAATCCCTCTTTAAATAGTGACACCAACCTATAGGAACCCTCAATATTTGTGCCATATATTCAAGAATGGGAATAAATGAGACACCATGAACTGTAAAAGTATTAGAGGTAGACAAGCCAGATGCATTGATTTGAAATAACCGATTTTTTTCTCTTCCCATATGTCGACACATATTTCCATGAAGGGATAAGTTAGTACAAACATGTGCCTTTAGAAGAACCAGAAGGGTACACATCTTAGGACCACCAAATCTTGTAATAACCCTACCGCGGAGAATAGTGTGTTGCATAAAGTGTATGAACCAAGAAGTCCTAAAGTCTAGGGTACCCTCAATATCATCACCTAAATCAACACCAAATTCATCCCTCTTCATTTCCGCTATGATTCATCTCCAAGAGATTTAGAAGTAGAAAAACACTCTCATGACTACTAGAGTTAGTAGACTCATTGATTAAACTAGTGAGGGTAGTACCTTTGGAAAGAGTAAGTCGAGAAGCCCATTTTACAGTACGACTAGAGGAAGAAAAACCTTTACCCTTCTTATCCCATATTAACTCATCAGTTCATCAGGTATTTCTATAGGGTCAATGTCAGGGATAAATTAGGTTCTTGAGGACCTGGATTTATTAGTTTAAACGGTGAGGATACCTTCATTAAGGTATCTTTTGACTGAGTGGTAATACAAACAATGATAACCACAAACAACGTAGTAGGAAGAGTCTCTGAGGTTCATCTGTTGGCACGAGCACAAGCTTGCTAGTAGCCTTCCGTAATCTTGACCTTAGTCGTTTAGGTACCAAATAGGCAATGGGCATGGTATCATTAGAACTTATATTGAATTCCTCAAATTATGCTAATACAAAGCAGAATTCTCCTTTACTAGATGCACCAAAGATAAACCTAGCAGGTGAACCAGGTTCAGCCGTAGGATCCTAGTGTGTTCCTCCTAAATTCCCCCAATTTCCAAAAGAACCCTAGACCCCTCTAAGATAAAGTTGTAAAGTGTGGAAAAAAATTGAGATGATATATTCTAGTGGAATTCAAACACAATTTCGAGCAGAATAGATGTGCATACCTGTTCCTCGAAAATTACAATTATTAAAACTTAGTGAGAGTAAAGTGAGTGTGAGGATATTGGAGTATTGATGGGTTTGGGGGGGGGGGGGGTGAGGAATCTGTGATTGGTGGAGTTTCAATGGTGAGAGGAGTTTGATAGTTTAGTAGAGGAGGGATTCAGATTGTTGTTAGGGATGTGTGTATTTAGTGTAGTGGAATCTAGATTGGTTGGTTATACGAGAAGTCCAATAATGTAAAGAGTTTCACTTGTAATAAAGTTGTAGTACGCTTCCATAATGATGTGATGGTTTTCAGATTTTTGAAAATGACGGTCCGATATTTGAATATGGTGGTTACAATTTTTATAGTGACACGTGGAAGGGACATGTTATTGCTTATAATTTTTGAATTTATGCATCGTGAATCAAGAAATATATACATAGTTGTATTTTAGGACCAGACGAACCCCATATTTCGATTCTATGTGTTCTTTCACATGAAATAAATTACTTTGTTATAGTTTCTCAAATTTTTTAAAATTGATGTAGGGATTATACAATTCAATCCTATCTTTTGTGCCTTATACATAGTATTATTTACTAGTCATGGAGGGTGGCTTAGGCAATTTTAATTATCCCTAGTTCAAATATGTTCCTTCCAAAGTGTTCTCTTGCTAACGCCTTGGTGAAGATATCTATGATTTGTTTTTCAGTAGTGAAATATTCATGAAGACCAACTATTTTCTACATTGTCCCTTAAAATGTGATATCAAATGTCAATGTGTTTTGTTCTTTTATGTTGAACTGGGTTTTCGCTATATTTATTGCACTAGTATTGTCACAAAAAAAATGGAGTACACCCAGTGTTCAACCCGAAGTCTTTGAGTTGTTGATCCATAGAAGTTTAGCACAACATAACGCAACAACATATTCAAATTCGACAATAGATAGAGCTAAAAACGAATTTCTTCGTTTCCCAAGAGGTATGACGTGACCTTAGTTCAAAGTATCCTACTAGTTCAAAATTGCTTCATTTTTAAAGTATAGTCCCAAGTTTATGGTTCATTTTAGGTAGCGTAGACGCTTTTAACAACTTGTTAATAAGGTTCGTTAGGATTAGCTTGAAATCAACCACATGACTCTACACAATGTGTTTCTAGATAGCTATAAGATACATAAGTGACCCAATCATCCCTTTATTGAACTTTTAATCACCGATTGAACCTATTCCTTCAAGATCTAACTTGGTAGCTGTGGCATTTAGGGTATTGATTGTTTTTGAATCCTCCATTTCGCACCTTATGAGTAGCTCTTTGACATACTTATGTTGGTGAATTAGGGTACTTGAGGATGTTTGCTTGATTTAAAGTCTTAGGAAATAGTTTAGCTCTCCTGTCATGCTCATTATACACTCACTGCTCATTAGAAATGCAAGTTCATATGTGAGTGATTTATTTTTGACTCCCAAGATGATGTCGTCCACGTATACTTGTATTATTAGCAAGTCTTTTCCTATTTTCTTGAGAAAAATCGTGTTGTCAGTTTTTCCGCTTGTGTGCCCATGACTTAAGATAAATTTTTAAAATCTGTTTACCATGCCTTAGGTGCATGGTTTGAACCATAGAGAGCTTTTTCAAGCTTATATACAAGTTTAGGATAGTCATTATTTTCAAATATAGGTGGTTATTTAACAAACACTTCCTCTTTTAGTAAACAATTTAAGAATGCACTTTACACTGGAGCAATTTTTTTTATCATAATTTATTCCCTCTTCTTGATTGTAACCTTAGACCACCAATTTTTCTTTGTTTCTTGTTATAGTGCCATATTCATCCAACTTGTTTCTGAGCAACCACTTGGTTCCAATAATATTTCTGTTTGGGGGTGTTGGCATTAGGTGCTAGACTTTACTTCTTTTAAATTGATTCAATTCCTCCTCCAATGATATAAATCATTCAACATCTTGCAAGGCCTCAGTAATTTCCTTTGGTTCCATCATAGAAATGAATTCATTGAAAGCACAATGATTTTTAATCTTGATCTGGTGGGTATGCCGGATTTGATATTAGTGAGTATGTTATCTATTAGATGTGATCCTTGGTACTGGTAGTCCTTTACAACCAACTCTTGTTGTTTTGAGTCATGATTATCAAATGACTATCTTGATTTTGCTCAGATCTTTCTTCTGAGTTTTCTTAATTTTTCCCATGATACAGAGCAATGTTTACTTCATGTGCAGGTGAAGAACCTTGTTTGTTAACTTGTTCTTGTTCATTCTGGCATACAATCTTAATGGTTCATCTTGAATAGACTTGATTTGCTATAACATTTGTTTCATCTAATACTACATGTACTCTCTCTTCTACACACATTAATAATTTATTTTGTACCTTATATCATTTTCTATATGAAGAATATCCTAGAAGAATTCCCTCATCATTTATAGCATCAAACTTTCCTAACATATTCTTTCCATTATTATGACTGAGCAATCTACACATGAAGTTTCTTAGGTGAGATATGTTAAGTTTTATGCGTTTTAGTAATTCATAGGGAGCTTTTATCTAGCATTGATCTAGACATACACCTATTTATAGTAAATCATGCAACATTCATGGGTTGCACCCAAAATTGATTAGTTATGTTGCTAGCAATCATCATAGTTCTATCCATTTCTTGAAGGGTTCTATTTTTCCTTTTTATGCTCCATTTTGTAGAGGAGTCCTACGAGCAAAGAAATTGCTGTCAACCCCACGAGATCTATAATATTGAACAAAGTTAGAATTCTCAAATTTAGTTCCATGATTAGATCTGATAGCTACCAGTTGTTTGTCAAGTTTCTTTTAAAGTTCTCTTATTAATGTACAAAAGGCTTCAAATGCATAAAAAATGTACCTTGTAAACTCATCTACAATACATACACATATTTTTCTACCTATATTTCTAACCCTTATAGGTCCACATAGATCCACGTGTACCAATTGTAAGGATATGATTGATCTTATAACCTGTATATTTTTTTAAACAATGATTTTAACTATTTCCCTTTAGTACATGCTTCACAAAACCTTTCTTTTTTAAACTTAGCTTTAGAAAGTCATATTACTAAATCTTTGAAATAAGTTTGTTCAATTAATTGTACGTGACTAGCATGACCTAGACATTGATGCCATAGTAAAGGATCTCTATCCATTACACTTAGACATACAAGATTTTCAGCCAATACCTTTGTAGTATCTACAATGTATACATGCTTATATCTTTTCCAGTTAAGAAAATTTCCTTTGTTTCGAGATTTATTACTTAAACTCCTATGGAAGAGAAAATTACCTTGTTTCCTTTATCACATAGTTTTGATATGCTGAGAAAGTTGTGATTCAAGACTCCAACGTGTTAGGCATTTTCGATTGAGTGATCACTAGTCTTACCTATTTTTCCAATGCCTTTAGGTTGACCATTTTTTCCACCTCCAAATACTACTATTCCATGTTTTGTTTCTTCAAGTGAGAGGAATTTTGATATATCTACAGTCATGAGCCTTGAGGAAGTGTTGTCTGCATACCAGTATTGCTAGCTTCCCCTCACCTCTTCCTGAAAAATTGAAGGGTTAGATGATTAACTTGGGTCCTTTATTTTGATAAAAAATGGTGAATAAGTTCCTTTTTTAACCACTTAGATAGTTTTGTTTTCAATACATCCAGTTCCTTTGATGTGTGTGAGTTTTAATATTTTTGGTATTATTGATTCTGGTTGTAGGATATGTGTTTCTAGAGTGACCCATGTTAACATAAAGTGTGTATAATGCAGGATGCCCATTCATAGATTGGTTATCAAAACCTATTCTAGCGTTTATCTTACGGGTGTTAGTTCATAGATGGGTTATAATTATGGATAATTTAGTCCATTTATTTGCTTGTTCAAGCTACTATTTGATTCTAGCTAATTCAAGATTCAATCTCCTAGAGTTTTCCTTTTATGAGAATAATTCGCCTTTAAGTCTTTTGACATCTTTTTCACGTAGGGGTTGATCTCTCTCTATATCTTTTTCCTTACCAATGACACTTAATTTTAAGATTTCTATTTTGAGGGAAAGGTTGCAAGAATCAAGTTGATAGTGTTTTCAAGAAGATCTTTGTTCTTTTCTTTAGCTCAATATTGAGTTTTACAAGATCAATGTACTCAAACATTACACTAATCATAAGCTACCAACTGATTCTTGTCATTATTCTGTTCTTGTATAATATTTATGTGAGTGACCATTAAAGAGGACAATTTCTTCTTTGGGTTATCTTTGAGATCAGAAATGTGTACCTTCTTTTCTTAGTGTCGGCATCATTTTCAGGTTGTGAATCTTCTATCGCCATAAGTGCAATGTCATCATACTCCTCAGATTTATTTGTGCCTGTTTCCCAACTAGCATATATAGCTTGATTATTTTCCCTTTTCATTATTTTTACTTTTGTTTTCCAGTTCTCTTTTCTCCTTTTCTACCCTTTATTTTCTCCACTTAACTTTTCACGTAAGACAATTCTAAAGTTGATGGTTGGTTTCACCACATTTATAACATCCTTCATTTTGGCCCTTTTCTATGCTATTATCCCTGGTAGGTGAAGGTTTCTTTCTATAGTTCATGTCGTTCTTGAAGAGTTTCTTGAAATTTCTGCTTATAAGGGCTATATCATCATCGTTTAGATCAAATTAATCATTCTCATTAGGTTCCTTGAGAGGAAGACTCTTATCTTTATTTCCTTCACTTCTTTTGGCACTTTTGACATTCATCTCATATGTTTTTATATTTAGTACAAGCTCATCAAAGATCATATTTGTTAAGTCTTTGGCCTCAGTAGCTTCGATTTCCCAGGATCTAGATATAGTTCGAAGAACCTTATATTTATGTTCCTCTATATTGTATTATTCCTAAGCAAATTAATTTGTTGACCACTCTGGTGAATCTAGTGATCACATCCTTAAGTGACTCTCCATTTTATATCTCGATGGACTCATATTCGGTGCATAATATAGCGATTTTGAACTTTGAGCTTGGGTAGTACCTTCATGTGCGTTTAGAAGTGTATCACATTTATGTTTAGCAGTGGTACATCAGAGATGTGGTTGAACTCGTATTGTTTGAGTCCACATACGATAATGCATTAAGTTTTGTCAATCTTTCCTAGAACCTTGTAGTCAGCTTCTCCATATTGAGCCTTAAGTTTAGGAATGTCCTTTCCTTCGTTGTTCTTGATTGAAGACATTAAAGGTCCACTAGTAATTCTCATCCATTGTTCACAGTCTTCAACTTGAATGACTTCATCCATTCTCGCCTTCCACTATTAGTAATATTTATTGCCCATTAATTAAGGGTGGCATGTTTATGTGTTTTCCTTGACCATGTCCAAGAGGAGGTGAAGAATTCATATTGATCTTTCCTTGACTTATTAGACTCTTGATAACGATATTTAGCTCTGAGACTAATTTTTGGAATTATGACCTCCATAATTCTTCTAGGGATTTCACATTGAAACTTTTATTAACACAATAAAACTTCAAACTACAAATAATTACAAACCAATGTAGCCTAAAGAATTATAAACTCCAATTTCTAGACTTAGAACACAATCACCTACGTTCATGTTCTCCCAAATCTTCAAGTTGCCCCCAACTCAAAGATCCTGAAACACCAAATTTCATAGCAAATAAAGTACGACTACTTTAACAAAAGACTCAAACTATACATAATAGAATTTTTTAATTATGTTCTTTGCAACACTCTAACAACACTTCAATTTGAACTCTCTCACAATAAGAATATATTTTACTCGTATCTCTCAATGTAAATGCACAACCTTCTTTGGAGAAAACCTTGCTCTATTTATAGAACAAGAGTGACTTCCTACTTCAGCTCTACTTTAAAAAACTTGTACTGATTCCTTTTCCTCGTGAGACTTGGAATACTTGAAGTGGTTCCTTTTCCTCATGGGACTTGGAGTACTTTATTATTTCCACGGTCTCAACATTATTCTTTCTGTTTATTTCCAGTTGGGATTTGGTCTTCTGCGATCATGTATGTGGAACTCGTTCCTCGCACCTGTCACTTGTCAAAACATCTCTTTGTCTAACAACGTGAATCAAGATCTTGATGTACGAATTTCGATGTTCATTTGAATATTAAGATAGTCTACGGATCTGAACACCAAATGATTAAGTTAGTTTGTCTTCAACATCTAAATGTGCATATGAAATTATACTCTATAAATAATAATTATAAAATCTCATTTTATCATCTCTTGATTCTTCATCATTGAGAAATATTTGTTGTATTAATCTTTTATCAGTGCTCTATTTACTCTATTTGCTAAAGTTAACAGGACTTCGACATTGATTCATTGGATTAATCTGCTATTTTTTCTTATTCTTATTTTTTAGATGGCTCTTGGAGGTAATAGTCGTCCACCAACTACACAAACTCCTACAAAAACTTCTCCACAGTGGAAAGATCCTCTATATGTTGGGAAGTATGATGAACTCCAGAGACTTATTATTATTCCTGATGGAATGGGGTAAGTATTCATGTAATATTTTTAATAGTTTTGTTAATAAGTGGAGCTAGCCTTGTTTAAAATAACAGGTCCACTATAAAATACTTTAGCTGCATTACTATGTTTTGATGTTTGATCATATTTATAAGTAAGATCAGTTAAAGTATTATTCTATTAGGTTATACAACCAATAATTCTATTCATTTGTTTTCATTTTGTAGTAGCTTCTGTATCATCACAATTTTAAATATAATGGCAGGTTTTATCCTTCTATTCAGCCCGTGAAGGCTATGGTTGAATCAATGTGTTCGTGTTATCGTGAGCCATGGAGGTACTGGAAAGATGTTCCATTGAACATTAGAGAGAGAATGTTTGATGGCTTCAAGGTAAAAATATATAAATTATCTACTTGAAGTGTTTAATAACTCCCTGGTCTCAAACAAGTTAATCGATTTAGATGCATGACACATAGATATTTGCAATTTATATATTGTTTAAAGAGAAAAATTCTTATATTGGACATTTATTCAATCTAAAAATTCAATTATATGCAGATGAAGTGTACATTGTCTCTCGAGCACGAACCGAAGATACGAGAAACTTTTTTTAGAAAATGTTCTCGTAGGTTGAATTTGCTTTGGTATGCCCGAAAACAAGATACCAGGCCATCGTGGATTCATGAAGATATATGGAAAACATTGAATGAGTATTGGGCCTCTTCAAAGTTAAAAAAAAACACAGTGAAAAAGGAACCCCAAACATCAGTTCTACCTCGTTCTCCTCATCCTTCTTATAAGGAGGAGTAAGGTAAATTTAAATTAGCTTAAATTGAGTTTTAAAATTAGAATCTTTCATCATTCTATGATTTATCGTTTAATGGGCCAAATGTTTAAGGGTTTCTGGAATTTTGAATATTCCTTATTTTCCTTAAAACTAATTACTTACTATAAATAAAATAGAACATGTAAAAAGTGGAGCAGATACATATGATTCATATACTTTACCCCTTGTTAAGGTATATTCGGCTAAATATTAACATGATAATAAATATTTACAATAATATATATATATATATATATATATATATATATATATATATATATATATATATATATATATATATATATATATAATTTCATTCTTTGTATTGTAATGTTAGTGATTTTATTATAAATGCATATGACCTAGTGTTTTGGGTTATCCCACTAAAATATTGTCTGATCTCCTTAGTTGTTTTCTACTAAATGACTCTAATGACTTTTTTCTTATCACAAAAACTACCCTAAAATTAAAATCTCTGTAATTATGTAATCTTCAAAATCATAAATTTTTCAACACATTTTCAGCTCTAGAGTCCAAGTTAAGTATTGGGTTGTTTAGCTAAAATGTTTAATATGAGATTCTTTCTATCATTAAGCTGCATTTCATCACATCTTCAAGCTCTGTGTTGATTCCATTGCTCAACGTTCATGCACTATCTCATTCTACTGTTTGTCTTTCATGTCAAACTACATTTGTCCCTTTTGAGGGGATTATACATCAAACTCCATGTAGTACCTCACATGGTTATATGTCGACTTTAATATCTCCTACAACTAGTCTCTTAGTTATTGCATGATCGTGTATTTAAGTATTTCAATTCAATACATCTAAGTTATCTGTTATTTTACATGGTTATTGCATCAACATGTCTTATAGATTCATCATGCTCAGTTATTACACTTATCATGTGTTATCTTGCATACTTAGTATATTCAAAGTACTAATATATAATTTCTGCCAATATTGTTTAATAATATAGGTTCCAACACTCGGTATCCAGCTTGCAGTTAATTATTAGTACTATCTCGATTGAGCAACATCTGAGTTGGTGAGTCCTCATCTTTTTAAGGTCAACAGTTATATCTCCTTTCAGTCATTTACTTTTAATTTCAAATAGTTGGAGTTAGCTAGGGGTTTGTCCTAGTAACTCATCTTAGTAGAGGTTTTAGGACAAGTTAGTTCAAATTCAACTATTTGTACTTAGATATTCGTCTATTGATATTTCTAGACTCCTTTAGTTTCGCATTCAATTTTATCTATCTGTATTTCTTTCTTATATTAGTTTCATGCAAGTCCATGAGCTTTCCTTGGGGTCATATGTGTCTCCAAGCACCGTGTTACGACTAGGGTCAATCTCGAGCCGTGACATGATTCTAAAAAATTAGTTGTTGTCCTTAGTACATCCAAAAATACTAATGACATCAGTCGCTTGATTCGACATCGAAAACTTTTGGCAGATTTATTAAAATTATATAATATGATATTTAACATTTTTTTAAAAAAAATTGATATTTAATGTCTTTGATTCATCATTCTCATCTTCCAATCTAAAGGGGATAAGGATTACCATTATACACAATTTATTTCTATATTCCGTCTGTAGTCACTTAAAAGCTTACTAAATATAAGCTTATAAAGTTGTTCGGATTATATTAAATTAATGAATATATTAGTCCAAATAAATATTATGGACTAATATAATTGATTTAATTATTTAAATTCAATAAATATGAATTTAATTAAAGTTTGCTCCATAAAGCCCATATGACATGTCCCTTAAATCTAATTGGGTGAAGGGAGTATTGTTCCAATCGCAGCTCCTCTATTCTAAAACTATAAATAGGGGTCTCATAATTGCGAAAAGAGGACCAAGAATTTAAACAAGAATCTAGAAAAAGCTCGTGGATCAAAAGTCATAAATTTCTCTATAAATTTAAGAATTCAAAAACTCAAGGATTCAAGAATTCAAGTGTTCAAGTTCAAGATTTGAAGAAGTAAAGATCAAATTCAAGAACGATTGAGATCAAGACCACCAGATTAAAGATCAAGCTCCAAGCCGTTGAATTCAACTAGAAGGTCAAGATCAAGATAAAATTCAAGTCAAGATCAAGATCAAGTTTAAGTACAAGAACGATCAAGATCAAGACCACCGGATTCAAAATCAGGCTCCAAGCCTTTGAATTCAACTAGAAAGTCAAGATCAAGATAAAGCTCAAGTCAATATCAAGTTCAAGTCCAAGTTCAAGTTCAAGAACGCTCAGGATAAAGACCACCGGATTCAAGATCAAGCTCCAAGTCCTTCAATTAAACTCAGAAGTCAAGATCAAGATAAAGTTCAAGTAAAGATCAAGATGAATTCCAAGTCTAAGTTCAAGTCCAAGATCAAGATCAAGATAGAGATCAAGATCAAGTCCAAGTCCAAGTCCAAGTTCAAGTCCAAGATAAAGATCAAAATAATCCCAAGTTCAAGATCAAGATTTACATCCCTTGAATTTATATTTGAAAAGGCGAATTCAGAGGAATCATGAAGATTGTAACACTCACACTTGAAATAATAAATGGATTGTTGCTATAATTTTCCGTTCTTGATTATTTTCTCGAAGCGAATTTCATTGTCTACACCATCATAAGAGAATTATTGACCAATTTTATTACCCATATACTCCTCCAACAATAAATGGTCATTCTGAGCACAAACATCACCACCTCGATAATTTCATTTGATGCTTACTTTCCAAGAACTAGTCCTTGCATCATTTTGGCCTAAATCTCTAGTTTATGCTACTTATTATTAAAAGATACCATGTCAAAAATTGAAATTCTCCTTACCATTTAATTGTTTATTCCAAAAAAAAGTCTGATTTATGCCTTACTTATTTTGCTCTAATAGTTTCCATGCACTATATTATATTTCGCGTATTTTTCTCCAACTATATGAATGTAGTAAGCAAAGTTTTAAAAATATCTCATCCTAGCAGAAAGTTGCACAAATTCAGTATTTGATTGTAACTATATATGATGACCGAGGCTACCGCTTCACGTAACATGGGACTTAGGATCATGAGTTACCCCATGCTAATCCCATGTCTAGCATATATCAATCATACAGAGAATAATTGAATAGGATATGTACTCTGTGGAAGCTAAAACAATTAATAACTGAAAGTGGGGATACCCAACCGGTATGAAGGTATAAAACATATGAAGAGTTTATTAACAACTGAAAGATTTAACTTCACAACAATTCAAGTTGATTTCCCTACTATGTCTGAAAAGCTTATAACAGAGATGAGTTGTTGGGACATGTACCCCATCTAACTCTAACAAAACTGAAAAATAAACAAAAAGACTAAACTTAAAAGTATGTCTTGTCCTCGAAGTATGATGACTCACCATTTAAGTTGCTGAAATGTAGACCGAGAATCCATCTAAGCGCAATCTACATCTTGAGTACTTGAACTATCACGTCCTGAGCTTACACGCTAGACGTGGTCGGCATCCAATGACCATTGTTGCCCTTGAGAGAATCCTTGGCCCAGCTTATATAACTTATCGTAAGACTTAAACATAAGATATAACTCAAGAAATAACTTTAAAAATAATAATTAGCCAAAGTGGAAAACCACATCTTAGTCGATTACAATTGAAAGGAAAAGACTAAAAAAACTCATACAATCTGTCTATAAAGCCTCTAAAATAACGAGGAATGTTGGGACAAGACCCCCAATCATCTTTACAACTGAAACTAAAATAATTAAATGATTCTAAAGATGTCCTTCGAAATGAAGGGAGGCTCACCAACTGATTCTGAGGTGCTCACTGGATCAATGATACACCGAGTGTTGATCCTAGTAACTTGCATATGCATCATGCTACAGTATAGGCCAATTGGAATCATTACATTGAATATATGAGTATGCGAGTTGGAATGCTAAACAACAACTTAAGCTTGAAATGGAGAAAGAAGGAACACTTACCCCGGCTCTGCTAACCTCATGAATAATTAACTCATTTTAATATAACGCAATTTAAAAGCATGTGCAATTTAAAGAAAGCTATTTGAAATATGTTGTAAACTCTGAAGGTACAAAGATACAATTAACTCTGGTATGTATGTAAAATACAAGTAAATGATGTATATAAGAATCCAATAATTTTTGTGGGAGTTTCTCTAACTGACAACCATCACTTAAGAGCTACAATGATGATACAACGATCTACCTCACGCTCTCTAACTGACAACCATCACTTAAGAGCTACAATGATGATACAACGATCTACCTCACGCTGCCAGCGCATCATATACCCGGAAAAACGTATAAGACTTAAACTGCCTAATGGATCTACTATTCTACTGCAAAAAAGGTTCATCTAAAAAGGTATGACCCCTTTTATACCCATGGTGGCTACATGGTTTATGAGGGTTGTGAGTTGTCTGAACTCTCCCCAAAAATATACTGGCTCTTATGTTTTTAATAAAACATACTCATTTTGTGGTTTGATATTAGTTCTTAAAAAATACTTTGTTCAATGACTATCTTGAAAATCTTAGTTTCCCTAAATGCTTTTTTTTAGAAAGATATAGTTCTTTTCTGAAAACTCTCCCTAAGGCTCCTTTGAAATCAAAGTTTCCTTACTTGTTTAAATGTGGAAAACATTTAAAGTATCTTTCTTGGAATACTTGGTCCCATATATCCTTAAAATAAAGAACTTCAACTTAACTCTTTACTTAGCTTGAAACCTTTAAGAACTTTACTTACTTCCTTGACTTTTTTATCTTAACTTTCCTTGAATTGAATTATGGATTCAAGGTTATGGTTTGAGTTCTTTAATGATTTATAGGTATTTAGAAATCATTAGAAGTAATTAGAATCATTGGAAGCTGTTAGTGTACCTTGTAAGGACTTAAAAGGACTAAACTACAAAAATTGGAAGAAAAACATCGGGTTGAGAGTGTTTGCGGTACGCCGCGCCAGACCTGTTGGTCAGAGGCCCTATCCTGGCGCACTGTAGGCGCGCGGCCCCAAGCCCCCGGTGCAGATGGGGCGTAATACGCCTGGTGCTGCCTAGGTATGGCTGACAAACTTCTCTATTCGTCTTTTGATCCTAATTTACCTAAACCTCCATAGTTATATTCTAAACCCTTAGGATCATCAATACTATCAACAACCAACAGATCTAACTAAAAAACATTTGAAAACTACTAATCATCATCAATGGTTAATCAATCAACTCAACCATAAGGGTTTCAACAAGATCTATCAAGAGATCATTTCTAATCAAGTAAACAACTCCAAAACTAAAGAACTGAAGAAATATTGGTGTGCAGATGAATTAGTTCAACACGAAAGATCTCACATACCTTAATAGGGATTACACCAGACGAATTCCACTAGAATCCCTTGGCGTTCTTGACTTATTCTTGATCTTTCTCCCTTCTTCTTCTCTTCTATTTTCTCCCAAGCCCTAAGCGTGAAATAACTTTTCTAATCTGAACTAAAACTTATTTTTACCCAATTAAACCCTTAAAATGAATTAGGAAATAAATGATTTCAAAGACTAGTTTGTCCTTCCTTAAATCCGTATTGGACTTACCTTAATGCAACATCTTAAATTCCGAAAGGCGTACTCCCTCATACAATATCAAAATTTCACAAACTTGGCGCTGTTGGAAATATCTTAAAGAATTTCCAACCATAACAAGAACTACCTCTAACTCATCCTTAGCTAGAAGTTATGGACATTTAAAAATGACCAAAAATCACTTTTTAAACTTAGGAAATTTTCCAGATTCCTAAGTGAAATTTTTTAGTTTTTTAGCGTTACAAGTTACCAGATGTTACAGTATCTCCCCGTTGCGAACATTCATCCTTGAATAAGATTTCTTTCACTAATATAAAAATGGTAACCTTAAGTTTAACACTCAACAATCAAAACAAGTACAACAGACTTACTCATAGTTTATAAAGTAATAAGAAGAGAATTTAGTACCTAGATCTGTATACTCTCCGGATTCAAAGAGATGTGGATATATCTTCTTCCTATCCTCTTCATATTCCCAAGTTGCTTCCTCAACAAATTGGTTCCTCCAAAAGACTATGACTAACATAACTTCCTTTGTTCTCAACTTGCGAACTTCACGCTCTAAAATCTTAACCAGAATCTCTTCATAGTATAAGCTATCCTTAATCGCAATACTTTCAATTAGTACAATCAATGAAGGATCACCTATGCCCTTTTTCAACATAGAAATGTGAAACATTGGATGAACTACTAACTCTTGGGGTAGCTCTAACTTATAAGATACACTGCGAATTCTCTTGGAGATTCTGTAAGGACCAATATACCGGGGACTAAGTTTCCCCTTCTTACCAAACCTCATAACACCCTTCAGGGGTGAAATTTTTAAATATACCCAATTATCCACCTCAAACTCCAACTGTCTACTCCTAAAATTTGTGTAGGATTTTTGACAAATATCTGTCATTTTCAATCTCTCTTGGATCATCTTCACCTTCTCCATGGCTTGGTGAACTAGATTTATACTTATTAAACTCTCTTCACCAACTTCGAACCACCCAATGGGAGATCTTCATCTTCTCCCATAAAGAGTTTCATATGGAGCCATTTGGATACTCGAATGATAACTATTGTTGTAAGCGAACTCAATGAGAGATAGGTGATCATCTCAATTACCACCGAAATCGATCAAGCACTGCTTAAACACATCTTCTAAAGTCTGGATCGTACGCTTTGCTTGCCCATCCGTCTGAAAATGAAAAGCAGGGCTTAAGTTCACCTTTGAACCCAAACCTTTCTGGAAAGACTTCCAAGAATGTGTAGTGAATTGTGTACCTTTATCTAAAATGATTGAAACTGGGACTCCATGAAGTATCATCACCTCTTAAATGTATAAATTTGCATAATTCTTTGCCGAGTGAGTGGTCTTTACCGGAAAAAAGTGAGCTTATTTTCTCATTCTATCGACAATCACCCAAATCGAATCATGATGTTTGTGAGACCTTGGCAGCCCTATGATGAAGTCCATGTTAATCATCTCCACTTCCGTTCCGGAAGTTCTATATTTTGATCCAAACCTTCAGGCTTTTGGTGATCTACTTTAACTTGTTAACAATTCGGGCACTTGGCGACAAATCCGGCAATGACCTTCTTCATACCTTCCCACCAATATACTTCTCTCAAATCAAGATACATATTTGTGGAACCCGGATGATTGGAATATCTTGATCTATGAGCTTGCTCCACAATCCTCTCTTGGATTCCATTTACCATAGGTACACATAACCTACTTTGATATCTCAATACACTATCTCCCCCTTGTTCAAAAGCTAATACTCTTTGCTTATGAACATTTGCTTTTAATTTAAGAAAAATGGGATCTTGGTCTTGCTTCTCTTTTAATTTTTACACTAATGATGATTCATCCCCATTGGTCACTACTCCTCCTCCTTACGTGGAATCCATAATTCGGACCCCTAAACGTGCAAGTCTATGCATATCTTTTGCTAGTTCTTTCTTCTCTTCTTCTAGATGGGAGGTACTACCATAGACAACCTGCTCAAGGCATCAACAACCACATTAGACTTACCTGGGTAGTAATGAATACTTATGTCATAATCCTTGAGCAATTCTAACCATTTGCTTTGTCTGAGATTTATCTCTTTCTAGGTGAACACATATTGTAAGCTCTTGTGATCAATGAATATATCAACATGAACATCATACAATTAGTGACACCATATCTTCAAGGTGAAAACTACAACAACTAACTCAAAGTCATGAGTTGGATAATTCTTCTCATGAACCTTCAACTGTCTGGAGGCATAAGCTAGAACTTCGCCATTCTTTATTACAACAAAACCCAAAGCTAATATTGATGCATCATAATACACCACAAAACCTTGAGTACTTTCCTGTAAGGTCAACACTAGGGCAGTAGTCAACCTCTTTTTCAATTCCTGAAAACTTTTCTCACAAGATTCAGACCATTGAGATTTAAGTGTCTTCTGAGTCAACTTTGTCAAAAAAGATAAAATAGATGAAAACCCCTAAACAAACCTTCGATAGTAGATATCCAAACCCAAGAAACTTCGTATATAAGTTGAAGACATGGCTCTAGGCCAAATCTGAACTGCTTTCATCTTTTGTGTTTCAACTCTAATCCCATCACCAAAAAAAATGTAGCCCAAGAATGCCACAGACTTAAGCCAAAACTCACACTTGGAGAATATGACATATAACTCCTTATCTTTCAAATCTGAAGAACTATCCTGAGGTGACTAGCATGATCTTCTTCATTCTTTGAATAAATTAGTATGTCATCAATGAAGACGATAACAAACAAATCTAAATAAGGTTTGAATACATTGTTCATAAGATCTATGAATGATACAGGCGCATTGGTCAAGCCAAATGACATGACCAAAAATTCATAATGCCCATATCTGGTTCTAAAAGCTATTTTTTGGAATTTCACATTCCCTAACTTTTAACTGATGGTAGCCTGATCTGACATCAATTTTCAAGAAGCAAGAAGAACCCTGAAGCTGGTCGAAAAGATCATCTATCCTTGGAAGAGGATACTTATTCTTGATGGTAACCTTAATCAATTGACTGCAGTTTATAAACATCCTAAGGGAACCGTACTTCTTCCATACAAACAAGACCAGAGCGCCCCAAGGTGACACACTTGGTTGAATAAAACCTTTATGTAACAGATCTTTCAGTTGTTCTTTCAACTCCTTTAACTCTGATGGTGCTATTTTGTATAGCGGAAGAGAGATAGGATGAGTATCTGGAAGAAGATCTATACTGAAATCTATCTCTCTCTTAGGAGGGACTCTAGGAAGATCATCTGGAAATACTTCTGGAAACTCTTTCACTACTGGACTGCCTGAATAGGAGGTATATCAACAATACAGTCATTAACTCGAACTACGTGTGTAACACCCCGTATAAAAAAATAGACCAGACTTCAATTTTTCAGAAATTAGAGGTGCAATCTACGGTCACCATCGACGGACCATAATCTGATTTATAGCCCGCACTGTGGGTCCGTGGTTCACCATTGTAGCCCCTCCCAAACATAGCAGAAATTAGTCGGCTAAGTCTTCACCCACGGACATACCTATGGTCCATGGATCAAGACCCCATTACCCAACCTCTAACAGGAACCACGACTGACCAGTACAATCTGCAGATGGACGTACAGACCGTAGGTGAAGGTTAATTGTTAGTTAAGGGGGAATTTCTGATTGGGTCAACTTAAAAATGGTCATAAATGTTAGCAAAAAATGAATTAGGTGTGTTATTAACTATGATATGATAGATAATTGAATCTCTTTCCAACGCCGCGAAGTTTGCTAAAATCCAACCTCAAAGTAAAAAGTTATAACCATTTTAGTGAAGGAATGTCAAGCAGACTCAAATGACGGACCCAAACGATAGACCGTCGGTTGAACGACGATCTGTCAGTCCAATTTGTCCATTGAACAATAGAGTCTCAGTCCAATCCATCGATTGGTCCGATAACAACTATTTTAAGGGTCTTTTTGTCTTTTACTAGTTTATTTAACCCCTAAGATGCATCATTTAGACCCTAAATCATGAGATTTTAGATAGTTAAGCCTAGAAACATAACTAAAACTTACCTAAGTCAAATCATTAATCAAAGCTTAGAAAATTAGAAGCAAGAGGGGAGGAAAAAAAATCAAGAACCCAGTTCAAGAATGCACCAAGGTTCCATTAGTTCTAGCCCCGTAATATAAAGATTCTTCGTGGAATTCAACACCTGTCCTGTGGTATTTAACTAGTGAGTTCCTTTCACCCATTAGGTTCCTACTTTTCAGTCAATTTCTTGATTCCCATATCATGACTAGGCTTAGGGTTTCTTAAATAATAGAATTATTGGGTTCTTAGCTATTTGAATGATATGAATCAGACTATAACGCTAATATTATCACATAAATTTTAGGACCCTAGAAATGTATTTATTTAGTTTTTGAATTAACATGGTAGATCAGATATTTTAGTTATTCAGTTATACATGCCTCAGTTATTAATGCATTATTATCAAATTGATTGTTGCATTCTAAGTTTTCATGTTAAGTTTGAGCTATCCAGTATTTACAGAAACTCATCCTGATCAGTTAAACACTTAATTCATTTGGAGTAGCATAATACTTACTTAGACTAGGGTTCAGCGTATCCAAATAGTCCAAGAACTACTAGCCAAGCAGGTTGTAAGTCCCATTTGTGGGCATCCGTATAGTGATCACGCAAGCATGACTTTAAAACTCTGGCAAAGTATATTGTGTCCTCTCGATGTGGCGTATATATCGTACTCCATATTTACCTCATGTGGTTTTATTATTGGTTATTATAAGCTCCTACAGTTCAAATATATTACATTGCTTTGACTATTTAGCAGTATATCTAGTATTCAGTTTGAGCGTGTTATAAATTGGTCATTACATTTAATTATCTCAACATTCAGTATATCATGTTCAAATTATATCATTGTTTTATTGCTTGCTCAAATATGTATTATTTCAGCGTTACTCTATCCTACATTCTCAGTACCTTTCAAGTATTGACGCATACGTGCGCTATTTCTTCTTGTGAAAGAGGTACATGTTCTCAACATCCAGATCACGCTAAGATCGATTTTAGTGGTGAGTCCTCATTCTTCGAGGACAACAATCATGAGTTTCTTTCCGGTATTTTTAGTAAATGGGAATTCCCTATCTTTTCATTTTAGTTATGATTTAGCTTCCGCACCAGTTTATTTTCCCTAGTATGCTCATGATCATGCTAACATGGTTAGCTTGGAATCACTTATGGTCCTAAGTCCTTTCGCGTCTCGGGGGTTGCTCGTGGAATGACAAACTTTGTATTAGAGTACTAGGTTTAAGCATCCTAGGATATCTGAAAAGCCGCACTAAGTAGATTTATTTATATGGGTGTGAAGTGCACCACATTTAATGAGAGAGAGGCTAAGAAGTATTCTAGAAAAACATCATTTTATTATTACTCTAATTGTGTGTAAGGTATGATCTAATTCCATTCTAACTCGACGTTCTATGTTTCAGCTCATGCCTCCTCGTAGAGCTAACTCTAGGAATGTCAATGCCAGAAATGAAAACTCACCTCCTCCACTCCCAGATCAGGAAGTCTTCAATGTTGAATTGAGTAATTCCATTCAAATGTTAGCTCGACGTATCACCAACAAGAACAATTAGCGAGTTTAAGCTCATGTGAATGCAAATGGTTGATCAACAACAGCTAGGGTCTATAACTTTATTAAGATGATTTCGTCTGAGTTCTTAGGATCGCAGACTATTAAGGATCCCAAGAATTTCTTGGATCAGATCAAGAAGATCATTGATGTGATGCAGGTCACTAAGAATGATCGAGTTGAGTTGACATCATACCAGCCAAAATATGTTGCACATATCTGGTACACTTAGTGGAAGGAACATAGGGGTACAAATGCAACTCCTATTACTTGGGATTGCTTTAGACCTTTTTGGACAGATTTTTCCCAACAGATTTGAGAAAAAAATGCCCAGGAATTCATGAACTTAAGGAAGGGTAACATCATAGTCCAAGAGTATGAGCTCAAGTTCAACAAACTCTCTAGGTATGCGCCTCACATGGTTGCTGACTCTAGGGCTCAGATGAATAATTTCTTGTATAAAATGTCAGATTTGGTGAAAACAGGGTGCAAAAATATTATGTTACTGGGAAACATGAATATCTCTAGGCTTATGACTCATGATCAATAGGTTAAGGGTGATAAACTTAGGGAACAAGCTAAGGAGAATAACAAGGCTAGGACTGGGAACTATGAATACCCTCAGTAGAAGTCGAGTGGTGGAAATTGATCACAATTTTAGCATAATTCTTCAACCCAAACCCTGTGTCAGCTAGTGATCTATCCTCCAAGATCAAGTATGATCAGAAGGTTAAGGCACCAGGATCTAAGTCTCAATGAAGTGTTTTAGGCACCAAGATGTATCCCAATTTCTCTAAGTATGGTAAGAAACATCCAGGCGAGTGCCTCACAGGAAAGGAAGGACGTTTGGGATGCGGTTAGTCTGGTCAGAGGTTGAGGATTGTCCTTCTAGATAGGGTTAAAGAGATAGTAATGGTAGAGCTCACTCTACAACTTTAGCAGCAATAGAAAGTTGCCCGGCTCAACAGGGTATCTCATCTGGTACAGGTGGCGTTCAATGCAAGAACAAGTTGTATGCTTTTCAAGCTCGCTAGGCTCAGGTTGATGTTTATGCATTGTTAGATCTACGGGCTTCTCTCTCCTTTATAACTCTGTACATATCAGTCCAATACAATGTTAGTCCTGAAACTCTCTCAAAACCTTTCTCAATCTCTACTCCATTTGATGACCCAATTATAGCTAAACGGGATACAGAAATTGCCCTGTCACAGTCTCTTAAAAAGTCACCTCAACAGATCTTGTAGAGTTAGAAATGGTATACTTTGATGTCATTTTAGGCATGGATCGGTTACATTCCTGTTATGCCTTAGACAATTGTAGAAGTAGGATTGTTTGTTTTCAGTTTCCAAATTAACCAATCTTAGAGTGGAAGGGTAGTAGCTTAGCGCCTATAGGTCTATTCATTTATTACCTTAAGGACAAAAAGATAATCTCTAAGGTAATCTATATTATCTAGTTCGGGTCAAGGATTCTAACTCTAAAGCCCCAACTCTTGATTCAGTTCCAGTAGTAAGTGAGTTTCCAAAAATATTTCTAGAAGATCTTTCCGAATTCCCTCTTAAAAGGGAAATCAATTTTTGAATTGATATTCTTCTAGATACTCAACATATTTCTATTCCTCCTAATAGAATCGCTCCACCTGAGCTTAAGGAATTGAAATATCAGTTGAAAGACCTTTTATATAAGGGTTCATCACACCTAGTATTTCACCATGGGATGCACCAATGTTGTTTATAAATCAGAATGATGGTTCTCTCAGAATGTGCATTGACTATAGACAATTGAATAAGGTCATTAGCAAGAATAAGTATTCCATCCCCACGATTGATGACTTGTTTGGCCAACTTCAGGGTGCTAGTCTTTTTTCAAATATATACCTCAGATCGGGTTATCATCAGATCAGAGTCAGAGATAGTAACATTCCAAAAACTGCCTTCAAAACTCGGTATGGTCATTATGAATTTGTAGTTATGTCATTTGGACTAACAAATGCTCCTGCAGCTTTCATGGATTTGATGAATAGAGTGTCAAATAGTACTTGTACTTGTTCGTTATTGTCTTTATTGATGATATCCTCATCTACTCTATAATGAGGAAGAGCATGTGAGTCATTTGAGGGTTGTTCTGTAGACTCTCAAATATCGCCAATCATTCTCTAAGTTTAGCAAATTTGATTTCTGGTTGTAATCCAATTCTTTCCTTGGTCACATTGTATCTAGCGAGGGGATATGAGTGGATTCGCAGAAGATAGAAGCAGTAAAACAATGACCCAGACCTATCTCTGCTATAGATATCAGAAGTTTCTTAGTTCTAGCGGGTTATTATAGAAGGTTCGTGAAAGGATTTTCATCCATCACCTCACCGTTGACTAGGTTAACTAAAAATATGGTCAAGTTTCAATAGTCAGATGATTGAGAGAAAAACTTTGCAAATTAAAAATTAGATTGACTACAACTCGTGTCTTGAATCTACCAAAGGGTTTAGATGGTTATGTGATCCATTGTGATAGATCTAGAGTTGGCCTAGTTTATGTGTTGATACAACAAGGTAAAGTTATAGCTTATGCTTCTTGACAACTTAAGGTACATGAAAAGAACCATCCCACTCATGACCTCGAGTTTGCAGCAGTGGTGTTTGCATTCAAGGTCTGGAGACACTACTTGTATGGTGTTCATGTAGATGTTCTCTTTGACCATAAGAGCCTTTAATATGTGTTCACCCAGAAAGAGTTAAATCTTCTCCAAAGGATATGACTTGAGCTCCTTAAGGATTATGATATGAATGTGCATTACCATCTTGGTAAGGAAAATGTAGTGGCATATTCTCTTAGCAGATTATCTATGGGTAGTGTAGCCCATGTTGAGGAACAAAGGAAGGAACTAGTGAAGGATGTTCACAGACTTGCTCACTTAGGAGTTTGCCTTATGAGCATATCAGAGAGTGGTGTAACAGTTCAGAATGGGGAAGAATCTTCTTTAGTAGTGGAGGTTAAGGAAAAGCAAAAGAGTGATCCAATCTTGCTTGAACTTAAGGGTACAATCCACAATCAGAGAGTCAAGGTTTTCTCCCAAAGGATAGATGGTGTACTTCGCTACCAAGGTAGATTGCGTGTTCCTAATGTTGCTGAGTTGAGACAGCATATTCTTGCAGAAGCTCATAATTCTAGATATTTTATACATCCAGGTGCCAATAAGATGTACCGTGCTCTTCGAGAAATCTGTTGGTGGAATGACGTGAAGAAGGATATAGAAGATTTTATGAGTAAGTGCCCCAATTTCCAGCAAGTCAAGGTAGAACATCAGAAACCAGGGGGTATGATTCAAGAGATCGATATTATTACTTAGAAGTGAGAAGTGATCAATATGTATTTCATCGTAGGGTTACGTCGTACTCACAAACAACATGACTGCATACGGGTGATAGTTGATAGGATGACTAAGTCTTCTTGCTTTTGTTGGTCAAGACTACAAATTCGGCAGAGGACTATGCCAAGCTTTACATTATTCAAATTATAAGGTTTTATGGGTTCCTTTGTCTATCATATCTGATATAGGTCCTTAGTTTACCTCTTATTTTTGGAAGTCATTGAAGAACGGTCTTGGTACTCAAGCTAACCTTAGCACAACATTTCATCTGCAGACGGATGGACAGGCAGAGCATACCATTCAGACCTTAGAGGATATGTTGAGAGCTTGTGTGATAAATTTCAAGGATATTTGGGATGATCACCTTCTTCTTATTTAGCTCACCTACAAAAATAGCTATCATTCCAACATTCAGATGGCCCCTTATGAGTCACTATATGGGCGTAGATATAGATCTATTGTCGGTTGGTTTGAAGTAGGTGAAGAAGCTTTGATAGGACCAGATTCAGTCCTTTATGCTATGGAAAAAGTGCAACTCATTAGACATAGACTTAAGGCAGCCCAGAGTTGTCAGAAATCTTATGTAGATGTAAGGAAAAGGGAACTAGAGTTCCAAGTTGATGATTGTTTTTTCGTGAATGTGTCACTTATGAAGGGGGTGATGAGATTTATCAAGAAAGGGAAGTTCATTCCTAGATATGTAGGCCCTTACAAGATCTTGAAAAGGGTTGGCAAAGTGGCATTTAAGTTAGAGTTGCCAGCAGAATTAGCATCAATGCATCCAGCTTTCACACAAGTGTATGGGTGATCCAGCATTCATAGTGCCATTATAGAGTGTGGTTGTGAAAGTAACCTTTCTTATAAGGATGTACCAGTTAAGATTCTTGATTGTCAGGTTAGAAATTTGAGAAACAAAGATGTCGCTTCAGTCAAGGTTTATGGAGGAGTCAGTCCGTAGAGGAAGCTACTTGGGAAGCAGAAGCAGCCATGACACCCAAGTATCCTCACCTCTTTCTTTCCGATTCAACTCCAACTTGAGGTAATAATTCCTCTTCAGTTTTTCAGTCATTCCTACGTGAATTCATCCTTAGAATCATATTCCCTCGATTTGTACTTGCATTTTCAGCATAATTGCATGTTCTTGGAACTGCATTCAGTCAGAAATTCAGTTCTTAGTATTTAGTTTTAGGGATTGCAATCCTCTTCCTCCATTTCATCAAGTCTAGTCTTCATTCAAGGATGAATGTTACCAAGGAGAAGATAATGTAACACCCCATATCCAAAAATAAACCAGACTTCAGTTTTCAGAAATTGTAGGTGTAATCTACGGTCACAATCTACGGACCGTAGTCTGATCTATGACCCATAATGTGGGTCCGTGGTTCACCACTGTATCCCCTCCCAAAGGCAAATCAGAAAAAGAATTGGCTAAGTCTCGATCCAAGGATAGACCTATGGTCCGTAAGTCAGAACACGGTTAGTTATCTGTGTCCGTGGATCAAGACCCCATTACCCAGCCTCTGACAGGAACCATGATTGACCAGTATGATCGTAGATGGACCTATGGACCGTACGTGAAGTTAAGTTGTTAGTAAGGGAGAAATCGCTAATTGGGTCAACTTTACATGTTCATAACTCTTAGAACAAAATTAATTAGGTGCATATGACCTATGATATGATAGATAATTGAATCCTCTTCCAACGCCGCTGAGTTTGCTAAAATCTAACTTCAGAATGAAAAGTGATGCCCATTTTAGTGAAGGCCTTTCAATAAGTCTCAAATGATGGACCATCGATTGAACGATGGACCGTCAGTCCAATCCTTTGATTACTCTAACAACAATTATTTTATGGGTATTTTGGTCTTTTACTATTTCATTTAACCCCTAAGATGCATTATTTAAACCCTACATCATGGGATTTTACTCAATTTAAGCCTAGAAACATAAGTAAAACCTACCAAAGTCAAATGATTAACTAAAACTTAAAATTAGAAGTAGGAGAGGAGAAAAAAAAAGGTTAATAACCCTAGTTCAAGAACCCATCAAGGTTCCATCAGTTCCAGCCCCGTAATCTAAATATTTCTCCATGGAATTCATCACTAGGTACGTGGAATTTCACTAGTGGGTTCTTTTCACCCATTAGGTACCTAAGTTTTTCAGTCAGTTTCTTGATTCCCATATCATGACTAGACTTAGGGTTTCTTAAATGTTAGAATTATTGGGTTCTTAGCTAGTGGAATGATTTGAATCAGATTATAACATTAATATTCAGTTAATCGCATAAATTTCAGAACCCTAACAATTTATTTCTTTAGTTCTTAAATTACACATGTTAGGTAAGATATTTCAGTTATTCAGTTATACATGCCTCAGTTATTAATGCATTATTATCATATTAATTTGTTGCATTCTAAGTCTGCATTTTTAGTTTGAGGTGTCTAGTATTTACAGAAACTTAGTTATGATCAGTTAACGACTTAATTCATTTGGAGTAGCATAATACTGCGTTGTATTAGGGTTCAACGTACCCACATAGTCCCAGAACTACTATCCAAGTAGGTTGTAAGTCCCCTTTATGGGCATCAGCTTAGTGATCACGCTAGTATGCATTTATATTTCTGACAAAGTATATTGGGTCCTCTCGATGGGGCGTGTACATCAGACTCCACATTTAGCTCATGTGGTTTTATTATCGATTATTAGTAGCTCCCGCACTTCAAACAGATTCCATTGCATTGACCATTTATCAGTATATCCAGTATTCAACTTCAGCGTGCTATAAATTAGTCATTGTATTCAGTTATCTCAGTATTCAGTATATCATGTTCAAATTATAACATTGCTTTATTTTTTGTTTAGTTATGTATTAATTTGGTGTTACTCTATCCAACATGCTTAGGAACTTTCAAGTACTGACGCATATGTGCGCTACATCTTCTCGTGATGTAGGTTCAAGTTCTCAGCATCCAGATCACGCTTAGATCAACTCCGATCTCCAGTTCAGAAAAATTAGTGGTGAGTCCTCCTGCTCCGAGGAAAATAGTCATGAGTTCAGTGTTTTTAGCCCTTTAGTTTTAGTGTTGCTAGACTGAGCTGGGGCCTGTCTTAGCATTTCCAGCTAGTTAGAGGCTATTTTCAGACATAGTTAGTTTCATCTTAGTGTTGAGTTAATATCTTCTCTATATTAAACTCATCAATTTTCATATATCTCAGTTATAGTATATGGGTGTTCCCCATTTTTCATTTAAATTATAGTTTAGCTTCCGCACTAAATTATTTTCTCTAGTATGCTCATGATCATGCCAGCAGGGTTATCTTAGGATAACTTGTGATCATAGGTCCTGTGTTCATGTCTCGGGAATAGCTCGGGGCATGGAAACTTGGTATCAAAGCACTAGGTTTAAGCATACTACGATGTCTAAAAGCCGCACTAAGTAGATACATTTTCATGGGTCTAAAGCATGTTCTTCATAGAACTTCAACAAAACTTAAATTTGAACTCTCTCATAGTAAAACTATGTTTTACCTGTATATCTCAATGTAAGTGCACAAACTTTTTTGGAGAAAACCTTGCTTTGTTTATAGAACAAAGAGTTCATTCCTACTTCAACTCTACTTCAGCAAAGTTATACTGATTCCTTTACCTCGTGGGACTTTGAATACTTCCAGCGGTTCCTTTTTCTCATAGGACTTGACTGGAGTAATGTATCATTACCACCGCCTCATCATTATTATTTCTGTCTATGCCCAGTTCAGATTTGGTCTTTCTATGGTCATATTTGTGGACCTTTTTTGCACGGGTCACTTTTGAAAACCTTTATCTGTCTAAAGAATCCCCTCTAATGACAATGACAAACCAATGAATCTGTGTGTGCATTTTAACCTACTGTAAGGTGTTACGCAAACATAGAACTCGAAATCACATGTTATAAGACTAGGAAATAATCATACCTAATGCCATCCCCCTTCTACTATCATAAGAATATATCAATAAAGCATAGAAGTAATTAATACTCAGGGTTGAAAAGAAATAACCAACACTATCAAGGGTAAAACAATTGGAACTAAAATCCAAGTACATTAACTAGAAACCTCATAAATAAAAAAAAACATAGGGCCAATGCAACAAAAAGAAAATAATATAAGCAAAATAAGACACACTAAGAGCACATGGTATAGAAAATCTAGGGAGGAGTGGATGCGGAAGAAAAGGTAAGGTACGATTATTTTTCAGAATGTCCTAGTGGCCTCTAAGATTAATAGAGTTTGTAGATTTTTCAACTAATAAAACTTCCTGATCTAAAGCAAGGTCAACCTTACAAACACACATTCCCTTCCTCCAAAATCAGAATGTTCAAGACCATAAGAGATATGCAACTAACTTATTGCTGTCAAATGAGAGGCCCTTAGTGCAAAAAGCTTTGCTTTCTTAGCATCCAACGATGCCCAAAGCCTTTAATGTGGTGCATTAATCTCCCCTGGGAGGATCAGGCACTGCAACCTAGTTCACCTTACCCAAAACATCCTTAGTAGTCTAATACTTCCATGCCTTAACTAAAGCGCCAAAGTGATAAAAAATCATTCCCAACAAGAACTCGTACCCCAAAACTAAGGGTGTACAAAATCGAATCAAACCACAAACTAAGTCAAAATAAAAAAAACCCTACGAGTTTTGTCCTAAACACAAATGTCATACATACGGCACAAGATAAGACCAGGAAAATTGATGGAACCTTAGAAAAAAGCATCTCCATAAGTGTTAGCTCTATGAAATTGGCTTCAGTCTGTTTTTGGTGTTACAATAAGATAATCTTATGAACAATATCAACAGTAGGTTATTGTAGTATTGATGGGTTTTGGGGGGGTGAGCAATCAGTGGTTGTTGGAGTTTCCATGGTAATAGGAGTGTGTTATTTAGTTAGTAGATGAGGGATTGAGATCATAGTTAGAGGCTTTGTGTATTTAGTGGTAGTGGAGCCAGATTTGGTTGGTTATACTAGAAGTCCAAGAATGCAATGACTATCACTTGGAATAAAGTTGTAGTAGGCTTCCATAATGATGTGATAGTTTTTAGTTTTTTGAAAATTATGGTGCAGTATTTGAGTATGATGGTTATAGTTTTTAGTTTTTTGAAAATTATGGGATCAACATTTTTCTACATCGCCCATTAAAAAGTGATGTCTAATGTCAATGTATTTTCTCCTTTTATGTTGAATTGGTTTTGGCTATGTTTATTGAACTAGTATTGTTAGAAAAAATTGGAGCACATCCAGTTTTCAACCCAAAGTCTCTGAGTTGTTGATCCATAGAAGTTGAGGACAACATAATGCAACAACATATTATGTTTCGAAATTATATAGAACTAAGAAGTTTTGTTTCTTTGTTGCCCAAGAGATAATACATGACCTTAAGAAGTTATCCATACATGAAGTACTCTCAATGTCCAGTAAGTTTCCTTCATGGTTTGCATAAACATATTCTACTAGTCTAAAATTGCTTCCTTTTGGGTACTAGAGTCTCAAGTTTGTGGTTCCCTTTAGGTAGCGTAGAATCATTTTAACAACTTGTAAATGAGGTTCCGTAGGATAAGCTTGAAATAGAGCACATGGACCCACACTAAACACAATGTCTGGACTTCTATCTATAAGATACATAAGTGACAGAATCATTCCTCTATAGAGATTTCAATCTACGATTGAACCTATTCCCTCAAGATCTAATTTGGTAGCTGTGACAATTGGGGTATTGATTGTTTTTGCATTTTCCATTTTGACATACTTATGTTGGTGAATTAGGGTTCCTGAGGATAGTTGTTTCATTTAAAGTCGTAGGAAATAGTTTAACTCTCCTATAATGCTCTTTTCAAACTCATTCTCGATAGAAACGCAAATTAATATGTGAGTGTTTTATTTTTTTCTCCCTAGATGATGTCGTCCACGTACACATTTATGATAAGCAATTCCTTTCCTTTACTCTTGAGAAAAATTGTGTTGCCTCTTGTGTGCTCATGACTTAAGATAAACTTTTATAATCTGTCTTACCATGCCTTAGGTGATGGTATTAACCCATAAAGAGCTTTGTCAAGCTTAGACATGTTCAGGATGCTCATTATTTAAAAATATATGTGGTTATTTAACAAACACTTCCTTTTTTAGAAATCCATTTAAGAATGCACTTTTCACATCCATTTGATAGAATGTGAATTCCACGTGGACAAAAAATACTATAAGTAGTCTTATTGCCTCTTATCTTGCAACTAGAGCAAAACTTTTATGGTTCCCTCTTCTTGATTGTAACCTTGGACCACCAATTTTTCTTTGTTTCTTGTTATGGTACCGTGTTCTACCAACTTCTTTGTGAACAACCACTTAGTTCCAATAATGGTTCTTTTTAGGGGGGTCTTGGCACTAGGTGCTAGACTTCATTTTTTTCAAATTGATTAAATTCCTCCTCCAAAGATATAAACCAGCCAGCATCATGAAAGTCCTCACTAATTTTCTTTGGTTCCATCACAGAAAGGAATGCATTGAAGGCACATTGATTTTTAGTCTGATTTGGTGGTTATTTCGGATATGACATTAGTGGGTACATTATCTTTTAGATGTGACCCTTGGTACTTGTAGTCTTTGATTTTTCTTAGATTTTTCTTTTAAGTTTTCTTCATTTTCTCCATAAGACACAATAGTTTTTACATCATGTGCAGGTGAAGAACCCGGTTCGTTTACTTTTCTTGTTCATTTTCGGCATATAATATTAATGGCTCATATTGAAGACTTTCGTTTGCTATAACATTTGCTTGAACAAATACTGCATGTACTCTCTCTTTTACACACATTAATATTTTATTTCGTACCTTATAACTTTTTCGATATGAAGAATATCCTAGAAGAATTCCATCATCATCTCTAGCATCAAACGTTCCTAATATATTCTTTCCACTATTATGAATGAACAATTTACACCTGAAATTTCTTAGGTGAGATATGTTAGGTTTTATGCATTTTAGTAATTCATAGGGAGTTTTAATTAGCATGGATCTAGACATACACCTATTTATAATATATCATGCAGTACTCATGGCTTGAGCCCAAAATTAATTAGTTATGTTGCTAGCAATCATCGTAGTTCTATCCATTTCTTGAAGGGTTCTATTTTTCCTTTTTACTACTCCATTTTTTTGAGAAGTCCTAGTAGAAGAGAAATTGAAACCAAACCCATGAAATTCATAATATTGAACAAACTTAAAATTCTCAAATTTAGTTCCATGATCATTTCTGATAACCATCAGTTATTTGTCAAGTTTCTTTTGAAGTTTTCTTATTAATGTACAAAATGCTTCAAATGCATAAGAAACTGTACCTTCTAAACTTCTCTACTAGTACAAACACATTCTTCTAACCCTCATAGGTATACATAGATCCATGTGTACTAATTCTAAGGATCTGGTTGATCTTAAAACCTGTTTGTATTTAAAGAATGATTTTAGCTATTTTCTTCGAGTACATGTTTCACAAAATCATTCTTCTTTAAACTAGGTTTAGGAAGTCCTATTACTAAATCTTCAGAAATAAGTTTTTTAAGTTAATTGTATGTGAATAGCATGACCTAGACATTTATGCCATAGTGAAGGATCTCTATCTACTGTCTTAGACATATAAGACTTGCAGCCCCTGCCTTTGTAATATGTACAATCTATACATGATATCTTTATCCAGTTAAGAAAATTTCCTTTGGTTCGAGATTTATTACTTGAACTCCTATGGAAGAGACAATTACCTTGTTTTCTTTATCACAAAGTTGTGATATGCTGAGCAAGTTGTGATTCAAGACTCCAACATGATACAAATTTTCGATTGTGTGTTCACTAGTCCACTGCCAACTAAGATTTCAATTTTGAGGGAAAGGTTACAAGAATCAAGTTGATGAGTTTTTTCAAGAACATATTTCTTTTAGCTCACTATTGAGTTTTACAAGATCAATGTTCTCATAATTCAAACTAGTCATAGAAGCTACCAAATGATTCTTGTCACGGTTCAGTTCTTGTATGGTATTTATGAAAATGAGCGTTAAAGATGATAATTTCTTCTCAGGTGTTATCTTTGAGATAAGAAATGTTTACCTCATCTTCTTCAGTGTTGGAATCAGATTCAGGTTTTGAATCTTCTATTCCCATAAGTTCAATGTCATCATACTTATCATAGTTATCTGTACTTGTTTCCTAACTATCTTATATAGCTTGATTATTTTCTTTTTCATTATTTTTCCTTTTGTTTCCCAGTTCTCTTTTCTAACTTTTCTACCCTTTATTTTGTCTTCTCAACTTTCCACATAGGACAATTCTTGACTTGATGGCCAGTTTCACCACATTTATAACATGCTTTATTTCGGGCCTTTTTGTTCTATTCTCCTTGGTAGGAAAGAAAACAAATGCACTTAATGGGTTTTGTATTAATCTCCATTTTGTCACACCTCTTCCTTTTTTATTTTTTTTACAATTGTTGAGGATATGACAGTTTATTTTTAATTAAAAAAATTATATCTTTTTAGAGTCACCACTTGGAATTGAGTTTTTCAGGTGTTGCAAGTCACCTGATAATTCCTAAATTAAAACAAAAAAAATTATTTATTTTTGGTCTACGAAAACAGATTAGGTAAGGAATTCTATTTGTTGGATATAACAGGATTTCAACATCGATTCATTGGAATATTCTGCTATTTTTTGTTACTCTTTTTTTTTAGATGGCTTTTGGAGGTAACTAACGTCCACCAGATACACAACCTTGTACAAAACTTTCTGCACAGAGGCAAAATCCTCCAAATGTTGGAAAGTATGATGAACTCCAGAGATTGATTATTATTCCCAACGGATTGGGGTAAGTATTCAAGTAATCTTTTTAATAGTTTTGTTAATAAGTGGAGCCTTGTGTAAAATGAGAAGTGCACTATAAACTACTTTAGTTGCATTATTATGTTTTGATGTTTTATCCTTATATTCATTTGTTTTGATTTTGCAATAGCTTCTGTATCATCACAATTTTAAATATAATGCAGGTTTTATCCTTCTATTTAGTTTGTGAAGGCTATGTTTCAATCAATGCGTTCATTTTTATCACGAGCAATGGAGGTACTGGAAAAGATGTTCCATTGTACATTAAAGAGAGAGAATGTTTGATGACTTCAAGGTAAAAATAAATCAATTATCTACTTGGATTATTTAATAACTCCTTGGTCTCAAACAAGTTAATCAATCTAGATGCATGACATATATATTAGTGATGTATATGTTGTTTAAATATAAACACTTATTATATGGACATTTACTCAATCTAAAAATTCAGTTATATGAAGATGAAGCTTACATGGTCTGTCAAGCACGAGAGTAAGATACAAGAAATTTTTTTAGAAAATGTTCTCGTAGGTTGAGTGATTTGTTTTGGTAATGACCGAAAACATTATATGAGACCATCATGGATTCGTGAAGATATATGAAAAACATTGAATGAGTATTGGACCTCTCCTAAGTTCAAAAAGAACACAGTGAAAAAGGAAGCCCAAACATCTGTTTTACCCCGTTCTCCTCAGCCTTCTGATAAGGAGGAGTAAGATAAATTGAAGTTATACATCAAACTCGATGTAGTACCTCACATGTGAAAAAGTGTTAATTTTTTTTAAATATATTGATAAAAATTCAGAAATATCTATTTTAGCAAAATATCTATTTTATACAAAATGATCAAATTACTCTCTTTGAAAGTGCAGAGATAACCAATTTTATCTAATAGTTAGATTAATAAGCCAAATTAACCGACTTTATATTTTATTTTAATATTCATTTCATATATTTACTTCTAAAAAAATGAAAAGACTATATTTACATTTTATTTATTAATTAATTTATTTTTAATTACATTTTTTTTGCAAAAAATGAACAAATTTACATTTTTTACAAAAATGACCAGATTTTCATATTTTGCAAAAAAGACCAAAATTTTTCTAATTTTTTTTTTATTTTTTGCAAAAACGACCAGATTTATATTTTTTTGCAAAATGACCAGATCTACATTTGTTTGCAAAAATGACTAGATTTATCCTTATTAAAATGACCAGAAACTGATAAAAACTTTGTGATTATTATTATTACTATTTTAGCAAAACATGAGTCTATTTACTAATTATGAGGTAAAATATAAACTAAACACCAATTAGTAATATATAAGTATATAATAATAAACACAATCATATGACAATCAATACAGACTAAACTAAATAAAAAAATACAAAGTAAATAACATAACGATAAAAATAATCACACAAGAATCATAATAAACTTAACTAAATAAAAAAGAATTTAATACGAACAAATTTATCAAAAAATAAAAGAACATAAATATTAATTCAAGATTACATGTGAAATGTAAAAGAAATACCTAAAGTCATGACAAAAAAAAAATGAAGACGCAAACTTATTTGAATTCCAAACACCACCAAATATGAAATATCTTTTTTTTAAGAAGAAAAATTGTTCTTATGTTTTTCTCTCTTTCAATTTTGTTCTCTGTTTTTTCTCGATATATTTTTTGTCCTTTGAAATGAAAGAAGAAGGGGGTTTAAATTGGTGTTGAGTATTAAACCCCCAATTCTTCTTGAAAACTTAAGAGTCAATGCATGTATTGGACTCTTTGTTTTCTCAATGTGCCAACCAAGGTGACCAAAGAAATATTTTTTTTTATTTCAAATTAATTAAATGACTCTTTTGCCTTTTTAGATGACCCATTTATTTTATTTATTAATTGAATTATAGTCATATGGGTCATTAGAAAGTTTTAAAAAAGGCCCAAATGTCATTAGATGAACCATTTCTTTTATTCATTGATTAAATAATAACTAATGCGTCATCTGAAAAATTTAACAGGCCCAAAATGTTAACCCATTTCATCAAGACCCAAAAATCAAAAGAAAATCAACCCACTAAAACAAAATATAAACATCTAAACTATTCTAAAGATCAAACACAACAAATAAGATGGAAAAATAAAAACAAAACTAAAACAATAATAATAGTAATAATGATGATGATGATGATGATGATAATAATAATAATAATAATAATAATAATAATAATAATAATTGAAACAACAACACCGACATGAAACTTAAAGAACATTAACAAAATAATACAAAATTCAACATCAAAACAAAATGACTTACATGATCAAATGAAAATGATAAGGACTGATTGGGATAGAGGTTGATAGTGGGGAAAGAATGACATAAATTTTTTGGTAAATGAAGGTCGCCGAAAAGTTTTGACTGATTTTGGACCTAAAATTTATATAAAATGACAACCCTTGAGGAACTCTACAATTTTATGTATATGGTTTGGGATGGAGATAATCGAAACTTCATAAATCCAAGGGAAAAAAATGAAGATTCATATTTTGTTTTTCTTAGATTTACGGAGTTCAACTATAGATATGGCTGAAAGGTTTATGGATTTGTGTAGAGGAGGGTAAAATGAAGAGAAGATAATTTTTTTAGGATTTTTCCGGCCAAAAAGGTGGTGGCTTCCAGCAGCAGTAGCGGTGACCAGCCGACGGCATGGAAGCAAAGGGAAAAAGGAAAAATAAAAATCTAAATAAAAAAGATGTTAATTTTTTTGGATTTTTAGATTGTTGTTAGGGTCCTATAATAGACCTTGGATAAAAATATCATGAATGATTGAGATTCAATCTTGAAAATATCTATTGGTCCAGCTCAAAATCAATTTGGCCATCAGAAATTGATCTAAATCAGCTCAATTCAAACCAAATTGGGTCATCTGGGCCAATAAAAATAATAATACATACAAAGACAAAAAACCAAAAATATAAATTTTTATCTATATAAATATATATATTATAGGAGTAAAATAAACACGTCAAAGGTGTTCACACATTTCAGTGCTCTATTTGCTGGAGTTAACAAGACTTCGACATCGATTCATTGAATCAATCTGCTATTTTTTGTTACTCTTATTTTTTAGATGGCTCTTGGAGGTAATAGTCGTCCACCAACTACACAACCTCATACAAAGGCTTCCATACAGAAGCAAAAGCCTCCAAATGTTGAAAAGTATGATGAACTCCACTGATTGATTATTATTCCCGATGGATTGAGGTAAGTATGCATGTAATCTTTTTAATAGTTTTTTTAATAAGTGGAGCCTTGTGTAAAATGAGAAGTTCACTATAATCTACTTCAGCTGCATTATTATATTTTGATGTTTTATCCTTGTATTCATTTGTTTTGAATTTGCAGTAGCTTATGTATCATCACAATTATAAATATAACGCAGGTTTTATCCTCCTATTTAGCTTGTGAAGGATATGGTTCAATTAATGTGTTCCTTTTATCATGATCCATGGAGGTTTTGGAAAGATGTTCCATTGAACATTAGAGAGAGAATGTTTGATGACTTCAAAGTAAAAACAAATCAATTATCTACTTCAACTATTTAATAATTCCTTGGTCCCAAACAAGTTAATCAATCTAGATTCATGACATATATATTTGTGATGTATATATTGTTTAAATAGAAACACTTATTATATTGGACATTTATTCAATCTAAAAATTCAATTATATGCAGATGAAGTGTACATGTTCTCTCGAACAAGAGAATAAGATACGATATATTTTTCCAGAAAATATTCTCGTAGGTTGAGTGATTTGGTTTGGTATTCCCAAGAAAATGATAAAAGGCCATCATGGATTCGTGAATATATATGGAAAACATTGAATGAGTATTCGACCTCTCCAAAGTTCAAAAAGAACACAGTGAAAAAGGAAGCCCAAACATCTGCTCCACCCCGTTCTCCTCAGCCTTCTGAGAAGGAGGAATATAATAAATTTAAATTATACGTTATACTCCATGTAGTACCTCACATGGTTATATGTCAATTTTAGTATCTCCTACAACTAGTCTTTTAGTTATTTCATGATCGTGTATTTCAGTATTTCCATTCAGTTATTTTACTTGGTTATTGCGTTAGCAAGTATTATAGATTCATCATGCTCCGTTATTACACTTATCATGTGTTATCTCACCTACTCATTGTATTCATAACACGTATATATATACTTTCAGTCCTATACTTTCACTTTCAAACAGTTGGAGTTAGCTAGGGGTTTGTCCTAGCAACTCCAACTCATGTTAGTAGAGGTTTTAAGACAAGTTCAGTTCCAATTCAACTTTGTGCACTTAGATATTCATCTAATGATATTTCTAGACTCCTATAGTTTGACATTCAATTATCTTCTATTTATATTTCTTTCTTATCTTTGTTTCATGATAGTGGACGAGGTTTCCTTGGGATCATATGTGGCTCCAAGCACCATGTCACGACTAAGGGAAATCTTGAGTCGTGACATGATTCTCAAAAACTAGTTGTTGTCATTAGTACATACAAATATACAAAATGACTTTCGTCTCTTGTTTTGACATAGAAAACTTTGGGCAGGTTTGTTAAATTATATAATATGATATTTAATGTCTTCGATTCATCATTCTCATATTTACAATCTAAGGGAGGGGGGGGGGTAAAGATTAAGATAAAACACAATTTATGTCCATATTCTATTATAAGAGAATTATTCACCAATTATATTACACATATACTCCCCCAACAATAAATGGTCATGCTGAGTACAAACATCACCACCTCAACAATCTTATTTGATGCTTACTTTCGAAGAACTAGTCCTTGCATCATTTTGGCCTAAAGCTCTAGTTTATGCTACTTATACTATTAAAGGATACCATGTCAGAATTTAAAGTTCTCCTCACCATTTAAATGTTTATTCCAAAAAAGAGCTTGATTTATGCCTTATCTATTTTGCTCTATTCGTTTCTATGCATTATTATAATTCACCTATTTTTTCTTAGCTATACGATTTTTTAGTAAGAAAAGTTTTAACAATATCTCATCCTATCTGAAAGTTGTGCAGATACATGATTTAATTGTAACTATATCTCACGACCAAGGCTACCCCTTGACGTAAGATGGGACTTAGGATCACGAGTACCCCAAGCTAACCCTATGTCTAGTATATATAAAGCATACTGAGAATAATTTACTAAAACATACGAAGACTTCAATAACAACTGAAAGATTTAACTTCACAATTCAAGTTAATTCTACTAAATTCAAGTTAATTCTACTACTATGTCTGAAAAACATCTAACTGAGTTGAGTTGTTGGGATACTGAGTACTAGAACCTACATCATGAAAGGATGTAGCGCAGAGTTTGTGATAATACTTGGAATGTACTGAGCATGCAGGATATATATATTAAGCTGTACAAATATGTATAAGTTGAACAAAGCATAAATGAGCAATGATATAAACTAAGTAAGAATGTAAATTCTGAAATATAAGTGAAAAGCTTAACTAAATGTAATGACCAAGTACTAATCATTAAAATAAATGCGGAACTGAATATTGAAGTATATACTGAAAATCTGATCAAATGCACTAAGAGTCTGACTAGGGGAGCTACTATTAGACGACTAAACCATGTATACAACGTATTCTCTCTTTGGTTTTAGATAATTGCTCAAACTATCATCTTAAAAGAGGTATCTGCTCTGAAATATCTCTGAACTCATTGTTCATTTAGGAAACAATGTATCTCTTTCGTCAAAGTAAATATACTTTCTTTGGGTTGAGATAATTATTGAAAAATCCCCTTTAAGAGGTAATTGTTCTATACTCAATCTTTCTGAAAACTCTTTTACTTTTCTCAAAATAATGCTCTCTTCCTTCATTTAAAATTGAAAACGTTTGTGAAATACTTAATTCCTTCATACTCTTGCTCAATTCTTGGTTAAAACTCTTTCTCAAAAACTTTAGTTTAAAACAAAAATGTTAGCTTTAAAATATTCTCAAAATCTTAACAACAATATAGAGAAACTCAATACTCAGAACTCAACAATACTAGTCGTATCAACATCACTCAACTAATGTAGTTCATGATGAAATATAGACAAGCATAAAGTTCTTAATGAAATCAACGAAATTGGAAGAACACTTAAAACCCTAGCTTTCATCCTCTAGGTACCTTGCTTTAATAACATGAAGTGTTAATGAACGTAAAATAATTGATTAAGACTTTCTAAGTCCTTAACTAAGTGAAAATTTTGTGGTTTTTTGGGATATATACTATTAACCATGTGTTAACAAATAATATTTATTAGAGAATAAATATTTACTCAATTTCAATAGATCATATATTCGTTTATGGTGTCTATTTACTTATATAATAGATGATTTAGTGTGTAGAGTTTTAACTTATACACAGAGGATTAAATCATCGGTTTATATAAGTATATTATTTTTTGTTCACAATCTATGATGGAAATTGGACATGTCATCGGGTACGGTTGTAGCACAAGATTATATGTAATTTATCTTGATTATGGGAACGGTATAGTTCCAACTTCTTGTGCTAGTACATTTTGTATGTATTGAACGGGACCGAGTAGAGATAGTTGTTTTAGATTGACTAACAATAACATATTCTCTAAAATATTAAAGAACTTATATTCTTAATTCTGATATAACTATTATGATCTGTATATATTAATTTTTGTTTTGATTTATAAAAAAGTGAGATTATGAGATGGATTAATATGCCTGGTAAGTTGGATGATAATAATATATATTGGTGAAATAATAAGTTATTTGATGGAATTCATGTCTCATTATAGAGATTGATTGATATGCCTTTTTGAGAAACTTATAAGTTTTCATCGTGTCAAATCTTGCAAGTGGATTTATGAATCCGACACATGAAATAAGTTAAGTAGTGCTCTAAAGGAAATTATTCTCTAAGTTAAATTCGTCAGTAATTTAATTTATTGATTAGTATCTAAAATCTTAACATGCAGAATTACATAAGTGATTAGTGGGGAATTACGAAATAATGGAGTGCAATTACGAATTTCTAGTGGAATGACTTGTAATTTATTATGGTTAGAGTAATTCAAATTAATTGGAATTATTTTCATAATAGGAAGCCTTGGTAATTAATTTTGTGGTCCGTATAGTGCCCATATTTAACTAGAACTCAGAATCCTATTTCCATGCAAAAAAGGAAGAATAATATGGGTTTTTCTTGTCTTCTAAAATAACTAAGTTTTCTAGTCCTTTTTGGATTAGGAAGAAATCTCTATATATAGGGATTCTTCTAACCTAGAAATAGATGATTAGTTTTCTATTCATACTTGTCCACCCAAGTATTGAGAGAGTTCGGATGTGACTTGGGATCACTGTAGAAGACCATTGATATCTTGTAGATTTGTTTGAAAGTCTGTTTATCTTGGAATTTGCTTTAAGGTATCCGCTCACGCTTCAAGAAGTAATTCTTGAATTAAATTTCATTATGTTTATGCATTCCAGCATATTATAAGTTCTAGCATAAATGGTATTGCTTATCTATTATTAATGTAAGTAATAAAGATCCTGTGATATATTTCTGTTGTGCATATATGTTTTCTAGCAATTGGCATCAAGAGACTTACTTACATCTTTATAGATAACCTAAAGTATATGTATGCGCAATATTATGTTACTCGTGGTTAGTAATTATATTTTCACGTAAACAACAAACTGATGAAACTTGAACAGGTTTGTTTTTGTTGGGTGCATACGGTAATAATGACTTCTGTGATCAATAAGATTTGATAGTAATTTTCCCAAGTCATGCGCAATATACCTTCTTTATAATTGATAAAATTTAAGAATTTTATTGGCTGTACATACCATTAAGCTTTTGGAATGGTCGCGGCTATGTGAGAATTCTATAAAAAAAAAAATTGGACAATGTGTGGTGGCTGTTTTGTTTATTTTAAAATTAATGGAATCTTATTCTATTTGTATATAAAAAAAACTTAATTTTGTATAAACAAAACAACTTGTGTGTCCTAGTTTCTTGTTCATGTGAATGGGTAGCGGGCTAGCGGCAACGTTATGTGAATTGTTCATTGAGGTAATGCAGAAAATTAAAGAATAGCTTTGCACTCATATTATGTTCTAACCCCTTTTCTTTTATTTATTAATTAAAGTGATGGGCTTGACATGATGAATATTGTGGTGCTATATTGTGTAAACTATGTGACTTAGCTTCCACCTCAATTTTTTCTCAATCTGAATCGTAACTACAAAAGTAAAAATGTGGTTAGGTTGATTTTGAATAGAAAAGGTTTTCATTACATGGTTGTAGTCTCTTTTTTACATGAAAATATATAAATTTATACATATTAACAATTCTATAATTAATAATTGGTAACCATAAAAGTGGTTTGTTTATTTGGAATTATTAGAAATTTTTAATATTTTTATATATGTGATTATAATACATATTAAGAACTATGATTAATATATAGGATTCATTAGTGTGATCTATTTATTTGAGTTATTAGAATATTATCAATGTGTGGTATATAAATTATTCTAAGTGAATAATAGAGGTAAATATTTATGTACTTGAATGGAGATTTACCTTAAGATGCTAGTAATGTCCAATTAATTCATGAGAAGAGATATGAAAGAATTTCACAGGTCTTAAAGGGAGAAATATAATATGTTGAATTCTCAAGTGTATTAATTGCGAGAACAATTTGATATAACAAGGTGTTGTGTGCCTTAGTCAAAGAAAAGGCACACAATATGCCTTGTGCTCATGAGATTAAAAAAAAAAGAAAAAAAAGAATGAAAATATGAATCAAGTTATTTTAATCTTAAACTATGCTTAAAACGATTATTTTTTCAAATTTGGTCATAGTTTAGGTGGTCATGAAAATCATCTAGATAGGTATAGGTAGACTATCGGAATAAAATTTGATTTGAAAATGATAAGGTCATTCTTTATATCAGTTGTGTTTATGTTAAATTTGGAATTTGATTATACATAATTGTTTAAGAAAAATAGATATATGATAAGAATGTGGGTCATGTTGTTTTAATTCCTAAAGATGTTTAAATCACTTGAATTTCAAATTGGTCATGACTTTGGAATTAAATTTTTATAGACTCCAATTGAACTTAAATTTGATAAGTTCATTAATAACGGCTTAGTAAGAAATACTCATTACTATGTGGTTATATTTTTTTGAGGTCGTTAAAATGATTTTAATGTTGTTCTTTGGAAAGAAAATGTGATTTAGTATGAATAACATCCTTTATAATTGTTTTATTTATGTTATATGTGGCTGGTTGTAACGACCTGTTTAGTCGGTTCGAGCAGTAGAACTATTTTTGATAAAAACTGACTGGGTCGACGAATCACGCGACGGACCGTCATGGTCACGACGGACCGTGATGGACTCCATCGTCCCATACTTATGTAATTTCTCCTGCTGCTCTCCTCATTACCCTCGACGACAGGTAGGACGAACCGTCATAGGCACGACGGTCCATCGAGGGTCTTCGTTCCAAAACACTTCAACTCTGAAATCTGGGTATTGGGATCGACTCTCTGAACTTCAGCACGGACCGTCGTAGATACAAAGGACCGTCACAAGTTGCGTAACCTCACTACTGAATTTAACTCTCTGAACTTTGTGACGGACCTGCAGGACGGACCATCATAGATACGACGAACCGTCACACGCTGCGTAACTCCACCCTGGGTCGGATTTCCGCTAAAATTTAAATGGATGTTTTGGACTATTCATGATTATAATTATGAAATTAGTGGGGTAAGTTCAATAATTTATTTACTTGGGGGTTAAAAAAGATAATAGGGAAATTAATAGTGGGTTACTTTTATCATAATGGATTATATGATAATTAGGGTAAAAGAAAAAGAATCTGCAGAAGAAAAATAAAAAGAATAGAAAGGGAGAACGAGCGAGACAGAGAGAAAGAAGAAGAAAGCAAGTGACTTAGACTTCAGATTGAAATGGTTCAAAGGCATTGGGGAGGTAGCTTGCTTGATCACGATTCTTCGGAGGAGGTAGGTTATGGTTTAATTTCTATATGATAGATAAACTCTAAATAGTTATCGATATGTATTGGGTGGTATTGTAAAGTCTTCTATGTACTTGATTGTGTGATTGTATGTTTGATTGTGCAGTTGTAGTTGGTTACAATGATGAGATTGGTGAACCTTCAATCTTAAATCCTCTCTATTAAGATGACGCCTTGACATAGAAAAGACTTGATGAAATAAAATAATGAGATAAATGGATCGGAGTGTCACGTTCCGACATGGTATTCTTGGATTGGAGTGTCACGTTCCGACACGGTAGTATTAGGGGATCGAAGTGTCACGTTCCGACACGGTATATGGGATTGGAGTGTCACGTTCTGACACGATAATAATAAAGAGAAGGAATCTTAAATTATGTTAATATACTCAAATTCAAAGAACCTATTTCCCAAATGAGTATGGTGTGGAGGCTTGAGTCCTCATAGGTGTGCTTGGTGTTGTTGCCAATAGTTCTTGTACTTGTTGTTTGTCACCTGTTACGTATTGTGGTTGATTTCATATTATTATTCAGTATATATTGCTTTCTATTTTGAGTTGGCCGATGATACCTACTCAGTACATGTTCCTTGTACTGACCCCCTACTTGTATTTTCTTCTTGCTGTTTTGTGGAGTGCAGCAAGTGCACCATCGACTTCGACTCGCCCTCAACTCTAGCCACTCTCCAGCGCATCAGATTTCAGGGTGAGCTATTATTCCTAGCTCGGACTGGATTCTCTCCCTCGCGTCTTGATGTCTTTGAAGTTCGAACATGTACCATTTTTTTTACTTATTTTAGCTTCTTAAATACTCTTAGATTTAGAATTTTGAGGATAGATGTTCTTGATGTGATGACTTCCATATTTTGGGATTAATAAATATTAAAATTTAGAAGTTTATTTACTTGATTACGTTAATAAGTTTTGTATCTTCCGCGGTATTCTTACTACTCATAATTGATTTACTGGTAAATGTTGGGGTTTAGATTTGTTGGTTCGCTCACCTAGGAGGATAAGTGTGGGTGCCACTCGCGGCACATTTTGGATCGTGACAAACTTGGTATCAGAGCCTTAGGATCGTTGGTCTCATCACACAAGAACGAGTCTAGTAGAGTCTTGAGGAACGGTAGGGGGACGCCCTTACTTTTCTTTGAGAGGCTATAGGACTTTAGGAAAACCCCATTCTTACTTTCTTTCGTGCTATTACTTGGATCCAATTGGTATCCAGGTGATACAAATTGGTATCTGACATCCTCACTCTATTTCGCAGATGGTTAGAACTAGAGAAACAATTGTGCCAACACCAACACCGGCAAGACAGAGTGCGTCTCAGCCAAATATTGGGGCTGTAGCTCGAGGAGGAGCAGTGGCAAGAGGCCGTGGTAGAGGTCGCAGGAGAACGCCCTCTAGGGGTAGAGGACAAACACCTGGTCCAGCTAGTAATAGGGCGGTGACTCTTCCACCGACTGATGAGGTAGTGAGAGAGGGTGAAGAAGGGGAAAACGAGTAGGTTCAAGATGAGGATTTACCACCCCAGCCTACCCCAGAGATGATTAACCAGGTTCTTACTTATCTTAGCGGGTTATCTGATCAGGGCCAGACACCTCCAGTGTTTTCTGCACCAGCACCTCAGGTTCCGGGAGTACAACATGCAACTGCTATGGCTCCTCGCATGGATGCCTCATTTGAAGTAGGCACGTTTCCTCGATTGACTACAGGGTCTATAATGACGAGTGATCAGCATGAACTATTCACTAAATTCTTAAATTTGAAACCTCCAGTCTTCAAGGGTGCTGAATCTAAGGATGCCTATGATTTTCTGGTTGATTGTCATGAGCTGCTACATAAGATGGACATAGTAGAACGATTCGGTGTTGAGTTTGTGACCTACCAGTTTCAGGGGAATGCCAAAATATGGTGGCAGTCGTATAAAGTGTAAACCAGCACAGGCACCACCTATGACTTGGGCATCATTCTCTGGCTTATTTATGGAGAAGTATATACCCCGGACTTTGAGGGACAAGAGGAGAGATGAGTTCCTGAGCCTAGAGCAAGGCAGGATGTCTGTTACTGCTTATGAGGCTAAAATTCGTGCACTATCCAGATATGTCACCCAGCTTTGCTTCAGTCCACAAGAGCAGATTTGCGATTTTGTGAAAAGATTGAGGTCAGATTTGCAGATCCCAGCCTTACAGGTAGCTGCTGCAGCAAAATCCTTTCAGGAAGTGGTTGATTTTGTGATAGAGGTGGAGAGGGTGAAGCCAGACGACTTCACCATGGCGTCGACATCTAAGAAGTTCCGTAAGGGAGGTGAGTTTAGTGGTTCTTACTCCAGAGGGCAGAGTTCAGGAGGTTACCCAGCCCGTCCTATTCAGTCTTCATTACAGGTTGTAACTGGGGTCCATCGCAAACCAGTCAGCATTTTTCTGAGTTTGGAGGTTATCCCCAGACTTTGTCATTTTCACAGAGACCTATGCTTGACTCCAGAAATTGTTATGGGTGTGGAGAGACTGGACATATTAGGAAATATAGCCCAAAACAGAGTTACAGACCCCCAATAGCTAGAGGAAGAGGTGGTCATAGTAGGGGCCGCCATTTTGGAGGACGTGGTGGCCAAGGTAATGGTAGTCATCAAATCAGTTGGGGTGGCGGGCAAGTTGGAACTACTGCAGTGCAACATGGTAGGGGCAACGGGCAGACAGGTGATAGGGCCCATTGTTATGCTTTTCCCGGGAGGTCTGAAGCAGAGACATCTGATGCTCTTATCACAGGTAATCTTTTGGTCTATGATTGCATGGCTTCTGTATTATATGATCCTGGATCCACCTTTTCATATGTTTCCTCCTCATTTGCTACTGGACTTGATTTATATTGTGATTTTCTTGACATGCCTATTCGTGTCTCTACTCCTGTGAGTGAGTCTGTGATAGTTGAGAGGATGTATGGGTCTTGTCTTGTGACTTTTGTGGGGAGAAATACTCATGTAGATTTTATTATTCTAGAGATGGTTGATTTCGATGTAATTCTGGGTATGACTTGGCTTTCTCCAAACATTGCAATCTTAGATTGTAATGCTAAAACTGTGACATTGGCCAAGCCTGGGACAGATCCGCTAGTGTGGGAGGGTGACTATATTTCCACTCCAGTTCATATCATATCTTTTCTTCGTGCTAAGAGAATGGTTAGTAAGGGTTGTTTAGCTTTCTTAGCACATCTCAGGGTTGATACTTCCCAAGTACCTTTGATTGAGTCTATCTCGATAGTCCGTGAGTTTCTGGATGTGTTTCCTGCAGACCTTCCTGGTATGCCACCAGATAGGGATATTGATTTTTGTATTGATCTGGAGTCGGGTGCTCGCCCCATTTCCATACCCCCTTATAGAATGGCTCCAGCTGAGTTAAGGGAGTTAAAGGCCCAACTTCAGGAGTTGTTAGGTAAAGGTTTTATTAGACCAAGTGCATCCCCTTGGGGTGCTCCTGTTTTATTTGTGAAGAAGAAGGATGGAAGTTTTCGGATGTGCATAGACTACAGGCAACTGAATAAGGTAACTATTAAGAAAAAGTATCTTATTCCTCGCATTGATGATTTGTTCGATCAGTTACAAGGTGCTTGTACCTTCTCAAAAATTGATTTGAGATCTGGTTATCATCAATTGAAAATACGGGCAGCAGATGTGCCCAAGACTGCTTTTCGAACCAGGTATGGGCATTATGAATTCTTAGTAATGTCTTTTGGGCTTACGAATGCCCCTGCTGCTTTCATGAGCCTGATGAACGAGATTTTTAAGCCATATCTGGATCTCTTTGTTATTGTATTTATTGATGATATACTGATATACTCAAAGAGCAGGAAAAAACATGAGGAGCATTTGAAAATTGTATTGAATTGTTGAGGGAGAAAAGGCTTTATGCCAAATTCTCCAAGTGTGAGTTTTGGCTAGATTCAGTGTCCTTCTTGGGACACGTGGTTTCTAAGGATGGAGTGATTATGGATCCATCTAAGATTGAAGCAGTGAAGAGTTGAGTAAGACCTACTAATGTTACAGAGGTAAGGAGCTTTGTTGGTTTAGCTAGCTACTACCGTCGATTTGTCAAGGGATTTTCTTTTGTTGCTTCCCAATTGACAAATTTGACTAAGAAGAATGTTCCATTTGTATGGTCGGACGAATGTGAAGAAAGCTTTTAGAGCCTCAAGACCTTGTTGACTACTGCACCAATTCTTACCTTGCCAGTGGAAGGTAAGAATTTCATTGTTTACTGTGATGCATCTTATTCTGGTTTGGGTGCAGTGCTAATGCAAGAGAGGAATGTAATTGCTTATGCTTCGAGGCAATTAAAAGTGCATGAACGTAACTATCCGACCCATGATTTTGAGTTGGCTGCAGTTGTGTTTGCATTAAAGCAATGGAGACATTATCTATATGGGGTCAAGTGTGAAGTCTATACAGATCATCGTAGTTTACAGTATGTCTTTACTCAGAAAGATTTGAATTTGAGGCAGAGGAGGTGGATGGAACTACTGAAGGACTATGATATTACTATTTTGTATCACCCAGGAAAAGCTAATGTTGTGGCAGATGCTTTAAGTAGAAAAGTAGGGAGCATGGGAAGTATAGCCCACTTACAGGTTTTTAGACGCCCATTGGCTAGAGAGGTTCAGACTCTGGCTAATGACTTTTGAGGCTGGAAGTACTAGAGAAGGGAGGATTTTTGGCCTGTGTGGAGGTAAGATCTTCTTTTCTTGACAGGATTAAGGGAAAACAGTTTACTGATGAGAAGCTAAGCCGAATTCGAGATATGGTATTACGAGGAGGGGCTAAAGAGGCAATAATTGATGAGCAAGGCATTTTGAGAATTAAGGGAAGGGTATGTGTGCCCCGTGTTGATAATTTGATTCACACTATTCTTACAGAGGCTCATAGTTCAAGGTATTCTATACATCCTGGTGCAACCAAGATGTATCGTGACCTAAAGCAACATTTTTGGTGGAGTAGAATGAAGCGTGACATTGTTGATTATGTTGTCCAATGCCCGAATTGTCAGCAGGTAAAGTATGAACACCAGAGGCCCGGAGGAACACTTCAGAAAATGCCCATTCCTGAATGGAAATGGGAAAGAATTGCAATGGATTTTGTGGTTGGTCTTCCAAAGACATTGGGTAAGTTTGATTCTATTTGGGTAATCGTTGACAGATTAACTAAGTCTGCTCACTTTATTCCGGTCAAGGTGACTTACAATGCAGAGAAGTTAGCCAAACTCTATATCTCAGAAATTGTTCAATTGCATGGAGTTCCTTTTTCCATCATATCAGATAGAGGTATGCAATTTACTTCTAAGTTTTGGAGAACATTGCATGCTGAATTAGGTACAAGGTTGGATCTTAGTACTGCATTTCACCCTCAGATCGATGGTCAGTCTGAGCAAACGATTCAGGTGTTGGAGGATGTGCTTCGTGCATGTGTGATAGAATTTGGTGGTCATTGGGATAACTTCTTACCCTTATCAGAGTTTTCATACAATAATAGCTATCACTCAAGTATTGATATGGCCCCATTTGAGGCACTGTATGGGAGGAAATGTAGGTCTCCCATTGGTTGGTTTGATACATTTGAGGTAAGACCATGGGGTACCGATCTCTTGAGGGAATCGTTAGATAAAGTAAAATTCATTCAGGAGAAGCTTCTAGCAGCTCAGAACAGGCAGAAAGAATATGCAGATCGAAAGGTTATGGACTTGGATTTTATGGAGGGTGAACAAGTCTTGCTGAAGGTTTCACCCATGAAAGGGGTGATGCGGTTTGGGAAGCGAGGTAAGCTTAGTCCAAGGTATATTGGTCCATTTGAAGTTCTTAAGTGTGTGGGGGAGGTGGCTTATGAATTGGCATTGCCTCGAGGTCTCTCAGGAGTGCACCCGGTATTTCATGTGTCTATGCTGAAAAAATACCAGGGGGATGGAAACTACATTATTCGTTGGGATTCAGTTCTTCTTGATGAGAATTTGTCTTATGAGGAGGAGCCTGTTGCTATTTTAGATAGAGAGGTCCGCAAGTTGAGATCAAAGGAGGTTGCATCTATCAAGGTTCAGTGGAAGAATCGGCCAGTTGAAGAGTCCACTTGGGAGAATTAGGTTGATATGCAAGAAAGATATCCACATCTCTTTACAGATTCAGGTACTCTTTCTCGCCCTTGTTTTTCTTCCTGTGATCGTTCGAGGACGAACGATGGGTAAATTGGTATCTATTGTACGACCTGTTTAGTCGGTTCGAGCAGTAGAACTATTTTTTATAAAAACTGACTGGGTCAACGGATCACGCGATGGACCGTCATGGTAACGACGGAGCGTGATGGACTCCGTCGTCCCATACTTGTGTAATTTCTTCTGCTGCTCTCCTCATTACCCTCGACGACAGGTAGGAGGAACCGTCATAGGCACGACGGTCTGTCGAGGGTCTTCGTTCCAAAACACTTCAAGTCTGAAATCTGGGTACTGGGATCGACTCTCTGAACTTCACGACGAAACTGCAGCACGGACCGTCGTAGATATGATGGACCGTCACAAGTTGTGTAACCTCACTACTGAATTTAACTCTCTGAACTTTGTGACGGACCTGCAGGACGGACCGTCATAGATACGACGGACCGTCACACGCTGCGTAACTCCACCCTGGGTCGGATTTCCGCTAAAATTTAAATGGGTGTTTTGGACTATTCATGATTATAATTATGAAATTAGTGGGGTAAGTTCAATAATTTATTTACTTGGGAGTTAAAGAAGATAATAGGGAAATAAATTTTGGGTTACTTTTATCATAATGGATTATATGATAATTAGGGTAAAAGAAAAAGAATCTGCAAAAGAAAAATAAAAAGAATAGAAAGGGAGAACGAGCGCGAGAGAGAGAGAACGAAGAAGAAAGCAAGTGACTTAGACTTCAGATTGAAAAGGTTCAAAGGCATTGGGGTGGTAGCTTGCTTGATCATGATTCTTCGGTGGAGGTAGGTTATGGTTTAATTTCTATATGATAGATAAACTCTAAATAGTGATCGATATGTATTGGGTGGTATTGTAAAGTCTTCTATGTACTTGATTGTGTGATTGTAAGTTTGATTGTGCAGTTGTAGTTGGTTAGAATGATGAGATTGTTGAACCTTCAATCTTAAATCCTCTCTATTAAGATGAGGCCTTGACATAGAGAAGACTTGATGAAATAAAATAATGAGATAAATGGATCGGAGTGTCACGTTCCGACACGGTATTCTTGTATCGGAGTGTCACGTACCGACACATTAGTATTAGGGGATCGGACACTTATTTTAGCTTCTTAAATACTCTTAGATTTAGAAATTTGAGGATAGATGTTCTTGATGTGATGACTTCCAGATTTTGGGATTAATAAATATTAAACTTTAGAAGTTTATTTAATTGATTACGTTAATATGTTTTGGATCTTCCGCAGTATTCTTACTACTCATAATTGATTTACTAGTAAATGTTGGGATTTAGATTTGTTGGCTCGCACACCTAGGAGGATAAGTGTGGGTGTCACTCGCGGCTCGTTTTGGGTCGTGACACTGGTACATGATTAGACGTTATGAGTTAACATAAATTGATATATGATAAGGATGTAGAACTGTTTATTTTCCTCAAATCGTTTGAATCTAAATTTGATCATAGATTTGGAGACAAATATTATTTTTCAATTTAGATTTGTCTGAAATTCGGTATGTTCATAAAAAATGATCAAATTTGAAATATTTATTGTTATGAAGTGACTTTTAAATTTGAGGTCATTAAGATAGTTCTTTGTATTTTAAAAATTTATTTTGATGAAAAATTACTTGACTGAGATATGGTGGTGATAGAGATTATTCTCTATGGTATTCATGACTAAATTTTAGTGAAGTATTAAGTTCATGTGTTGGCTTAGACCTTCCTCCATATTGGATGAAATTAATACAATTCATTAAAGTTTAATCTCTAGTTTTGATTATCTTTATTGACTCTCCTAAACTGAGTAATATTTGATGGATCTAGGGATAATGATATTCACTTGACTTAAATTACATATACTCTCCATCTGAGTTAGCTTTTGTTTAAAATTTGTTGAAGTGAAGATCTGACACCATATATGTATGTTGCATGAGTAGTCATTTTTTCATCAAAATTGGTTGTTCAAGATGAATTGATATCTATGAGGCATGTTTTGAATTTTAATATTCAATGTATACATAAACATGTTGTTTGTTTTGGAATTATAGAATTTCATTTTTTTATTCTTAATTCGTATATCAATTTTACAAAATGATGATATATGATAAGAATTACTGAGCGGAAAAATCTTAAATTCTATTATGGCCAAACAACGTTTTCAACCAAATTGATCATACTTTTGAATTTCAAAAAAAGAAAACTCCGATTGATCTTATATTTGGTAGATTCATCAGAACGACCTAGTAAGAAATTAATTTTTTTTGGATCATTATATGATTTTTTGGTCATAATTGGTTAAAGAGTAGTGAAGTATTAGTTTTATGTGTTGGCTTAGACCTTCCTCCGTAATGGATGACATTGATATAAGTCACTATGTATTTAATTGTCTAGTTTTGATAATCTATATTAACTCTCCTAAACTGAGTAATATAAGATTTGATCAATGTAACTAAGGGATTTTCACTTGACTTAAACTAACAGTAGACTCTTCAACTGAGTTAGGTCAGTATAAGTTTATGGAGTGATTAATCGGTCATTGTACATGTGTATTGCATGAGTAGTTCTCCAATCCCAACGATTGGCTATTCAAGATGCATGGATATATATGTATAAATGAGCCCTGAATTTTACTATTTTGGATTATTCGAAAATATTATGATCTATTTAAAGTATTGTGTCTCATATTCTCAATAGACTTTACGCAGCCACTTAGTACTACTTAAGATTTTCTTTTGGTAGAGATAAGATATTAATTCAAAGAATGCATTGTACATGTACTTTATGTTAGAAGAAATTATTTTCAGTTTCTAAATAGATAAGTGATGAGTATTTAATATATTTATTTATAACTCTCTTATCATTGAGTTTGATAAATATTTTATTCATGTGGTACATTGATGCATGATTCCTTTATTAGTATTATCTCTTATGAATTGAATTCTATTAAGTTTTCTCATAAGGGAAAATATATTTTAAATTGAATTAAACATATCTGTACATTAGAGCTAAGTCATTTATTCTGAATAGAATTCTTAGGTTTGTTAATGGATGGATATATCGGTTCATTTAAAGTCAAGTCACTACCAACATGTATGTTTTATTTAGAAGGAAAAATGACTAAGAGACCTTTCCTCTTAAAAGGAAAATGAGGTAGTGATAAGTTATAATTAATCTATTTTGATTTGTGTAAGCACATGGTCAAGAGGTGAATTTGAGTTTTCTGAGTTTTCAAGAAGGTTACTCCTGATATGAATATATTTTTTATGTTTTATAAGTCTAAATGTCTTGGTAAACTCAAATTCACTTATCTAATAATTATCTTTCAATTAGCTACACTAGACACTCTATAATAGATTGGTGTAGAAGAGAAAAGAATTAGACGCTTGTGAAAATGATAAGATTAATTATTTACTTATTATTAGTTATTTTGTTTCTTTAGGGATAGATTCTAATAACTACATATCACATTCTAAATTCAATTTCTTTCATATTAGTACATTGAGCAACTAAAGAACTAGTTGGATTTGACGTAAGTCTAATCTGTGACATGTTCAGATATAGGATTGTCTAGCACATGTGCTGAGTGGGAGAATAAGAAAGTTAGAATTAAGAATGGAATGTGTGTGTTAATTGGATATCCTAAAGAATGAAATAAGATTTATTATAGTGTCCTAAAGAAAATAAGTCAATTATTAACACAACGGTCTGATTTCTAGAAAAGGATAATTTAGTAAACCATGTTCCTAGAAGTAAATAGTTTTACAGGAATTGATCAAAGAAATAACAAATAAATCAACTGGAAATTCAGACGCTCAAGAACATCTAATGGGTATGTGAGAATTGACTTTCAATTGCATTTAAGTAGTGGGAGAAACGTTACTAGAAAAAATTGCATGAGAAAATAGCTTGGTAATTTTTTTCAATAAGAAATAAAGGAACGCTTGTGGAAATTGTAAATGCATAGTTAATAGTCTAAGTGGGAGATTGTTAGGGTATATACTATTATTCATCTGTTTATACATAGTATTCTAAGAATTTTAAAGATAATATGTCTAAGTGGAGATTGTCAGGGTGTATACTATTAACCATGTTTTTAGATATAATATTATAACAATAGCGATGGTTAAAAGTATAAGTGGGAGATTTTTGGGATATATACTATTAACCATGTGTTAACAAATAATATTTATTAGAGAATAAATATTTGCTCAATTTCAATAGATCATATATTCGTTTATGGTGTCTAATTACTTATATAGTAGATGATTTAGTGTGTAGAATCTTAGCTTATACATAGAGAATTAAATAATCGGTTGTTACAACTATAAATTTTTTTGTTCACAATTTATGATGGAAATTGGACATGTCATCGGGTACGATTGTAGCACAAGATTATATATAATTTATCTTGATTATGGGAACGGTATAGTTCCAACTTCTTGTGCTAGTATATTTTGTATATATTGAACGGGACCGAATAGAGATAGTTCTTTTAGACTGACTGACAAAAACATATTCTCTAAACTATTAAATGTACTCATATTCTTAATCCTGATATAACTATTATGATCTGTATACATTAATTATCATTTTGATTTATTCAAAGGTGAGATTCTGAGATGAGTCAATATGCCTGGTATGTTGGATGATAATAATATATATTGGTAAAATAATAAGTTAGTTGATGGAATCCATGTCTCATTATAGAGATTGATTGATATGCCTTTTGAGAAACTTATAAGTTTTCATCGTGTCAAATCTTGCAAGTGGATTTATGAATCCAACACATGAAATAAGTTATGTAGTGCTCTAAATGAAATTAATATCTAACTTACATTCGTCAGTAATTTAATTTATTGATTAATATCAGAAATCTTAACATGGAGAATTACATAAGTTTTTAATATGAAATTACGAAATAGAAGAGTGCAATTACGAATTTCTAGTGGAATGATTTGTAATTTATTATGATAAGACTAATTCAAATTAATTGGAATTATTTTCATAATAGGAAGCCTCGGTAATTAATTTTGTGGTCCCTATAGTGCCCATATTTAACTATAACTCAGAATTCTATTTCTATGCAAAAAAAGAAGAAGAATATGGGTTTTTCTATTCTTCTAGAAAAACTAGGTTTTTCTATTCTTCTAGAAAAACTAGGTTTTCTAGTACTTTTTGGATTAGGAAGAAATCTCTATATATAGGGATTCTTCTAACCTAGAAAATAGATGATTAGCTTTCTATTCATACTTGCCCACCCAAGTATTGAGAGAGTTCAGATGTGACTTGAGATCACTATAGAAGACCATAGCTATCTTGTAGATTCATTTGGAAGTCTGTCCAGCTTGGGATTTGCTTGAAGGTGATGCTCACGCTTCAAGAGGTAATTATTGAATTAAATTTCATTATGCTTATGTATTTTAGCATAAACGGTATTGGTTATCTATTATTCATGTAAGTAATAAAGATTCTGTGATATGCTTCCGTTGAACATATATGTTTTCTAGCAGTGAAACTTAGAACAAGGGTTAAAAATACATAGGAGAATACAAAAATGACCCCAACTTAAAAACTGTTGGAGTCCTTTAAAAGGAAGGTTTCCCAGACTGTTTAGGGATCCATGGTGCGTGAAACAATTCACTGGCCGTATGGCCATCCATGAAACTTCGACTGCCTGACAAGAATAACTTTTGTACTCCGAACTGAAAATGGAGAAAACTTGGTGACGTTGGAAAGATGACTCATAGAACTTTAGTTTGTTAGGTCGTGAGCTACCTAATTTCTTATGTTCTGAGAGATATGGTCATTTGAAGTTGACCCAAGTAAAATCTCATATTGTCACTCTATCAGTAAGAAAGTTTTCAACTCAACTTTGAGTTAGGAGATTTTAATGACCTTAATTCGTATCAAAAATCATTCTCAAATTCAAAGAGTTGACAATAATGCTAAAGTTGACTTGTCACTTGTAAGGAACCCTAAACAATCTATACAAGTCACAAAAGTCCGTCTTGGATCCTATCAAGGTGATTCAAATCCTGGCAGTCGTGGACGGTTGGGCTACCTCCCCTAAACGGATAGTTTTGGGTTCCGTGAAGGATCCATGGTCCATTTTGAGTTTGTCGACTTGCATGTTAACCCTCTTTAGCCTTTCTGGAAGTTCAAGGTGTTACACAAATGATTTAAATTTTAAGAGTAGAGTTGCAAGGTTTTATTAGAATGATTTGGATCTTAGGTTTGAAACTTTTGGGATGTTCATTATACAATATTTTTGAAGTATCACTATAAAAAATACTTTATAGGCCGAAAGTACTAATTTTGATAATTTTTCATTTTATTTTTTTATATAATAACAGAGGGAAATGATTGTGTTAAATGGAGCAGAATATTCAGGAGAAATGTGTTGATGATAAAATGTGTACTTATTTGAGGAGATACAAACTATGTTGTTGCACAAAGCCATGTCTTTTTAATAATTGTCTACCATAATTTATTATTTTTTTCTAAGTTGTGTTTAATTGTAATGGTTAACAAAAATATATATTGTTAATTAGCCTCTAACCTTATGTATCTTTTGATGATATATTATGGAATAGAATTTTGGAGCTTCTGGAACTATATTCTACCTCTTTAGATGTGATCCAAATCAACAAAAATAAGCGGTTCACTTACTTATTTTCTTTTATTCGATACGCATGTGAAAAATATTATCCTAATGTATTTTTACATGATGTAGAAAAATACTAATGGAAGTGACGTTGGGTTCGCTTAGGGGTGTGGATGGGGGATACAAGGATGAGGCAAGGATTAGGTGCGTTGGAGGGTGAGGAGGACATAATCAATATGGAATACCACTTGTTTAACCTCCATATAGTAGAGGAGTTTTTCTCTTCTCTTTTCTATTTCATCTTTAAGGAACCTTCTTGCTAAATCATTCTTATCAACTTTTTTTAGGTTTCCCACTCGGTGTCTAGAGCCTACATTGGAGAACTGCAGGACCCTTTCGGGAGGTGACACTCCTATCGATATTTTCTGCATACCCAATGCTTAAAGTCAAAAACTTTATTTAAGGATAGAGCATTCTCACCATTGCATTATAATCCATGTTTGTGATATTCTTACCTATCGAATATGAAAAATTTGAAAAAATATTTTTTGAGAAATGTTTTCTTCCATGTAAAAAAATTCTCTCTTTTTTTGAGTTTCTTACCTAAACTATCACATATTAGTTAGAGAAACACACTTCAGAGGTGTGTATAATACACTAATATCTTTTTTATTTAAAAATAAACCTTGTCACATGACATTCTCCGTGGATAAAAAATTTCACCTTGATAAAACATAAATAAACCATTAATATTTGTTGTCAAAGATTAAAGTTTCACTATTCTAAGAAAGAAATTGATTCTTTTAAAATTTAAAATTTGATATTATTTCTTTAATTGATGAATTTATTTATGTAAATGATTTTGACTAAATTAATTAGGTTTGACTGAACCATAGACAACTTTTCTAACTCCTTAAGTCATATCTTCATGTATTTATTTTCATATCGTCTTCATTTAATTTATAATATAAATGCAATTGTTATTATATGTAAAATAAGAAAATTATTATTATTCTTCACATAAAAAGGCAAAATGAATTAATTGTGTGTTAAAAAGTCTATTTTGAGTTGATTGTTTAATTGACCTTTGACGGAAAATTACGAGAAAATCTAAATCCTATATTTACTTTATAAACTACATTTATTATTTTTTTTTTTTTTATATATAAGAGACCTTGATGCTTCTCATTTTCACAAATTGTCTATAGAAGATTGAGAAAAATTTTAGATGGGAATATTTGCTTGAAGTTTTCTTTCTCTTTGTGTTGTTTTCCATTGGCAATTCAGGTAACAATTCTTTAATTTCCTATTAGACTTCTAGACATTTTATTTAGTGTTTTATAAATCAATTCTTTATATGTATATAATCTCTCCTAGTTTCTTTTGTTTATCTTTTTAGTTTTTATCTCATAATTTCTTTTAAAAGAGCTTATTGAATTTCGGGGCATTAACTTATATTGAGTGAGATATTCTTACAAATAGTTTTTGACAAGCCTCAAGATTTTGTTAATTTCATACAATTACATGTAGATAGGTATTTTCTTTAAGATTTTCAACCTTCTTTGATGTATTTACAAGATATATTCAATTTTGAATCAATTTACATGTTTGATTTATTTTTTTTAAGTAATAAATGTGTTATATTTGAATTATTCTTAGAAGTATATCACCCTAAATATAAAGAGATTAAAAACTTATGTATAGTCATAAGTAAAGTTATCAAAACGACAAATATGAAGTAACTATAAAATATGTATAATTATTCATAAATAGTAATGATTTAAATTAGATTTTATTAATATGTATACATGGATTGAATTTATAACAGGAAAAAAGATAAAACTCGAAACAAAAATGTGTACTCGATTTCTCAATAATCACGACTTTCTAGAAGCAGAACTCAAAATTCAAAGAAAGAAGAGTACAAAAAGTACAAAATTCTTCAGCAAAATTAAAAAGAACGTGAGTTTTCAAACTTTCACATTCTATTTTTTTTTGTTGTTTCTTCTTTTTTGTTGTGTTGTTTCGTGATGATTTTTTATCTAAAATTAATTCATGTTTTGATAAAGCACAGATTTTCTTGATTTTTTTCTGAAATTTTTAGGAGTTATCTAGAGTTATATTAGCTATTTTTTTTTCTAAACTAGTTATTTCTTCATTTAATTCAGGTTGAGAAGAGAAATACGTTGAATTTCATCTCATTTTTCTCTTAAAATGAAAGACAGGGATTATATCGTGGTGAGTTTGATACTTTCAAAATTTATTTTGTTTTTTCATTATTGTTGCCTTTCTATCCTCTTTTTCTTCTACATTTTGATCTAGCAAGTGTTACTGCTTTAGAAAAATAATTGCTTACTTCTCCTATCATGAATCTGAAATCATTTTTCATTTGTTGCTTTTATCTCATTTTTTTGATAGTAGGACAAAACTATCGTGATATATGTACGAATTAATTCTATGTACAAAAAGTTGGTAGCCCCAAATTTAAAGGTGAATAAAAAAATATTCTTGAAAATTTGAAGGATCATTTTACCATTCATAAAACAAAATTACCTTCCATTAGTTGATCAATTTTAGCTTAACAAGAATATATATATATATATATATATATATATATATATATATATATATATATATATATATATATATATATATTCTTCATATAATGTACTCAAATTGACTATTTAAATCCCCTCTATGCTTAGTAAAACTATTAAGAGTATTTCAATCAATTCCTTTTGCTGCCCCATTTTTAATACACGCCAACAATTCTTAGCTTAATGAATTATATATCAAACAACTTCTCGTCCGTTCTCTCAAAACATGGAGAATCCTGGGACTTGAAATTTGAGCAGTGATATTTGTTTGAAACGATCCCGTTGTTTTGAAAAAATTGTGCTTCTTCGATTCTTAGAGGCTGGAGAATTTATAATTAAAATATATTTGTTAATCAAATTATCAAAACATTTGTTCAAAGGAGATTAAAATTCAACGAATAAGTTTTCAATTGATGAGTAAACAAAATCAAAATTCTTAATGGGTAGTGTAACCTTTTCTTAAAGTTTTGAATCATCTCTATAATTCTTAAAGAGGTTCTAGTGATACTAACAACTTCATCCTTATATCTTATCCAAGGAAAATTCGTCCTAAAAGAATCCTCATCTTTTCATGAAAATGAATTTGGTTGTTCACATTCTAACATCACTATACTTGTTGGCGGTATGATAAAATTCAACACCAACTTCACAAAATTCATTCTATTTATCAGTTCTTATCCAAAGTCTTCTTAAAATTGAAGAAAACAAGATATCTCGTTCCATGAACAAGAAAAGATAGAATGAAGAAAATGATTCATTAATTTTTATTTGGATTTTAGTACAACCAGGGGAGGATGTTGAATACTCAAGATTTTTTCGTAAAAGATGCATAACCTAAAATGACATAACATAAATATCTTTGAATAAAGTTTGTTTTGACTATCGCGGTTAGTTTCTTGAACTAATGGAGGGATGAATACTGTAACTTTTTGAATAGTAAAAAGATGATTTTTGTTCATTAATATATCACATGGATATAACCTACCTAAGTTTAGCCTATAGGTCAAGATGGTTTAAGCGCAAAACTCCTCACAAACACACATTTCTTGACTTCATATAGTAGTTCTGCTCCTAATTAATTGAATTGTTTGTTTCTATTTCAATACTTTGCTTGTCCACTTTAAATCCATTAGCACTATAGAGGAAATTTTTTATTTTTTGGTACGCATGAATCTTAAATTTGAATAGATACCTCGATTGATCCCGTCTTTTGATTGATTACACAGATATTTGGAGTGAAAATTGAAAAGGGAAGGAAATCCCCCATGAAGATGGTGCAAAATAAAAAGACCAATATAGAAAATGAAGGGGAAATAGGAGAAAATCTAATGCCGAACAAAAAATCCGTTGAAGACACTAACAAAAAAAATAAAATGATCCATATGACTTTGTTGAGAAGACGGTGCTTGATAAAGAACAACCAGAAGACATCAAAGGTAATTATTTTGAAACTATTCTTATAGGGTTATGTTAATTTCTATTTTTATCTTTTTGGATGGTGTATCTCAGTAAAAGTGATGGGGGGGGGCTGTAGATGTAGAAGAGGCGTATCTTAAATTAAATATCAGCAAGTATTGTTTTCCATTATTGTACATGATTTATTTTTCCTTTTTTTATAAAAATAATTTTGTTTATACATTAGAATGATGTTTTTAGTTATTTTTCAAAACATTGCTTCTTAAAGAGTCTTTTAATTTTTCTGTAAATGCCTAACGTAACATAAATCTATTTCCCATATGTTAAACTTCATATAGAGGAAGCTTCCAAACCTAGAGCAACTATAGATAACATGGATAACAGTCTTGGGATTGGTGCATCCGCTAGACACAAACACGTTCATGAATCAACTTCGAAAGTAAGTGTATTTTCCGTCAGCTTTTGCTCTATATATACTTATGTAACCTGCATAGACTTAAGATTACGTGTCTGCAGCCTCCTAAGGAAGATGTCTGAACCTCCATTCAACAAAATGATATTGTTCAAACCCCATCGCAAGCAAAACGTCAAAAGGTATTTAAGTACACCGTAAGTTTAAACTTTTTGTTCCTACTTTTTATTGTCAAGAAGACTAATTATGTATAGCGACTCATTTATTTTCATTAAGATTAAGACGTATTAACATGAATGTACACATATATATTCAGATGTGTGTTGCAATCATGACCTCCATAATTCTTCTAAGGATCTTTTATGGGAAATCTGATCTTTAGAATGTTTAGCAATTCAAAGTAAGTATATTTGTAAAAAGTTGATTTAAAAAAATACTCAAACTAAACAAAATATAATTCTTCAAATTTTTTTCTCCGCAAAACTTCAACTAAGCATTAATTTGAACTCTCTCAGACTAAGACTATATTTTACTTGTATCATTATGTAAGTGCACACAAACTTCTTTGATGAAAACCTTGCACTATTTATAGAACAAAGAGTCGATTCCTACTTCAATTCTACTTAAGCAAATTTGTAGTGATTCCTTTTACTCGTGGGACTTTGAATACTTGTAGTGGTTCCTTTTCCTCATGGGACTGGAGAACTGTATTATTTCCATTGCCTCAACATTATTATTTGTCTCTATGCCCAGTTCAGATTTGGTCTTTCTATGGTCATATTTATGGACCATTCTTTGCAGCTGTCACTTTTCAAAACCTATATCTGTCGTAAAATTCCCCCTTTTGACGATGACAAACCAATGAATCTATGTGTGCTTTCAACTTGCTGAAAGATATTACGAAAACATAGAACTCGAAGTAACATATTATAAGAGTAGGAAATAATCATACATAGCACCATTCCCCTTCTGATATCATAAGAATATATCAATAAAGCATAGAAGTATAATACTAAGGGTTGCAAAGAAATCAACAACACTATCAAGGCTAAAAAAAGTGGAACTAAAATCAAGTACTTTAACAGGTAACCTTATAAATAAAATAAAAGAATACAAGCAACAGAAAATACACTAGGAACACATGGTATGGAAAAAAGCTAGGAAGGAGTGGATGCGGAAGGAGAGGTAAGGTAAGATCCTTTTTCAGAAAGTCATAGTGGCCTTTGACATTATTAGAGTTTGTGGATTTTTCAGCTAATAGAAATTTTTGATCTAAAGCAAAGTCAACCTTCAAACACACATTCTCTTCCTCCAAACCAGAATGTTCAAGACCATAAGAATATGAAATTGATTTATTGTTGTCAAATGAGACTTCTTTAGTGAAAAAAATCTTTGCTTCCTTAACATTGAACGATGCCCAAAGCCTCTAAAGTGGTGAATTAATCTCCCCTGGGAGGGTCAGGCACTGCAACCTAGTTAACCTTACCAGAAGATCCTCAGTAGTCTGATATTGCCATGCTTTAACTGAGTTCCAAAGTGATCAAAAATCATTTCCAACAAGAACTCATAGCCCAAAACATGACGAGTTTTTTCCTAAACACAAATGGAATGCTTATGGCACAAGATAAAACCAGAAAAATTGATGGAACCCTAGAAACAAGCATCTCCAAAAGTGTAAGATCTCTGAAACAAGCATCTCAAAAAATGTAAGATCTATGAAATTCAAAGGTGGGATCATTCGCTAAAAGGCGAGATATCTCTAAGTAAGATGGTAACTCATCTAATATATGAGATAATCCCTATTTACATAGTGAGACCAACCTATATTAGGAACCCCAAAAATTTGTGCCATACATTAAAAAATAAGAGTAAATGAGACACCATGAACTGTACTAGTATTAGAGGTAGATAACTAGAAGTATTGATATGAATTAGCCAGGTTTCTTATCTTACCATATGGCGACACATATTGCCAGGAAGGAACAAGTTAGTCCAAACATGTATATTTAGAAGAATAGTAAGGGTACACATCAAAGAACCACCAAACCTAGTAATAACCCTACTGTGGAGAATAATGTCTTGCTTAAAGTGTATGAACCAAGAATTCCTAACATATAGGGTGTCCTCAATATCATCACCTAATTTTAGACAAAATTTATCCCTTCTTATTTCCCCTTAAAATTCATCCGAAGATATTTAGAAATAGAGAAACACTTCATGACTGCCTGAATCAGTAAACTAATCGTTTAAACAGTACAAATGGTACATTTGGAAAAAGTAGGTTAAGAATCCCATTTTATAGTACGACTAAAGGAAGCCATGCCTTTACCATGCTTAGCCCGTGCTAACTCATCAGGTTCATCAGGTATTTTTGTAGGGTCGGTGGGAGTGATAAATGAGGTTTTTGAGGACATGGATTTGTTGGTTTAAAAGTATAGGAGACCTTAATCAAGATCTATTTTCACTAAATGGGTTATACGAACAAGGATAACCATAATCAACGTAGTAGGAAGAGTCCATCGAGGTTTATCTATTGGCACGAGCACAAGCTTGCTATTAGCCTTCTGTAATCTTGAACTTAGTCGTTTAGGGACATTATGTGAAATGTGCATGGTATCCTTAGAACATATATTTAATTTCTATTTTATTCTAATACGAAATTCCCTTAAACTAGATGCATCAAAGATGAGCCAAGTGGTGAACATGGTTCAGCGATAAGGTCCTAGTGTGTTCCTCCTAAATTACCTGAATTTCAAAAAAGAACCCTAGATCCCCTTAATATGAAGTTGTAAAGTGTGGGAAACATCACGATGATATATTCTAGTGGAATCCACAAACACAATTTCGACCAAAATAGATGTGCAAACTTGTTCCTCGAAAATAACAATTGTCAAAACTTACTGAGAGAAAGGTTAAGGTAGGATATTGTAGTATTGATAGGTTTGGGGGTGGTGGTGAGGAATATGTGGTTGGTGGAGTTTTCAGGGTAAGAGGAGTGTGATGGTTTTGTTTGTTAGAGGAGGAATATAGATTGTAGTTAGGAGTGTGTGTATTTAGTGGTAGTGGAGCCATATTGGTTGGTTATACGAGAAGTCCAAGAATGCGAAGAGTTTCAGTTTAGTTTGTTGAATATTATGATGTAGTATTTCAGTATGGTGGTCATGGATTTTATTGTAACACATGGAAGGAACAGGTTATTTTTTCTAGTTTTTGAATTTATGCATTTTGAATCAAGAGTTGAATACATACTTGTATTTTAGGACAGTCGGACCCCATCTTTTGATCTTCATGTGTTCTTTCTTTTGAAAAAAACTACTTTCTTATTGTTTCTCAAATGTTTTAAAACTAATGTGGGGATAATAAAATGTAATATGATGTTTTGTGCCTTATGCATTGTATTCTTTAGTAGTCATGGACGGTGGCTTAGGAAATTTTAATCATCCCTAGTTCAAATTTGTTCTTTTAAAAGTGTTCTCTTGCTAATGCCTTCGTAAAGACATCTATGATTTGTTTTTAAATAGTGAAAAAACTATGGAGACCAACCCTTTTCTACATTGTCCCTTAAAAAGTGATGTCAAATGTTAAAGTATTTTTATCCTTTTATGTTGAACTGGGTTTTTGCTATGTTTATTGCACTAGTATTATCACGAAAAATTGGAGCACATCTATTGTTCAACCCAAAGTATTTGAGTTGTTGATCCATAGAAGTTAAGCCAAAATAACGTAACAACTTATTACGCTTCGAAAATAGATAGAACAAAATATTTTTGTCTTTGTTTCCCAAAAGATAAGACATGAGCCTATGAAGTTATCCATACATGTAGTACTTATGTCCACTAAGTTTCCTTCTTAGTTTGCATAAATACATATCCTACTAGTTCAAAATTGCTTCCATTTGGGTACTAGAGTCCCAAGTTTGTGGTTCGTTTTAGGTAGCGTAGAATCATTTTAACAACTTGTAAATGAGATTCCTTAGGATAATCTTGAAATCGGGGACATGAACCAACACTAAAGAAAATTCTCTCATAATTATCAATCGACTCTCTTTGATTTTGATCAGATCTTTCTTCTGAGTTTTCTTCACTTTCTCCGTGAGACAAAGTAGTGTTAACATCATCTGTAGGTGAAGAAATTGATTTGTGTACTTTTCTTTTTCATTTTCGGCATATAATCTTAATGGTTCATCTTGACGACTTTGGTTTGCTATAACATTTGTTTCAACAAATAATAAATGTACTCTCTCTTTTACAAACATTAATCTTTTATTTCGTACCTTATAAGCTTTTCTATATAAAGAATATCCTAGAAGAATTCCCTCATCATTTCTAGAATCAAACATTCCTAATACATTCTTTCCATTATAATGAATGAACAATTTACACCTGAATGTTCTTATGTGAGATATGTAAGGCTTTATACATTTTAGTAATTCATAGGGAGTTTTATTGAGCATGGATCTAGACATGCATCTATTTATAGTATATCATGCAGTATTCATGGCTTGATCCCAAAATTGATTAGATATGTTGCTAGAAATAATCATACTTTAATCCATTTCTTGAAGGGTTCTATTTTTCCTTTTTTCTACTCCATTTTGTTGAGGAGTCCTAGGAGCAGAGAAATTGTGGTCAACCCCACGAGCTTCATAATATTGAACAAAGTTAGATTTCTCAAATTTAGTTCCATGATCATTTTTGATAACCACCAGTTGTTTGTCAAGTTTCTTTTGAAGTTTTGTTATTAATACATAATAAAATGTACCTTGTAAACTCCTCTATTATTAAACACACATTTTCCTACTATACTTCTAACCCTCATAGGTACACATATATCCATGTGTACCAATTCTAAGCATCTGGTTGATCTTATAACCTGTTTATATTTAAAGAATGATTTTATCTATTTTGTTCGAGTACATTCTTCACAAAATCTATTTTCTTCGAGTACATTCATAGATTGGTTATCAAAACCTAATCTAACTTTTGTGTTATGGATGTTAGTTCCTAGATGGGTTACAATCATGGAAAACTTAGTCCATTTATTTGCTTGTTTAAACGAATATTTAATGCTAGATTATTCAAGATTCATTCACTTAGATTTTTACTTGTCTGAGAATAATTCGTCTTTAAGCCTTTTGACATCTTATTAACGTAGGGGTTGGTCACACTCCTTATCTTTTTCCTTTGCTTATCATGGATATATCATTATTAATAGATCAGATTAGTCATTTTCATCAGTTGCCTTGAGAGCAAGACTCTTATCCTTGTTTCCTTCTTTTGTTTTGTCACTTTCGACATTCATCTCATATGTTTTTAGATTTTCTACAAGCTCATCGAAAGTCATATTTTTAAGCCTTTGGCCTCTCTTAGAGAAGTAACTTTGATTTTCTATGATCTAGGTAGATTTGAAGAACCTTATCTACATGTTCCTTTGTAGTGTATTTCTAAGGACATTAATTCGTTGACCACTCTGGTGAATCTAGTGATCACATCCTTAAGTCACTCTCCATTTTTCATATCAAAGGACTCAATTCAGTTTATAGTCTAGCAATTTGGAAATTTTGAACTTGGGTTGTACCTTCATGTGCGTTTAGAAGTGTATCACGTATTTGTTTAGCAGTAGTACATTGGAGGTGTGGTTTAACTCGTAAGGTCCGAGTCCACATATGAAAACGCATTAAGCCTTGTCAGTCTTTCCTAGCATCTTGTACTCAGCTTTTCCGTATAGAGCCTTAGGTTTAGGAATGTCCTTTCCTTCATTGTCCTCGATTGTAGGCATCAAAGGTCCATCAGTAACTCTCACGTGTAGTTCATAGTCCTCAACTTGAATTAAGTCCTCCATTCTTGTCTTCCACTAAGAGTAATATTTATTTCCAATTAAATAAGGGTGGCCTATTTATGTGTTCTCCTTGACCGTGTCCAAGAGGAAGTGCAGAATTCATAGTGTTCTAACCTTGACTTATTAGAATCTTTATTGAGATATCCAGCTCTGAGAATAATTGTTGGAATTATGACCTATATAATTCTTCTAGGGATCATGTTCCTTAGAATATTCATTATTCCAAAATAAGTCCGTTTGTAATTGCCCAACAGATTCACTTTCAAACTTTTATCAACTCAATAAAACTTTAAACTATAAATAATTACATATTAATGTAGCCTAAGAAATTATAAACTCCAATTTCTTAAAAATCTTTAAGTTACCCCCAACTCAAAAAACCAAAAACACTAGATTTCATAGGAAATGAATTACAACAAATTTAACAAAAGACTCAAACTAAAAATACTAGGATTCTTCAATTATGTTCTTCGCAGCACTTCAACAACACTTCAATTTGAACTCTCTCACATTAAGACTATGTTTTACTCGTATCACCTATGTAAGTGCACAACCTTCTTTGGAGAAAACCATGCTCTGTTTATAGAACAATAGTCCCTTCCTACTTCAACTCTACTTCAATAAACTCCTAGTGATTCCATTTACACTTGGAATGCTTTTAGTTGTTCCAATTCCTCATTGAACTTGGAGTACTGTATTATTTCCACCATATCAACATTATTCTTTTTCTCTATGTCCAATTTGGATTTTGTCTTTTCCGATCATGTTTGTGGAACTCATTGCTTGCACCTTTCACTATTCAAAACCTATCTCTACCTAACAATGTGAATTAAGATCTAGATGTAGGGATTTGAATGTTCATTTGAATTTTTAGATAGTCTGTGGATCTTAACACTAAATGATTAAGTTTGTTTGTTTTCAATATCTCATTGTGCATATGAAATTACAGTGTATCAATAAAAATTATAAAATCTCATTTCAGCAAAATATTTTTTTTTGATAGAAAATAATGTTAGAAAAACCCTATATTTAATTTTATCATCTAAAATACAAATAAACCTATATATTAATATAAAAAAATACCATAACAAGATAACATGAATTTTTAAAAAAATTAAGCTCATGTCGATCAAAATCTCCAAATAACTCGAAGGCTAAAGTTAGCTTTGTCAAAAATTGTTTGTTATATTCAAATATGTTTGATCTTTGTAAACATGGATAAGTTGAAAAATAAAACCACTAATTAGGGAAAAATACTTATTTTTCATAAGATTAATTACATATGTAGAGGCAGTCTTTTGCTCAAACTATTTATTTTAGTCATCAATGAGACTGCAAAGAGAGAATTACATTGAATTCATACATATCAGAAAAGGAGAGAAAAAATGGTACGTGGTTGAGAAGAAAAGTAAGTGGTGTGAAGAATAACGATCCTTCGAACGGTGTTAAGATTCTATTATAGATCTTATTCTTTCAGATTTGTTAAGACCCATTCAAAACTTCAAAAGGAAAGAAAACAAATGCACTTAATGGGTTATTTGAATGATTAAGATTCAGATTCTTTATCATTGAGAAATATTTTTTGTATTTATCTCCATTTCAGAGCTCTATTTGCTGGAGTTAATAGGACTTTCATTGGATAAATCTGCTTTTTTTTCTTACGCTTATTTTTTAGATGGCTATTGGAGGTAACAGTCGTCCACAAGAAACACGGCCTCGTACAAAAGCTTCTGCACAGAGGCAAAATCCTCCAAATGTTGGAAAGTATGATGAACTCCAGAGATTATTATTCCCGATGGATTGGGGTAAGTATTAATGTAATCTTTTTGTTTTGTTAATAAGTAGAGCCTTGTGCAAAATGAGAAGTGCACTACTATAAACTACTTTAGCCGCATTATTATATTTTTATTTTTTATTCTTGTATTCACTTGTTTTGATTTTACAGTAGCTTCGATAACATCACAATTTTAAATATAATTCAGGTTTTATCCTTCTATTTAGCTTGTGAAGGATATGGTCCAATCAATGTGTTCGTGTTATGACGAGCCATGGAGGTACTGGAAAGATGTTCCATTGAACATTAGAGAGAGAATGTTTGCTTACTTCAAGGTAAAAGTAAATCGATTATCTACTTGAAGTATTTAATAATTCCTTGGTCTCAAACAAGTAAATCAATCTAGATGCATGACATATATATTAGTGATGTATATATTGTTTAAATAAAAACACTTATTATGTTGGACATTTATTACATCTAAAAATTAAATTATATGCAGATGAAGTGTACATGGTCTCTCGAGCATGAGAATAAGATAAGAGAAATTTTTTTCAGAAAATGTTCTCGTAGGTTGAGTGATTTGCTTTGGTATGCCCGAAAACATGATCAGAGGCCATCATGGATTAGTGAAGATATATGGAAAACATTGAATGAGCATTGGACCTCTGAAAAGTTCAAAAAGAACACAGTCAAAAAGGAAGCTCAAACATCTGTTCTACCCAGTTCTCCTCAACCTTCTGATAAGGAAGAGTAAGGTAAATTTAGATTATACATAAAAATCCATGTAGTACCTCACATGGTTATATGTCGATTTGAGTATCTCCTACAAATAGTCTTTTGGTTATTGCATGATCGTGTATTTCAGTATTTCAATTCTCTACATCTAAATTTTATGTTATTTTACTTGGTTATTGCGTCAACATGTTTTATAGATCCATCATGTTTAGTTATTACACTTATCATGTGTTATCTTACCAACTTATTATATTCAAAGTACTAATATATACTTTCTGCCAATATTGTTTAATAATATAGGTTCCAACACTCAATATCCAGCTTGCAGTTAATTATTAGTACTATCTCCGGTGAGCAACATCCGAGTTGTTGAGTCCTCATCTTTTGGAGGACAACACTTATATCTCCTTTCAGTCCTTTACTTTCAATTTCAAATAGTTGGGGTTATCTAGGGGTTTGTCCTAGTATCTCATCTTAGTAGAGCTTTTAAGACAAGATAGTTCAAATTCAATTATATGTACTCAGTTATTCTTATACAGATATTTCTATACTCCTTTAGTTTGGCATTCAATTATCTTATATATATTATCTTAGTTTCATGCTAGTCCACGATGTTTCCTTGGGTTCATGTGTGGCTCCAAGCACCATGTCACGACTAGCGGCAATCTTGAGTCATGACATGATTCTTAAAAATTAGTTGTTGTCCTTAGTACATCCAAAATTACTAATAACGTTAGTCTCTTTATTAGACATGGAAATTTTTTTGAAGATTTCTTAAATTATATAATATGATATTTAATATCTTCGATTCAGCATTCTCATATTTCCAATCTGAAGGGGGTAAAGATTATGATAAAACACAATTTATATCCATATTCCATCATAAGAGAAATAATCACCAATTGTATTACCATTATAATCCCCCAAAATAAATGGCCATGCTGAGCACAAACATCACCACCTCAATAATTTCATTTGATGCTTACTTTCCAGGAACTAGCCCTTGCATCATTTTGGACTAAAGCTCTAGTTTACGCAACTTAAATCATTAAAGGATCCAATGTCAAAATTTGAAGTTCTCCGCACCATTTCAATGTTTATTCGAAAAAGAGATTTATTTATGCCTTATCTATTTTGCTCTAATCGTTTCCATGCATTATAATATATTTTACTTATTGTTTTCCAGCTATATGATTTTTTTAGTAAGCAAAGTTTTAAAATATCTCATCCTAACTGAAAGTTGCACAAATAAAGTATTTGATTGAAACTATATCTCACAAGCGAGGCTACCCCTTGACGTAACGTAGGACTTAGGATCATGAGTGAATGTCACGACCCAATTTTTTTCAAGTCGTGATGGCACCTATGTTCCCAACCAATAGGTAAGCCAACCCAACATACTAACCCAACTAAACCAATCAAATGAGTAAAAAGACCAACGCTTAGCAAGAATCTCCAACATGTGTTCCTTATAAGTACGAAATGCGGAAGATAAAATATATCACCCCAAGAATTGGTGTCTTAAGTACAAGAGCTTCTAAAATTCGAAGCAAGTCTGAAACTAAATGACAAATCTAACATAAGGGATATCCTGTTTGAATACTAATAACAGAATAAATAAAAGATAGAAGGAGGTGTGGGCCACGGAACAGCCAAGTAGCTCACCACAACTCCAAGAACTTCAAGCCGGACTCAATTTGCTCCACGAGATGTGCTCCTACTCGGAATCGAATCTGCACCACAAAGAGTGCAACAAGCGTAGTATGAGTACGAAACCACGTGTACCCAGTATGTCTCATTGACCGACAACGAAGAAGTAGTGACGGGAGTTATATAAGAAAATAAATTCTTAGATTGTACAAGTATATATATATATATATATTACACTTACTACTTAAGTTTCATCAATAAAGGAAATCAACATTTAATATTTTCCAAACACCAAACGAAACCTATAGTCATCAAGAATGAATGATGGGATGAAATGCAATGCAATATGATGTCATGTAATGATATGTCTCAGAATACCCAGTACTCACTCAACCGTATATACATGATACTCCTCGGAAATACATCAAGAGTTCATGACCCATGGGGGACTCGCGAGGTCCATATACCGACACGGACGATCTCCACGTGTCTGTGCGGACGATCTCAACGCACTATCATAATATCAAACAATTTTCGCACGGACGATCTCCACGTGCCCAAATTACAATCTTAACATCTCACCATCCCCAGCACGGACGATCTCCACGTGTCCAACTTATACTCAGTCTCATGTCTATGCATGTGCACAATATTATTTCAATAAAGGGGATGATGATGCATCTCAATCAATCAATATGAACATAATACATAACCACCTCAATTATCACAACTATACGGGTGAATTAAATAAAACACAATCACACAAGGAATCCAAATCAATAATATATCAGCTAATGCCCATATGCTTTGGCATTCTCAAATTCTAATCCACATTCTATAATAGAAATTTTCCTTTTTATAACACCGGTACTCGTACCAATGCCCGTCACACCATTGATACGAGACCACCACTTTTTCCCCCTTACTCCATTGTCTATTTTCATTTTTAATCTTTAATTAGGAAAACGTCCTTCAACAAGTCTAAAAAGTCTTAACATACCTTAGATGCCGAACTTGTGCCACGAATCTTTTAAGATCTTTCCTTTCCTTTTCGCAAGGTTTCAGAACGTTCCCAATCTACCAATTTTGCAATATTCGTAAGTAAGCAATTTTTTGTAGACATTCAAATTATTATATGTCTATCATAGACGCTAAAACTCACTCATATTTTCAACCAAACTCCAAATCTTGATACATATTGGTATGCCAAATTTTTCAAAATTGCTAAATTTCAAGCCAAGAACTTAACTTTAATCCCTCCAACAAGGTTGAATCATATAATATACACCTAATAATTAATTACCCATCTCAATCTATTAAAAACTAGTATCTTAATTTGTAAATGAATACCGTAAGAACAAATGCCCACCCATTGGAATGTGACCATTCTTTCTAACTATTCTGCAACCTGCCATTCTTTTTCTTTTTCTTTTTCTTCTTTTAATTTACCACCATTGCCAATCATTGGCATATGATTGCCCAATGATTGGCATCCACTATAGTCCCTCATCATCCAACTATTTTTTTTTCTCTCTTCGCTAATGCCCCCCTCAATATGACCCCCAAACGTTTCCCAGATTTTCATAATTTACGACAAATACTGCCAATTTTCACAAGGATCAACGGTCCAAATCTCTAACAAAAAGTTCCATAATTCCCACTCATCTATGTCGGTACTGTACCTATGAAATCATTAATCCAACATTCCCCACCTAATAATATAATATCAATACTCATATACGAAGCAATTTCATGTGTACCCACATGAATGAAAAATTCATTAAGATTTTCTTACCTCTAGGAGTCGACTTTTGCTATGACACCGCCACCAAACTTTGCACGCTGATTTCTTGTTTCTTCTTCTTCTTATTTTCTAAACAAGAGTATTTTAACCGTGAAACCCCACTAACCTATTATCTACATTACTTATTTTAAATTCTTCACTAAAGTTTTTTTTTCCAACTAAATACTCTTAGTCTTCGAATAGTTTTAAAATACCCCTTTTAAATTTTCAAAAGGAGTCAAACTAGTCCTAGTTCTAAAAACGACCTAGCGGGTCGTTACATCACCTACCACTTAAACAAACGTTCGTCCTCGAACGGGAAAATAAAAGAGCTAACCTGAATGATCAAAAAGATGAGGATATTTACTCCTCATGTCTGACTCTGTCTCCCATGTAGCCTCCTCCACTGGACGATGCTTCCACTGAACCTTTACTGAAGCAATCTCCTTGGACCCTAGCTTCCGAATTTGCCTATCCAAAATGGTGATCGGCTCTTCCTCAAAAGTCAAATTCTGCTCAAGTAACACTGAATCCCATTGAATCACATGATCACCACCCTGATGATAATTCTTAAGCATTGAAATATGAAATACAGGATGGACACCTGACAACCCAGGTGGCAAAGCCAACTGATATGCCACCTCACCAATACGCTCCACAACCTCGGAAGGACCAATGTACCTTGGACTCAACTTGCCCTTCTTTCCAAATCTCATCACACCCTTCATGGGTGAAACCTTAAGTAAAACCCTTTCTCCAACCATAAACTCCAAATCACGAACCTTCCTATCTGCGTAACTCTTTTTCCTGCTCTGAGCCATGAGAAGTCTATCTTGGATCAACTTGACCTTGTCCAAGGACTCCCTTAACAAATCTGTACCCCATGGTCTAACCTCAAATGCGTCAAACCAACCAATTGGAGATCGACATCTCCTACCATACAAAGCCTCAAATGGTGCCATCTCAATGCTCGAATGATAACTATTATTGTAAGCAAACTCCGCTAATGGCAAGAATTGATCCCACTGACCACCAAAGTCAATCACACACGCCCGCAACATGTCCTCAAGAACCTGAATAGTCCGCTCAGACTTACCATCAGTCTGAGGGTGAAAGGCTGTACTAAGATCCACCCGAGTGCCCAACTCTTTTTGCATAAACTGCCAGAAATGAGATGTAAATTGGGTGCCACGATCTGAAATAATAGATATAGGAACCCCATGCAACCGAACTATCTCCCGAATATAAATCTTGGCTAACCTTTCTGAGTTATAGGTAGTCTGAACTGGTACAAAGTGTGCAGACTTAGTCAGTCGATCCACAATGACCCATATAGCATCAAACTTACCCAAGGTACGTGGCAACCCTACCACAAAGTCCATAGCAATTCGCTCCCACTTCCACTCAGGTATGGGCATCCTCTGAGTCATACCTCCAGGCTTTTAGTGTTCATACTTCACTTGCTGACAATTTAAACATCGAGATACAAAATCTACTATGTCCCTCTTCATACGGCACCACCAATAGTGTTGCTTCAAGTCACGATACATTTAAGTAGCCCCCGGATGAATGGAGTACCTCGAACTATGAGCCTCCTCCATGATCAATCTAGTCAAATCACCTGTACGAGGAACACATATACGACCTTTAATCCTCAAGACTCCCTCACTATCAAGAATTGCAGCCTTGGCTTCTCCTTTTAAAACCTTGTCCCTAATCTTACATAAATCACCATCATCAAACTGTTGAGCCCGAATCTACTCCAACAAGGATGACCTAGCCTCCATATAAGCCAACACCTTACCAGATTCTGAAATATCAAGTCTCACAAAGCTATTGGCCAGGGATTGGACATCCCTAGCTAAAGGACGCTCGCCAACTTGTAACATGGCTAGGCTACCCATACTCACCGTCTTCCGACTCAAGGCATCTGCTACAACATTTGCTTTGCCCGGGTGATAAAGAATAGTCATATCGTAGTCTTTGAGCAACTCCAACCATCTCCTCTGCCTCAAATTTAGATCCCTCTGATTGAATATATACTAGAGACTACGATGATCCGTGAACACCTCACAATGCACACCATATAGATAATGCCTCCAAATCTTTAATGCAAACACCACAGCCGCCAACTCTAAATCATGAATAAGGTAGTTCTTCTCATGAACCTTTAACTGCCTCGAAGCATAAGCTATCACCCTTCCCTTCTGCATCAACACTCAACCAAGACCAACCCGAGAAGCATCACAATATACGACAAAACCCTCTCCCTCCACGGGTAGGGTCAAAATTGGAGCAGTAGTCAATAAAGTTTTGAGCTTTTGGAAACTAACCTCACATTCGTCAGACCACCGAAAAGTCACCTCCTTTTGTGTCAATCTAGTTAATGGAGATGCAACGGATGAGAAACCCTCAACAACCCGTCGATAATAACCTGCAAGGCCCAAGAAACTCCGAATCTCAGTAACTGAAGTAGGTCTGACCCAATCTCTAACAGCCTCAATCTTCTTAGGATCCACCATGATACCCTCCATGGACACTACATTTCCCAAGAATGCTACCGAACTAAGACAAAAATCACACTTTGAGAACTTTGCATAAAGCTTCTTCTCCTGTAGAATCCCAAGAACAATCCTCAAATGATGCTCATGTTCCTCCTTAGTGCGTGAGTATATCAATATATCATCTATGAGGACAATAACAAAGGAATCTAAATACGGTGTGAACACTCCATTCATCAAGTCCATAAAAGCTGCTGGGGCATTAGTCAATCCGAAAGACATCACCAAAAACTCGTAATGACCATAACGTGTTTGAAAAGCCGTCTTAGGTATATCCTCCGCCCTAACCTTCAGCTGATGATAGCCAGATCTCAAGTCAATTTTGGAGAAAACTGAAGCACCCTGCAACTGATCAAATAAATCATCAATACGAGGTATCGGATACTTGTTTCTGATGGTTACCTTTTTCAACTGCCGATAGTCAATACACATACGCATAGATCCATCCTTCTTCTTCACAAATAACACTGGAGCACCCCAAGGAGATACACTTGGTCTAATAAAACCTTTGCTCAACAAATCTTGCAACTGCTCCTTCAACTCTTTCAATTCAGCCGGTGCCATACGATAAGGAGGAATAGAAATAGGCCGAGTGCCTGGCTCCACATCGATACAAAAATCAATATCACGATCTGGTGGAAGACCTGGTAAATCGGTCGGGAATACCTCTGAAAATTCACTCACCACTGGAATAGACTCAAGCATAGGAGTCTCAATACTAGTATCTCGAATATGGGCCAAGTAAGCCAAACATCCTCTTTGTACCAACTGACGAGCCTTAAGGAATGATATCACACCCTTAGAAGGATGACTAAGAGTACCTCTCCATTCTACTATAGGAATTCCAGGCATAGCTAAAGTGATGGTCTTGGCATGACAATTTAAAATTGCGTGGTAAGAAGATAACCAATCCATACCAAAAATCACATCAAAATCTATCATTTCTAAGACCTTTAGATCTGCATGAGTGTCATACCCCATCAAAGTAACAGTACATAAACGATACACTTGACCTACAACTACAGAATCCCCGACAGGAGTAGAAACACGTATGGGCAAATTAAGAGACTCACACCATATATCCAGACTAGGAGCAAAATATGTGGACACATAAGAATAAGTAGAGCCTGGATCAAATAATACAGTAGCTGGTCGATGACAAACCGGAATAATACCTGTGATAACAGCATCTGAGGCTTCAGCCTCTGGCCTACCTGGAAAAGCATAACAGTGAGAATGACTTCCATCAGATTGTGGACCTCCACGACCACCACCTCGACCAGAAGGAGAACCACCTTTACCTGAATGAGAACCACCTCTACCATTCTGTGCACCACCCCTAGCTGGAGGTTGTGCAGCCCTGGAAGTCGAAACCTGAGAACCCTGATGTAAGCCACCACGTCTAGTCCTAGGGCAGTCTCTCACAAAGTGTCCCATATCACCACACTCAAAGCAACCCCTACGAGACGCCGGCTGATGGGAGGAACCGGAATGACCAAAATGCCCTCCACGAACTACAGGTCTATAAGATGAACCCTGCGAAGTATGTACCGAGCTCGAAGAGTTATGCCCAGCGTAACCAGCCTCAGACGCTGGTATGGCAGCATGAATGGGTCTGCTGGACTGAGGGTGATAACCTCTGCCCAAGTAACCCCGACTCCTGGACGGAGCACCACCATAATCACCTAAATAACGAGTCCTCTTGCCCTCTCGCTGCTCAAATCCCTCACGTCGAATCATCTCCAACTCCTTAGCAGCATCTACCACTTTCGGGAATGGAACACCAGAAGCAGCAACCTGAGAAACTCCTAGACGAATTGGAATAATCAGCCCCTTAACAAACCTCCTCACTCTCTCAGCCTCTGTGGGAAGTATCATCGAAGCATGCCTAGCCAAGGCATGAAATTTACCCTCATACTCTGCAACTGACATACCATTTTGCTGCAAACCCTCAAACTCGGCCCTCTTGCGCTCCCTCTCACTGCGTGGAACAAATTTGGATAGAAATACCTGAGTAAACTCAGTCCAGGATAGTGGATGAGATCCAGCTGGCCTACTACTAATATAATCCCTCCACCACTGTTTAGCAGAGCCAGTCATCTAAAACGCTGTGTAGTCAACTCCATGAGACTCCACTAATCCAAGATTATGCAACCTCTCATGACAACTAACTATAAACTCATATGCATCCTCAGCTAAGTCACCAGTATAAGTAGGAGGATTCATTAGTCTAAACCTCCCAAACATCTTTTGCTCATCAATAGTCATAGAAGGCCTGTTCACCAAATGTGATGTCATATCTGGAAACTCCATACTATCCAAACGAGGAGCTACAGCGGCAACTGGCTGAGTCCTGGGAGTCTGAGAATCTGGAGCAACTATCGGATCTGGAGTTTGACCTCCAACACGGGTCTGTGAGCCATCAGAAATGACAGGCAAAGCTCCTGCCTGGGCCATCCCCTCTAGGATTCCTAACATGCGAGTTAGGGTGTCTTGAAGCACTGGGGGGACAATAGTACTGGTTGGAGCCTGAGCTGGCCCATCCTCCTCGACACGATCTTGCACATCCCCATGAATAACCTCTGCATCAGGAGGTACGGCCCTATCACGACCCTGGGTAGCTACTGGTACTTGAACATCCACAGGTGCTGCAACACGGCCCCTACCCCGACCTCGAGCTCGTCCCCTACCTCTACCTCGGATAGGGTTCCCAGAAGCAGGCGCAGGATTAGGATCCTGACCACCACTTGTCGACGTACGATTCCTCGCCATCTGAGAGAGAATGAGATATCAAGATTAGAATTTCTACAAGGTCAAGTGTGCACGATAAGGAATAAAAGAATAGAATATTTCCTAAATGTCCTATAGCCTCTCGAAGATAGGTATGGACGTCTTCATACCGATCCGCAAGACTCTACTAGACATTGCTCTTGTACTCTTGAGACAGATGAACCTAGAGCTCTGATACCAAATTTGTCACGACTCAATTTTTTTCAAGTCGTGATGGCACCTATGTTCCCAACCAATAGGTAAGCCAACCCAACATACTAACCCAACTAAACCAATCAAATGAGTAAAAAGACCAACGCTTAGCAAGAATCTCCAACATGAGTTCCTTATAAGTACGAAATGCGGAAGATAAAATATACCACCCAAAGAATTGGTGTCTTAAGTACAAGAGCTTCTAAAATTCAAAGAAAGTCTGAAACTAAATGACAAATCTAACATAAGGGATATCCTGTTTGAATACTAATAACAGAATAAATAAAAGATAGAAGGAGGTGTGGGCCACGGAACAGCCAAGTAGCTCACCACAACTCCAAGAACTTCAAGCCGGACTCAATTTGCTCCACGAGATGTGCTCCTACTCGGAATCGAATCTGCACCACAAAGAGTGCAACAAGCATAGTATGAGTACGAAACCACGTGTACCCAGTATGTCTCATTGACCGACAACGAAGAAGTAGTGACGGGAGTTATATAAGAAAATAAATTCTTAGATTGTACAAGTATATATATATATATATATATATATATATATTACACTTACTACTTAAGTTTCATCAATAAAGGAAATCAACATTTAATATTTTCAAAACACCAAACGAAACCTATAGTCATCAAGAATGAATGATGGGATGAAATGCAATGCAATATGATGTCATGTAATGATATGTCTCAGAATATCCAGTACTCACTCAACCGTATATACATGATACTCCTCGGAAATACATCGAGAGTTCATGACCCATGGGGGACTCGCGAGATCCATATACCGACACGGACGATCTCCACGTGTCTGTGCGGACGATCTCAACGCACTATCATAATATCAAACAATTTTCGCACGGACGATCTCCACGTGCCCAAATTACAATCTTAACATCTCACCATCCCCAGCACGGATGATCTCCACGTGTCCAACTTATACTCAGTCTCATGTCTATGCATGTGCACAATATTATTTCAATAAAGGGGATGATGATGCATCTCAATCAATCAATATGAACATAATACATAACCACCTCAATTATCACAACTATACGGGTGAATTAAATAAAACACAATCACACAAGGAATCCAAATCAATAATATATCAGCTAATGCCCATATGCTTTGGCATTCTCAAATTCTAATTCACATTCTATAATAGAAATTTTCCTTTTTATAACACCGGTACTCGTACCAATAACCGTCACACCATTGATACGAGACCACCACTTTTTCCCCCTTACTCCATTGTCTATTTTCATTTTTAATCTTTAATTAGGAAAACGTCCTTCAACAAGTCTAAAAAGTCTTAACATACCTTAGATGCCGAACTTGTGCCACGAATCTTTTAAGATCTTTCCTTTCCTTTTCGCAAGGTTTCAGAACGTTCCCAATCTACCAATTTTGCAATATTCGTAAGTAAGCAATTTTTTGTAGACATTCAAATTATTATATGTCTATCATAGACGCTAAAACTCACTCATATTTTCAACCAAACTCCAAATCTTGATACATATTGGTATGCCAAATTTTTCAAAATTGCTAAATTTCAAGCCAAGAACTTAACTTTAATCCCTCCAACAAGGTTGAATCATATAATATACACCTAATAATTAATTACCCATCTCAATCTATTAAAAACTAGTATCTTAATTTGTAAATGAATATCGTAAGAACAAATGCCCACCCATTGGAATGTGACCATTATTTCTAACTATTCTACAACCTGCCATTCTTTTTCTTTTTCTTTTTCTTTTCTTTTAATTTACCACCATTGCCAATCATTGGCATATGATTGCCCAATGATTGGCATCCACTATAGTCCCTCATCAGCCAACTATTTTTTTTTCTCTCTTCGCTAATGCCCCCTCAATATGACCCCCAAACGTTTTCCAGATTTTCATAATTTACGACAAATACTGCCAATTTTCACAAGGATCAACGGTCCAAATCTCTAACAAAAAGTTCCATAATTCCCACTCATCTATGTCGGTACTGTACCTATGAAATCATTAATCCAACATTCCCCACCTAATAATATAATATCAATACTCATATACGAAGCAATTTCATGTGTACCCACATGAATGAAAAATTCATTAAGATTTTCTTACCTCTAGGAGTCGACTTTTGCTATGACACCGCCACCAAACTTTGCACGCTGATTTCTTGTTTCTTCTTCTTCTTATTTTCTAAACAAGAGTATTTTAACCGTGAAACTCCACTAACCTATTATCTACATTACTTATTTTAAATTCTTCACTAAAGTTTTTTTTTTCCAACTAAATACTCTTAGTCTTCGAATAGTTTAAAAATACCCCTTTTAAATTTTCAAAAGGAGTCAAACTAGTCCTAGTTCTAAAAACGACCTAGCGGGTCGTTAAAGTGAACCCAAGCTAACTCTATGTCTAGCATATATAAAGCATATTGAGGGTAATTGACTAAGGGCCCGTTTGGATGGGATTAATAAAAGTAGTTTTAAAAAAGTACTTTTGAAAGTGCTGAAACTTATTTTTAAAATAAGCAGTTATGTGTTTGGATAAAAGTGCTGAAGTTAAAAAAAGTTGTTGATGTGTTTGGCAAATAAGTGCTGATAAACAGCTTTTTAAATCAAAATGTCTGAAATACCCTTAAAAGCTGTTAACATAATAAAAGTTAATTAATTTATATTTTACATTTATAAATAATTATATTTTGCTATCATTCACATATTTCTTTCTCATCACAAATTATATATAAGAGGAATATAAACTTATTATAGATTTTAAAGATATATAATTTGAATAAATCAAAGAACGATTTAAGATTTTATTTTAGTTTCATCCATAGGTAATAATAATAGTCTATCATTCACATATTTCTTTATTATCACAAATTATTTATAAGAGGAATATAAATTTTTATTTAAGTTATATGTGCAACTTATTTTACATTTTAATAATATATAATTTGAATAGATCACTTGAAAGATTTAATTTTTATTTATTTTCATTCATTAGTAGTAGTAATTGTCTATCATCCATACGTGAAAAGGGAAAAATAGAAGAAAGAGATGTTAGGGTTATGTGGGTAATTTAGAGATTGTATAAAAATATTAAGGGCAAAAATTTAAAAATGTGGTCAACTTAAAACAGCTTATAAGCTAGGCAAAAAAAGCACCCCTACCCCAGCTTTTAACTTTTGGCTTAAAATAAGTTTTTTTTTAACTTAAAATAACTTATTTTGAGTATTGCCAAACAACTAAATAAGTCAAAAATCAGCTTTTAAGTCAGTTTGACCAGCTTTTAAACTGAGCCAAACAGGCTCTAAATAAAAGAAGAAAAATATTTTTTAAGCTAATTATAATGTAGAGTGTCAATAAAAGAAGAAAAAATCCAAAAAAATAAAAATAAAAAAGACATTATTTTAAGTCTTTTCGAGCGCTTCAGGGAAGTGCAATGCACATTTTTCGTCATATCAGCATTTTGTGTCTAATAGGTACATGTTTTGAACAATTTATGTGTTCAATAGGTACAAGTCTTAGTTGAAGTGTCTAAGTGAATTATGCGGACAACTTTGAGGGGCGGTCGATGACTTAAGCCTAAGTAGATTATATTTGTACCACACTCATCCACCATGTATTTAGTTATTATTTTTTAATTTTTTTTAAAAAAATCTTCTTATTTTCTTTGTCATTTATTTAAATTAAGTTAATACACAAAAAAAATTTCAGCAAACAAAAATTGGCTTGTAGAAAACACAAATAATATTTAAAAATAAGTAAAAGTTAAAAAGATCAGAAACTAGTAAAAGAAAAAAAAATATAGAATTTAAAGTGAGAAAAAAATTAAAATAAATATTTTATAAAGAAAGAACTGAATATATATGTGTGTGTGTGTGTTAATGTAAATAATTATGTGTATTTATTGATTATAGATAGACCAAATAAAAAAGGACAGGTGTCCAACTTTTTAGGTCTTTTCTTGCTTTCAAAAAAAATATGTATATGTTTATTTCAAAAAAATTTATTATGAATGAGATACAATTTACGCTAGTTGTATGAGGAGTACTTTATTGTTATTATATTTGAATTCGTGGGACCTACACTTTGTTTTTCTTCTTTGCGTCTTGTTTCTCTTTCTTGTTTTTCTCTTTCCTCTTTTTTCTCAATTTCATTTTTTCTTCTTCATAAATTTATTTTGAAACCAATTTAATAACTCTCTCATTTTGTACATACGAAAATAATTATTTACCTATTTGTTTTAACTATTTTTTTAAAAAAATATTTTATTATCAAAAATAAAAAGGTATGAGCATACAAAAATTCAAGTTAATTTTTCGAACAATCACTTATGTCATGTATATTTACCACTTAAATTATTTCTATTTTTTTCTCATTTTTTATTTATAGTACTTTAAAAAATTTCACCTTCATATTTCGTATCATTTTAATTTCTACTTTTAAAATTTATCTAAAACTTATTTTTTACTTTATTTGAAATTTATGTTTGATCATGAAAATTTGAAATATAACTTTTCAACTTGAAGGTATACTTCAAATTTAAAAAACAAATTAGTATAATATGTTTTTTAAACTCATTTTTCACTTTTGATATTATATTTAAGTACATTCAAACATGAATATTATTCACAATTTTATTTTCAAATTTTGCTCAATACATTTTTGTAGACGAGCGGAGTGAGACAATAAAATTGTTTAGGCGAAAGAAAGATTGAGCAAAAAGCTTTCATTGTATCGGATCTCGCAATATTAATAACAGGTGAAGGGACACGCATAAGTCATATGCAGCGTGTTTCATGCTTGTTCTCCCTAAGAAGCATGTCAAGTACAATAGGGCGGAAACCTTAATGTAAATAACTACATGTATCTATTGATTATACATAGACCAAATAAAAAAGGACAGGTGTCCAACTTTTTAGGGCTTTCCTTGCTTTCAAAAAATCATGTATATGTTTATTCCGAAAAATTTTATTATGAATGAGGTACAACTTACACTAGCTGTATGAGATAGTACTTTATTATTATTATATTTGAATTCGTGGGACCTATTCTTTTTTTTCTCCTATTTCTCTTTCTTGTTTTTCTCTTTTTTGTCATTTTCTTTTTTTTTTCTTCTTAAATTTATTTTGAAATCGATTTAATTACTCTCTCATTTTGTACATATAAAAATAATTATTTACCTATTTGTTTTAACCAATCTTTTTTAAAGAAAAAATTATTTTATCATTAAAAATAAAAAAGGCATGCGCATACAAAAGTTCAAGTTAATTCTTCAAATTCTAACTTATGTCATAAAAATTGTCCACTAAAATTATTTCTATTTCTTTTCTCTGATTTCATTTATAGTACTTTAAAAATTCCCACCTACATATTTCGTATCATTTTATCTTCTACTTTTAAAATTAATCTAAAACTTTTTTTTTTACTTTATTTGAAAATTGATGTTTGATCATGAAAATTTGAAATACAACTTTTTAACTTGAAGGTATATTTCAAATTTAAAAATCATGTTAGTATAATCTGTTTTTACACTCATTTTTCACTTTTGATATTATATTTAAGTACATTAAAACATGAATATTAAACTAAACATTAAAAAAAAGAATAATGAAACACTTGTTATTAAACTAAACATTATCAAATATTTGGCATTTGACCATAGTATTTAATATGTTTTTTTTACTATATTTGAAATATATGGAGCAAAATTTGAAAATAAAATTGTATTTTATTTTTTTAAAAGAATATTTAAATTATATTCATGTTTGAATGTACTTAAATGTAATATCAAAAGTCAAAATTGAGTTTAAAAATAGATTATACTAATTTATTTTTTAAATTTGAAATATATCTTCAAGTTGAAAAGTTACATTTTATATTTTCGTGATCAAACATCAATTTCAAATAAAGTAAAAAATAAGTTTTGGATAAATTTTAAAAGTTGAAATTAAAATGATAAGAAATGTGAAGGCGAATTTTTTTAAAGTACTATAAACAAAAATGAGAAAAAAGAAATAGGAACAATTTTAGTGGTCAATATATATGATATAAGAGACCGTTTAAAAAATTAACTTGAATTTTTGTATGTTCATGCCTTTTTATTTTTAATGATAAATTATTTTTTTAAAAAAAACGATTAAAACAAATAAGAAAATAATTATTTTTATATGTACAAAATGAGAGAGTAATTATGAGTTTCAAAATAAATTTAAGAAAAAAAAGAAAATGAGGAAAACGAGGAAAGAGAAAAACAAGAAAGAGAAATAGAAGACAAAGAAAAAAAAACAAAGTGTAGGTCCCAGGAATTTAAATATAATAATAATAAAATACTCCCTCATACAACTAGTGTGAGATGTGCCTCATTCATAATAAAAATTTTCGTTTATTCCATTTAAAAATAAGAAAAAAGGATTAAAAATACCCTTAAACTATTCGAAATAGCTTATATATACCCTTAAACTTTATTTCGGCTCAAAACTACCCTTCCCGTTATACTATTGGGTCAAAAGTACCCTTCTTATTAACGGAAGTTGTTAAATGCCACGTGGATGCCATATGGATGCCACATTGCATGCCAATAGAATTCCACTGCTACGTAGACTAAATAGAAAGGGTCAAAAATACCCTTAAACTATCCGAAATAGCTCATATTTACTCTTAAACTATATTTCAGCTCAAAATTATCAATCCCGTCAAACTATTGGATCAAAAGTACCCTTCTTATCAATAGTTGTTGTTAAATGCCTTGTGGATACCACATTGCATGTCAATAAGGTTCCACTGCCACATAGATAAATCCTTAAATTCTAATTAATTTCTTTCTCATTTCATTATTTCAGAAATATTATATTCACCCGTTCTTTCTCATTTCACGGCTAGGGTTTCATACTTTTCTTCGTGGCTGGGTTTTAAAGTGGATATTCATGCTTGTAGGTTAGTAAATATTTTTTCTTATTTTATTATGTTTACGATTTCAAAGCATGATAGTTAGGATTTCACAACTTTCCCCTAATTTCGCAACTAAGGCTTCGTAGCTTTCTTGGGGGCTAGTTTCAAAGTAGATATTTATGGTTGTAGGTTAGTAAATATTTTTCTTATTTTATTGCGTTTACAATTTTAAAGTATGATAGTTAGAATTTCACAACTTTTCCGTCATTTCGCGGCCAAGGTTTCATAACTTTATTCGGAGCTGACTTTCAAAGTGAAATTTTGTTGTTGTAAATACAATAAAATAAGAAAAAAGTTTATTAACCTGTAACCACGAATATCCACTTTGAAACCCAGCCACGAAGAAAAGTATGAAACCCTATCCGCGAAATGAGAGAGAAGGGGTGAAATCATTTCTGGACAATAATGAAATGAGGGGAAAATGAGTAATTAAGATTTGGGATTTAGTCAATGTGGCATATGCGAAATTTAACAACTTTCGCTAATAAGAAGGTCACTTTGACCCAATAGTCTGACGGAAAGGGAAGTTTTGAGCCAAAATATAGTTTATGGGTATATTTGAGCTATTGCAGATAGTTTAAGGGTACTTTTGACCCTTTTCCTTTTAGTCTATGTGGCAGTGGAAATCTATTAGGGTGTCATGTGGCATCCACATGGTATTTAACAATTTTCGTTAATTAGAAGGGCACTTTTGACCCAATAGTTTGACGAAAAGGGTAGTTTTGAGCCAAAATAGAGTTAAAGGGTATATATGAGCTATTTCAGATAGTTTAAGAGTGTTTTTGACACTTTTCCGTAAAAATAATTTCAAAAGGGTAATAAGATTCTAGTTAGATTTAGGTATATCACTGAAATTTCAAATCACAGCTTAGAAAAGTATTTACGTATTATAAAAAATAAATTAGATAATACATTATTCAAAAATTATTATCTGCTATATTATTTAATCTAAAACTTCTAGTAACATAATTATACTGTTCACTAGTCAACCAAAAATGATATAAATATCACTAGTCCTAGTATATGATTATAAGAGTCTGTTCGACATTGCTACTAAAACGGTTTATATTTAGATATATTTTTTTAAATAGCTTTTTCTAAGTGCTTTTTTTAAAAAAAGCATACGTGTTGGGTTAATTTTCACTTTAAAAGTATTTTTGATAAATAGATTGTGTTTGAGTAACTTTTTTTTTTTTGATTTTTAAAAGTACTCTTTGATAGTCAAATCATGAGCAATGACAAGTATCAATGCACTATTAATATTAAGATTAATTTAAGTATTTTATAAAATATTAATTAAATTTATTTTTACTAAATTAAAGTATACCTATTCAAATTTTCAATCAATATTGAAATTAGATGAATAAAAAATTGAATACTGATATAATATGACTACATGTTGTACATGATTACAATGCAAATTTCTAGTCCTCCCATGGAACCACAATCATATACTTGGTCCTCTCGGAACCCAAAACCGGCGTGTTACTGAGTCATCCATAGTTAATGTAGCAGTGTGGTAGAAAAACCTCCTCTTTCCATTAATTCAATTTGATTTCTTCAATCTTGATCTCTGTGTTTTCAAAATAGCCATTTTACTCCATTTCAAAATTGTGATAGTGAAGTTGTTTTCACAATATCTATATTCATATACATACCATATATACCAGGTATAATTAACAGAAAAAGCAAATTGAAGACATCAATAACTTAGATACATTAACATAAAGCAGATAAAAACTTAGATACACTAACATAAAAGTTTAAATACATAAAAATATTACATCAAATACATGAAATAAACAAATTAGATACATAGGATATTTAACGTCAAACACAATTCATAGCCGTCGCTGATAGCTCTTGTTATTTGTCAGGGCTTTCTCTTTGGCGTCCGATTTCCACAATTTGAACTTTGCAAATCCAATCTCGTGTTGTTAATGCTATTTGATCGATGTTCAATCTTAGTACCATGTTTGTTACAAATATTTAACTAAGCAGTAGTATCTGCAAGATAGCATCACTATTGAGTGAAAGTCCTTTCTTTTATGTGGTTGCATGAACATGAACAATTAAATTAGGAAGAACATGCAAGAACATATTGTCCTCCACATACTAAAAGTATATAATTTGTAATGAAAGTACAATAAGAATATATGTAATGAAATTCAGAACATGCAAGAACATAATTATCCCTAACTTAGTGAAACATTAGAAAATATAATTTTCTCAAATCTGTCTGCTAGTAATAAAATTAGAATTTTAAGTGAAAATAACAAGTTTAATTTTGTACCATATTGATTTTGTCCTTTGTTGACTACTAAAATCTACAAGAAAAATTGAAAATGGGAAGAGGGAAAACATAAAAAGGGGAAAAAATACCTTAGAAAGGGAGCAATAGTTTTTTTCTTCAAAGGAAAGGATGACAAATTTGTGCTTTATGAGTAATCATGAATAATAATGTGTGTGTGTATATATATAATACAAAGTAGACACGTTATACTATGTAAAAGTACAGGTGTCTTTCTTTAAAATTGATGGATTTGGCAGCCAATGAGATTGTGCCAAAAAAGAGAAAAAATTATTACATTTAATAGTAAAATTTAATGTTGTATGCCAGAAAAAGAAGTTATTACATCTGATAGTAGAATTTGAATAGCCTTTGGTCCAAGTTTATTTTTGAGCTCCATAATTTTATATTATTATTATAAGATATACAAATTTGGAAGTTCTGTCATTTGTGTTTGTGGATGAGAGTGAGATGGTGTTATTTTCTATATTTACTTTTGTTTTTTGTATTATTAAATGAATTGATTGAGGAGGAGCACAGAAGAAATTCTGACTTCAGAAATATGGAGTAGAAAATAAAAATGGCAGAAATCACTTATCTTTGTTCAAGTATATGTATTATGTATTTATCTTGAATGATTGCTATGAAGTTGCCTCTTAGGATTTTTTGAGAATTTGTTTGAGAATTAAGAGTTATTGTGACTATATTATAAAAATAAACTGAAAACCAGTATATTATTTTTGAGGTAACAAAATTGTCGTGTAGCAAGTTTTAACTATTGTCCAAGTTTAATTTTACAGTTGGTATGTGTATATACATAAAGATGTCATGTCTGTAAAAATCAATAAATTACTACTTGATATAATAGATATCTTCTTGCCTAGAAACAAAATTAGTAAGACTTCTTCTTTAAATTAGAAAGGACCAGACAATTTGCTAGTGAACCAGGTCAGATATACTTGGTGATTGACATGTTCCAATTTGTCCAATGTTCTACTGAAGTTGTGACTGCATTCTTCAACAGTATGAGGTCTAAGTGTTGAAGCAAAAGGCAACCAAGAGAAAAGTAAAAACAGTTTTATATTCATTTAAGTACATAGAATGCAAATTCCCTGGAAACTAACTCACTGAAAACTAACTCACAAGGTAACTTACTGTGAATTCTGTAATCTGAATAGAGCATTTGCATATACATGTGAGAAAGAGATGAGCTATTTGTGCAATTAAACAACATTGATCATATTTAAATCTTGCATCATGATAGAACCAAACATTCATTCATGTTTAAGTACTAATAATCTATAGTCTATGTGCAATAGTTGCCTTATAAGGATTTTTTTTATTATTATAATAAGCGCATAAGATCATACCATAAATCAAACATATAAATATATAAAATACATATCAATAAATGTGCTATAAAATTTACTCTCTGACATAGAGCAGTAACAATGAACACAATTCCTGATCGAATATATTCATTCTAGACCCAAATCCCAACCTTAATGAAGAAGTGAAGATCACAACATTTTAAGAAGTTAGATGTTGGAAGTTTGAATTGTGGCACATACACATTTGAAGAGGCCAACGACATCTCAATGAATGTAAAGTGACATGTTTCATTTGGTAAAACATAAATTATCAAATGATGAGCACTATTGCAGCTATGAAGGAACTTACAATTTCAAGACTAAGCTCATCGTTGTTGGGCGTAAATAATGTGAAGTTCTGAGTATGGGCAAACAGATAATGTAACATGTGTAAGTGATATTGAGAAAAGACAGGGTCCTGCAAAAATAAAGTAAAATCATTGACATATAGTAATGAGACTCAAGTTTTCAATAATCAATAGAACAGAGCTCAATGTCACAATTGTGTTATAGTGAGAACAAATGAATAGATTATAGAAATGAAGAAGTAGAGACGGAACACTATTTTTTTCAAACAAATTTTGATGTTACTATTGTCAACAAAGAGAAAAGGAGAAAATTAGAAAGCAAATTGATATCTTAATAAATTAACATAATCATGGTAACATGCAAACGCATATAGAATTGGATAATAAGGAATTAATACATTCAGATACTAAAATTATATTAAGCCAAATAATCCTTTAAAGGAATCTTGACAATTGTCAAAATGAGAGCATATAACATCAACTCGAATAAATTAGGGTTGGCTACAGAATCTCATTGTTCATGTTACTCCATTGAACATCTAATTCCTTCTAATTTTCATAAAGTGTAGGAGAAGGAGGGGGTGGGGGGAGATTGTTATTCATATATTAATTTTTTCATTGATTGATAGTAATATGGGAGGAGAATTCCTCTCTTCACCCAATTTTAAAATTTTAAATAAATATTTCAAACTCGTACACAAAAATATATAAAAGCAGTAAAGCACAAAGAGAAGGAACTTACTCATACTATAAAACTCACAAGACAAATTAATAATGGAAGAAGTTGCATCAACAATGGTGGATTTTCTGGTCTTGTGTTTTTGTGTTGAAGCATAGTACAGGAAGTAAAAAGGAGCTAAAACAACTCTTTAAATATTAGAATCAGGAACTTGATGAATATAATAAACCTTGAAGAGAAAATAGGTCATATTAACTAGATTGAGGAACATGTAAATTTACCTTAAATCATCATGAAGAATACTACAGTAAGGCATCCCAAATGAACAAAAAACTTGAGGAGACGTTCACAGAGAGATTTGATGTCTTAAGCTTCTCTCTTAGCCTATTTTTGGTACCTTTTCGACTTTCAAAAAATGCTTTTAAACGGTTTTATGTTTATGAACACTTTCTAAACTAAAAAATAACTTAAAGTCATGGTAATTTCATGGAAACACCAAAAAATTTGACAACTCAAATTCTTGCTTAACGACTAAATTAGTTGTCCATTGTATTTTTTTGTGTTTCTTTTTCCTGTAATATTGTGTTTAACAGATTTGGTTACATTTAAAAAGACATCTCTTATTCCTATTTAAACAAATAGTTTACATAATGAATAAATGATTAATTGTGAAATATGTTTCAGGTTTTTGCTCACGTGTTGATGTGCTAACAGATATAGTCACATTTAATAAGACATCTCTTATTCCTAGATATATATCCCTCAAATGATTATATTAGTAGCTAATTTTTTTCGAAAAGTTAGTACAATAACAAAAAGATCAACAATGAAAGCTTACTCTGAGTTTTCAGCCTTTGATATAATTGGTAATTTCATGGCAACACCAAAAAATTTGACAACTCAAATTCTTGCTGAACAAATCACCTGAGTGTTGTAAAATTTATCAATTTTATTAGAAAAGTACTAAATGAAAAAATATATCAAGAGGATAAACATCTACTCACCCTTAGTAGATAGTTCAACATCATTAACATCTGCGAAAACAATCAGCTGTTGACACTAATCAATTTTCATAACACATAAGTATTGCCTTCATAAGGGAATTTTGTCAAACACATGACCACATTTATTATCTGCAAAAATATCATATTGGCCAAAAAAATTAGTATTTAAGAAGTTGATAGTTGATACTACAAAATAATGAGAAAAAGACCATGCATGAGCAAAATAATTAATTAAGAGAACTATTGCATATCTATAAAATGAAGGGTTACATCTTTAACTCTGCTCTCCACTCTAATCTGTCTAGAGTGACAGCAACGCTGGCAAAGTTGGACTTAACATTTTTTTGTCCCTGAAAAAAGTCAAACTTCATCTGCAAGTTTAACTATTTCCTCTTCTTCACCTTTTAAATTTTAACCCCAAAATATGTAGAAATACCATAACTATGTGCTTCAAAACTATTGAGAAAAATGAAAGTTCAGGATGCACTATGTGCATCAAGGGTTCCAAATCATTAGAAAAAACAATTAAGAAAATAGACCAAGCTTAGCAAGGAGGATAAATTGTAATCCTAATCAAGCTTAAGCTTTATCCAATTTTGAATCATCTTATGGAAAACGTCAAATGAACGGGCTGCAGAAATATTTAACTTAAACAGTTTTAAATCTTAGTTATAAGTTATTTAAAGGAATCAACTATCAAAATCATAAACCTAAAACGTAAGATGAAATGAGGGGTATGGTGAAGTAAAACGTAAATTTAAAGTGTAAACTATAAAATGCGATCAGCAAATTGCTAAGGAAATAGATCCAGCGACTTACACATAAGTGAAGAAATAATGTATAATACTTCTTTTGCGTTTCTCAGCGTCATAAAAAGATGTTAAAACACTTGACAAAGTAAAAAAATAGAGCATTAAACATACTAAAATGAGGAAAAATCAGTGAAGAAGCAAGAGAAGAAGGAGAAGCTGACAACACAAATTTTTCAAGTTTATATAGTACACTAACAACATCATTAAACAAAAATAATCCAAAAGAGCGAAGAACAAAAGCCCAGAATAAACTCAGAAAAATATTTAGGTTAAATGTCGGAACATTGAAGAAGAAACATATAGCAACCATTGACTGAAATCTGGTGAAAAAAAACAGAACAAACCGCGGCTCAAAATACAACACAAAAAAAGAAGCAGCGAAAGTCCAAAATACAATAGATATTCAACATCAAAATGAGGTGTGAGAAGTTAAATAACAAACAAATAGAGAAGATAAGAAAGAAAAATTCATTGAACAGTGAAAAAAGTTGAGAGCATTAGTTGGTTTAACGTAATGACTGGAAATTTTGATTAACTCATCATCACTTATTTGCACTTGTATAATTTGAAATAAGAAAATTTGAAGCATTAAGAGGTAGGTCTTCTCTGTCGTTTCCTTCAGCTAGAACTATAAAAATAGTTACCCTTATAGGAAAAGTTGTTCCTGCATTGTTAGCATTTAGGTTAGTCAAAATCAACCATTTCAAATTTGACTAATTGGAACGGAACAATCTGAATTGAAAGATGAAATTTAAAACTTCAAATGTTGAATTGATATGATTGCAATGTAACTTCTAGTTAGCTTTAAAAACAAATGAAGTAAAGGAATTCAAAATTTCACAACATCTAGCATAAGGACGCTTACTTGTTACACTTATTACTTTTAAAAGTATCATGAAAATGCTTTTCGAATGATTTCATCATAAACTATATTATATGTAGAATGATCATCCGTGTCCTGTGTAGTTGGTGGACGTATTAATATTTTTACATTGTCTGAACATTTTGCTCAAGATAAAGCAACATAAAGTTGTCCATGTGAAAAAACTGGTTCACGCAAATATATTCCAACAAAATCTAATGTTTGACCTTGAGCTTTGTTATAGTCATAGCAAAGAAATTGTATTCTTTTGAAGGGAACTGAAAGTTTCTGATCTTGTGATGCTAGTAATGGTATCTTTGAAATAAAGACATGTTTATTTTTAAAATCACCACTACAAATAGTAGCACTAATAACATTTGACTTGAAATCATGGCATATCAATGTATACCATTGCATAAACCTTCAATAGGATTTAAGTTTCATAATAATATAACTGGACAATTTTTTTTTCAAAGTTAATCTATAAGGTGGTAAGTTAGCAAGATGTAAAGTATGCAAAAAATCTTCAAATTGGCATTGATCATTTGGTTTTATAGTTTCATCAATAGCTGTATATACTGTAGCATCATCGGAAAATCAATGTATAAGCATGTCATTTATTTCATTAACAAAATCATTTTTTGTTGTCAAAATAATACGAGAAGTCATAAAAGATGGATTAGAATAGAATGTACGCAAATTAGGATAAGTAACATTAAATAAAAGATTTAAAGATTCTATTTCATCTGTAAAGGGAAAGATAAAATTATTGGGCATTTCAATTTTGTTGCAGTTGTTAGTTTTTTCTTGTCCATTTCCAATTCTCATTAGATATGCACAAAATGCTGGATCTTTTTTCGCACGCATGTTTTCAGATATGCACAATTTTTCAAGATGATTCCAAATACGGGAGTATAATAAACTTTGATTTATGAAGTTTTTTTTTTCCACTACGAACAACAAGAAGTGTTATTCTAAAGTCTCCCCCCCCCCCCAAAACTACTACTTTTCCACCAAACAGTGCTTTTATATTCATAAGATTTTTTAGAAGTGTATCAAGAGCTTCAATCATGTTTTTTTTGTCACTGATACTTCATCCCAAACAATTAGTTTTGGATCTCGAATTAGAATCGCTAAAGAACTTTGTTTACTAATATTGCAAGTGAAATTGTCATCGATGTCAACAGGAATTTTGAAATGTGAATGAGTTGTTCGTCCTCCCGGAAGTATTGAAGCTGCCACACCAGAACTTGCAGTTGCCAAAGCTATGAATCCTGCTGCATGGCGTCTGCTTGCTTTTGCGATAAGTGAAATGACTCCAAGTGTTTTCCAGTTGCAATTGCATCTTGATGGACAACAGTTTGTTTCTTTCAAAAATAACCAAACTGTGGATCAAATAATAAACAATCCAATGATCAAAAAATGATGTTAACAGAATTCTTTCTTATGAACAAAATCAATGACGATGCTATAAATCTGAATTTACTGTATAAAGAGTTTCCCCAACACTTTGTATGGTCATCATCATACAAAATGTGATCGTGTCGAAAACAACGACTTACTATCGGGCGTATTGTCACATGTCATCCAACCGAAGGAGAAAGATATTATCTTAGGTTGCTTCTAATGAATGTAAGAGGACCAACATCATACGAAGATCTTCGTACAATGAATAAAAGATGCTACACTACATTTAGGGAAGCTGCAGAAAAAAGAGGTTTATTATGTTTTGATAACAATTATGACTTTAACTATAGATTAGGGTGAGTCTGGACCTAGGCTTGGCCTACAGTTTTATGGGTGTCTACAAATTCGCTTACTCACGAATAGTGCATATTTGATAGATTGGAAACGTTTGAAGCTTTGTGAAAGGAAAATGCAATATCTTGAGGATTGTTGTAACATGTTCAACTTTCGAGGTAATGTTAAGACTTTTTAGACTTGTTGAAGGACGTTTTCCTAATTGAAGATTAAAAAAATGAAAATAGACAAAGGGGTAAAGGCGAAAGATGGGTGTCTCGTATTAATGGTGTGACGGGCATTGATACGAGTACCGGTGTTATAAAAGGGAAAGTTACTACTATAGAATGTAGATTGTAATTTTAGAATTTCCAAAGCATATGAGCATTAGCTGATATATTATTAACTTGAAATCCTTGTGTGATTGTGTTTTCTTCATTACACCCGTATAGTTGTGATAATTGAGGTAGTTATGTATTATGTTGATACTTGAATGATTGAGGTGCATCATCATCCCCTAATTTGGTATTATATCGTGCACATGCATTGACATGAGATTGAGTATGAGTAAATATCTAACATGTGGAGATCGTCCATATTGAGATCGAGTTATGATTATAATTTGGGCACGTGGAGATCGTCCGTGCGAGTGATTGGTTATGATTATAAGTTGGGCACGTGGAGATCGTCCATTCTGGGGATTATTTCATTTTATGTTAGTGCGTTGAGAACGTCCGCACAGACACGTGGAGATCGTCCGTGTCGATATATGGACCTCGCGAGTCCCCCATGGGTCATGAACTCTCGATGTATTTTCGAGAAATATCATGTATATATGGTTGAGACAGTACTTGGAATCTGAGTCATATCATTTCATGGTGTCATTTGCATTGCATCTCATTACATCCTTTATTTTTGTTGATTATGAGTTTTATTGGTGGTTGAAAAGTACGTGATATTTGATTTCCTCTATTTGATGGAGCTTGACTGGTACATATAACATAGACTTGTATACATAAAGAACTGATTTCTTACATAAACTCGTTTCACTACTTCTTCGTTGCCGGTGAATGAGATATATTGGGTACACATGATTTCTTACTCATACTACACTTGATGCACTCTTTTGTGGTCCAGTTGAGATTTCATATTCGGGCTCGTTCTTGGAGCTTGAATATGAGTTGGATTGTCTTGGAGTTGTGGTGCGCTGTTTGGGATATTCTACAGCCTACACCTTCAATGTACCTTTATTTTATTAGGTTATTTTGATATTCTGATAGGATATTTCTTATGTTTACCTTTCATATTAGTTTGGACTTGTATCCTATTGTAGAAGCTCTTTTACTTATGACACTAAATCTTGGGGTGGTAGTTCTATTTTCCGCATTTATTTTGAATACTTAGTATGTTAGAATTTAGTTATACTTACCTTTTCACGTTTAAGTTGAATTGGTGAACTTTTATTGGGTTGGCTTACCTATCGGTTGGGAACATAGGTGCCATCACGACTCGTGATTTTGGATCGTGACAGTTAGTGGAGGAGATTGATGTACATTTAATTAAGAAATTTAAATTTTAAGATAATTATTCAATACCACATTTAAGAATTTGTATATCTAATTTTTTTATTAAAAAATTATAGTATAATTATCAAAAAGTGATATTATGAGTGATATTTTTAAACTATAGATAAAAATATGTATATATGATAGTTAATTATGTCTAATTATGTACTTTTTCCATAATTATTGTCGATGATAACATCGAGCATGTGATGTGGTCCATCTATTACTAGATTTTACTTTACAAGTCATTTTGTTATTGGTTAGCATATGATATTAGTTATATAAGATTTAATTATTAATGTAATTCTTAATTCATTTTGTATTATAAGTTAAATAATATATAATAAATAAACTAATATATAAATTAACTCATAATCTATATTTATCAAATATAATAATATCAATTAAGATAATTTTAGTACATAAATACTTTAGCTACTAAACAACTTCAATTGAATAAAACTCGTTAAAGAAGATATTAAGGACAACAATATCACTAGACACAAGTCATTTCTCAATATATTGGTGAGCATAATACCTTTCTCTATTTCGTAATTTCTTTGATTGTCATAAGACGATAATCATACTCGATGATAACTTCAGGTGTGCTTAAAAGAAATCTTGTTGTCTTTTCCTTATCATCCACTACAACACATACAATATTACAAGCACAACGATTCACATTATCAGACGGTCACCGAAATTTTCATTCAAGGTAGAAGTTTGCAATTTGGCTTAATGTTTACTGGCCCTTCCATTTCTTTCTATAAATAGTCTTTCATTTTCCAGTTTTTTTGATGTTAAGAACTTTCTTGTAGGACCTCAAGTCCCTTATGACTTCTTAGGATGGACAGTTCATCATTCTATTATTACTAGATAATGAAAGGCCCGTTTACAATATTACAATCTTAAAAATTATTATGATATTTTCAAATAAATATGATAGGAAATAATAATAAAACATAATAGGTTTTTAACAAACAAAATAATGAACTACTTGATGAATATTATAGTGAAGAAAAAATTCTAAAGTAATTAATAAACATAATGAATAAATATTTTATCTGAAATAAGGAGGATTTAAAAATATCAGCAAAAGTTGATATAATATAGGGAAAAGACTCAAATATGCCATAGAACTTTTAGAAAAGACTCATTTATGTCATCCGTTAAACGTTTGGTTCATCTATGTCATTTTCGTTTAGGAAAAAACTCGTTCATACCATTATTTTTAATGGTTATTTTGCAAAACCACTTTTTACACGTGGCAAGTTATGATTCGGCCACACCATTTTTTAAAAAGAAAAAATCAAAATTTTGAAAAAAAAAATTAAATAAAAAACCCATCCAAATAAAGACCCACCTAAATAAAAACTAACACAAAATGTCGCGAGGAGAAAACGTATCAAGATGATGGCAAGAAAGGGAAAGGGGAACCAACCCCCGATTCTTCTAAAATATGAAAGTTGTGTTGTTTTTCTTTTGTGATGTCTAGACATTTTCAAGGTTAAACCTTTTTATTTTGTTTGTGCCTGGACATTTTTAAGGTTAAAGCAGTTGACGTAATTTTTGTTGAAATATTAGGTTATGCAGTATGTTGAAATATTAGGTTATGCAGTGTGTTGATATTAAAGTTGTGTTATACGTTTGTTGTTTTCCTGCATAGAAAAATTTCTTGCATTTTTTGGTGTGAGATACTTCGTACTCCCAGCTATTGTTGAAGCTATGTCGATTGGTATAAGAAATTTGGATTCAAACTTGCGGGTATTAGATACTTATTTGGCATATTTCTCCACTAACTAAAATCTCTTTGAATTATAATTAGGGACGGATTGCTTGATTGGGTGTGGCTAAAGATCTGGGTGATAGTGTTGAATTTTTAGCTGGTAGTTTGTGTGAAATTTTGCTTTTATGAGCTACACTTCTTTTTGGTGCTATTCAAAATTTTATTGGATATGGTTTGGTTTGGCTTATTTAATTTTTTTTGTAACTTCAAATTTAGAAAATGATCTTTTTTAGTTGAATCTTGAAATAAGTTTCACAAGTGATTCAATGGACTGCATTCTTGTCAACTAATAACACATCTCATCTTCATCTCAATCGCGCAGTTTTTTCAACTTATACTATCGAAAATAAGATTGAATTTAGAAATCTTCAAGATCTTGCAAATGAACACATTCTGCAAGGATAGATGTTTGAAGTTGCCTTTTCAATCTTTTTACCGATTGATTCGGGAATGAACTTTAGGACCAAGTCTTTCAAATCACACGATTGAGCCTAATTAACCATGATCTCATGCATCTTGCGACAAATCTGAGAAATCTGGCTTGCTTGTGCATACATAGTGGGTTCTTTTTTATTAGTTTGGACGTTTTTCGATAAAGCCAGTGAAGAACATTCTCAAAGTGAAGCTATCAGTTGTCTTAACATCAACATGAACCTCAATCAATGATTGTCATTTTTGTACCATTGACCTCAACTTATTTGTGGTGAAGTCCACACCAAATATTGTTGGAGCCTTACTATTATACCAAAATCCTTTTTAGCATATGTATCAATTGACTTCTTCTTTCCTCCTCCTTGTCAACCGCATTAAATAAATATTTAGTAGTACTATATAAACTAACCTCTTTAATCTTTATAAACGAGCTTTAAAGGAAGAACTGTGCATTTGTCCGAGAAGGAGAATAGTTTGTTGTCCTTAAGTGAAGAAACCTATCTTCTTTGTTATAGTTTTCAGATTAAAAAATTGGAGGAAAGAAATGAGTCACTAATATGGGTTAAAGGGGTTTCTTTAAAATTTGTGTGAGTTTATTAAAATTTAGGTGAGTCTTTATTTGGGTGGGTTTTTTTATTTAATGCTTTTCCAGAATTTTGATTTTTTATATAAAAAATGATGTGGCTGAATCACAATTTGCCACATGTAAAAAGTGGTTTTACAAAATCACCGTTAAAAAATAATGGTATGAATAAACCCTTTTTCTAAACGCTAATGGCATAGATGAGCCAAACTTTTAGTGGATGGCAGAAATGAGTCTTTTCAAAAGTTTGATGGCATATTTGAGTCTTTTCCCTATAATATATACTGCAGTAATTTAACATGAGGTATTAGTATAATAATTTATATAAGTTTCTTAAAATGATTTTAACTATGATAAAATAATAGTTATATATGTTTTTCAATAAGTTATATAATGACATATATGTTATGTGAACATTTTGAGATTATACATATAAAAGAGAAATCAAGTAAATTAGATACGTTGAAAATTATCTCCACGATAAAAAAAAGGCTATGAAATTGAAAAGTCTGAAGAGAACCAAAGGAAAGGACATAACATGTTTCTGAAATTGTTTGAAATTTTGTTCTTGAAGAGCTTGCTCACTGGTTGCATTCCTTTTGAATTAAGCATTTTAAGAAAAACAATTGTGATTGATATTGAATTTAACATGTTAACTGGTTTGAATAGTGTGAAGCCGCTGATTTTTGCTGAAAATTGACTCTATATGGACAAGTATCAGAAGTGATGTTTTTACTAAGAAATAGTAAAATTTACTTTTGCCTTATAATTATTTTACAAAAGTAGGGTCATTATATGGAGAATTGATTGTAATGTAGTTCTTAATGTTGAAAAAAAATTGCATTTTTTATTTTTCTAATAAGAATCTATACCGGAGTGTATATTATTTAGGATGCAAATAAAAAATAAAGGGCGAGAAATTTATTGGTTTAAGACATGAGGAAAGAGAGAATTGAGGAGTGAATAAAATGAAGTCTATTTATTTGTGTCATAGACTTAGTTCTAAAAAAATACTATAATTTATAGTTTTTAGAAAAGTTACGTAACTTGTGGGGGAAATTTACCACTTGAAAAAACTATTTTAATGAAGTTTAAAAAAATAATTTATAATTTTTAAAATGAAATGTATATGAAATGATCATATTACCTAGATCGTCCTCAACTTTTTAAATCAAACTCATCAGTTCACATATTAAGATTAATATGTTTGAAATCAAGTAAAAGTACAAACTTGATTATATATCTTAATGAAGAACTACACTTTTATAATCTAGTAAACATTTTTAGTTTACTTTAAATACAAATATATCATCATGTTTCTTTTATTTGTAAAGTTACTTTTTAACATCTTTCAAAATATATATATTTTTTAAAAAAATATTGAAATTAATTTTATTTATTTTTTAATTTCAATATAATATATATTATTAATTTTATCATACTTACATGTATATTAATTAGAGTCAAAATAAACGTGAAAATAATTAACTATGTTTTAAAGTAATGAATGTTAAAGTAGGCATTTTTAGTTGGATTAATTAATTGAGTGAGTCCTTATTTAAAAATAATTATTTATTTTAAATATGCTTTTTAATTATAACCATTTAGAGCAATATATAACAGTACTATACATTTTATTAGATTTGTCTTTCTCTTTTGTCTCTTTCTCTCTCGTTTTTTTAGTTTTTATATGTTTTTCTCACTCTTTCTTCATTTATATTGTTCTTTTTTCGTTGTTTTCTTTCCCGTTGTTTTTTTTCTCTTGCTTTCTTTCTATTGTCTTTTCTTTCTTTTTTCTTTTGTTGCACATTCTGTCTCTCTTTCTCTTTTTTTTTTTAAAAAAAATCCTTTCTCTCTCTATTTTCTTTCATAGTGTAGTTAATGATTTATAGACTAAATAGATTTGTATCAATAATTAATTAATTAGACAAGTAATTTAATCGTACAAGTAGAGAGACATGATAAATTGCAAAATGAATTAAACTTGAATAAAAAATATATTCTACACACATTAAAATTGATTTAGAAGAGGATTAATATGAATGCAAAATGTAGCGAAAGAAAGAGCATTCTATGATGTCTAAACTGAATAAATTGTATAAACAATGAATTTCACAAGTAAATAAACGTAAAAAATCAACCAATAAATTATAAATTCAATTGTTCTTAAAAGTGTATTACACTAATATTAAACAAGTAAATAAATTAAATTTGCTTTAAAATTGTATTACACAATATTAAAGTTGAATTAGAAAAGAAAATTAAGAATGAATGAAATACGTAACTAACGAAAGACAAGTCAATGATCTATAAAATGAATTAAACTTATATCATTCATGAATAAAACATGTATTATATGTGTCTTAAATTTATTTTGATTTGTATCTCTAAGAACGTGAGTGATGTTTGCAATATGTATTAAAAATGTATTCTGCATGTATTATAAGTGTTTTCCTTAAATTATATCAGGAAAAAAGAGTGAAGTTTGTAATATGTACTACAAATGTATCGTTCATGATTTTAATACAATTTTAGTACAATTTTGAAACATATCTAATACAACTTTAATAGAAACGTGATATAGTTTCGTAAACTTTATTCTTATCGAGCATCAATATAATATTTCTCCTAAAATTAATTCTAAACTTGACCAAACCCTCCTAAAATGAGATATAAACTCCAAATGTCACTTTCAATTATTTGTAGAAACAACCTATCCAAACTAAAGAGCAAACAAGTAATTTAATTGTAACAAATGAAGAAACATAATAAACTGCCAAATGAATTAAAAAGGTATTACACTCATATTAAAGTTGAATTACAAGTGAATTAAACACGTATGCAAATGTATCAAATGAAAGATCATTCTGTAATTTGTAAACTGAATAAAACTTGTATTAATAATGAATTAAACAACTACTTTAATAATAACAAATCAACCAATAAATCGTAAAATGAATTAACTTGAATTAGTTAAAAGTGTATTAGACACATATTAAAGTTGAATTAGAAGAGAGAACTAAGCATGGATAAAAAATGTAACTAATGAAATACTAGACAATGACCTATAGAGTGAATTAAATTTATATCAATAATGAATTAAACAAGTAATCTAATAGCAACAAATAATAAACTACATGATGAATTAAATTTGCATTAAAAGTGTATTACACATTATTAAAATTGAAATAGAAGAGAAAATTAAGAATAAATAAAAAAAACGTAACTAATGAAAGACAAGACCATAATCTATAGATTGAATTAAGTTTCTATTATTCATAAATAAAACATGTATTAAAATATGGGTAAAAACTGATTTGAGAATAATTATTTAAATGAAAATTTTGAAATAAGTAGAATAATAAAAAAAGAGGAAGAGGATGAAGATAAAAAATAATACAAAAAGAGACCAAGAAGAAGAAAAAATAAAAAGAAGCCGAGGAAGAGAAAAAAGACATAGAAAGAAGCGAAGCGGTACAATTTCTTAATCCAAAAAGTCATTATATTTAGTAAGAAAAATTATATGTCATAGATGGTAAATATTTTCTCAATATAGCATATTTATGTGATTTATCCTTTTTAGTAAGCATAATGAATATAAAAATATTAAAAATTAATTAAAGTAATAGTTAAATAAAGTAACGAATAGATATCACAATAACTCATAAAAAAGGTGAAGTGATAACAAAATGAGTTGGTAGAAATATCATTAACCAAAATTGTTTATAGAACTATTTAGTTTCTTGTTATTATTCTAGATAGATTTTTGTTAGTCTAAAATTACATTTTTATCCTTGACCATACAAAGAGATGTTTCTAGAACTATTTGTTTCTCTTGCTCTTCTTTCTTAATGGTAGATTTTTGTTAGTATAAAATTAAATTTCTACCCTTGGTCGTCTTCAACTTGACTCTTCTATATAATCTCTTGCTATCATTCTTAATAGTAGATTTTTGTTAGTATAAATCCTTGATCGTCCTCAATTTGACTCTTCTATATAATAGAAAAATAAAAGACAAACATGAATTGTTTCGACTGAATAACATATCAAAAAACTTGAAATATCGTAAAGGATCATATCTAAAATTTAGAACTGTTTTAGAGAAAATTTGAGTTGGTCGAAATTTGAAAGAAAGTTATCATTGAGGAAGATAAAGTGTTGAAATATGTATAATATTGTATAAACAATGCTTATAAATATATAGACATCACTTATACATAGCTATATATAATATACATATATAATTACATGCATACAATTTATATAATATCCATACATTACCTAACTATTTATATAATATTGAATTTCTTGTCACTTGTGATGCTTAAATGGCCACATTTTGTACTTTGTTGGCCATGCTCATAGCCAGACGTAAATCATAAGCCACACAAATTGATGAGCGCATAATAATATATACAGTGGGCCATTGACAAATTAATAGGCAAATTCTTGGATAACTCCTTAAAATTGTTGCCAAACATTTACTTATGGCGACACCTTGAAGTAAATCTTAGTTCAAGTGGCGTTCTATTGTATCATTTCAATATTTTTTTATTTTTTATTTTTTGCATTAATCAGCAATGGCGAAGTGTTCCTCGTGACGAAATGTTGGTCCTGGATAATATAACATTAGGAAGTAACCATTGTGCCATATTTTCATCGTTGTTATTTACGATTATGATAAGTTATTTATGAAAAATAAACAAATAGAGCACATATGATGACTTTTTTGGCCTCAGATTCAAGAACAACCAAAGCAAATAACTCCCAGAATTTGCAGCACAACAAATCATAAAATCATATATATCATTCACCTTGAATTGTCAATGTATAACAAGTCGTTTACACAACAATTACATCCATGGGCGAAACTAGTAATTTTACAAAACATTTACAGATGAATAACACAACTACAGATGAAGTCAAACTGCACAAGTACAATTCTCTGATGAAGTAGTCTATGCCAAAAAAAAACAAGATCTCTTCCCAGCAAATAGATAACAAACATCATAATAAGCGCGTCTTCAATGATGAATAACCATGATCACATCGTTTATATACATGCATATGGTTATACAAGAAACCATAGCAATATCAAACAGAAGCCATTGTCTCAACATATTGATGTGTATCATACCATTCAAACACCGAAACATCTTCCCATATAACAGGGATCTTTGCTATCTCTATATCCGCAACCTCCTTGATAGTCATACGATGAGCATCATATTCAACGATAACGTCTGGTGTGGTTACCAAAAGCCTCGTTGTATCTTCCTTCTCATTAACAACCACACATACAACATTGCAAGTACCACCATTCACATCTAGTAAATCAACTTCTTCACTCAACATTAATGGATGAGTAGTATGCATGTAACTAAGATCAACACGATACTTCACAAACCACTTAGAATAATCAATCTCCATCTCAAGAACTTCAAAACTCATCGACCTAAATTCATGTATCTCAATTAGATGCAAATGTCCAACGGACTCCCCAAAATACCTTATACTCCTTTTCAACACTCCAATAGGAAGATCAGTACTAGGCATATCTCTAAAACACATCGAATCCAAATCGAACCTTAAGAAAGACGACATTTCACTAACCCAATGCATACAACCATTCAAGAACACACCCTGACCTAAAAAATGTTGATTTGCATCCAATATCTTCATCTCCGTATCCATACAATTTTTCCAAACTTCAGTTTCAGATGAATATACAGAAATTTCATAAACCCCATTTAATTTCATCACACATAAGAGTTTATAACAATCAGATACCATTGGATCAAAAGCCAAATTCATTACAACAATCTCATAAGCTTTTATACCTAAATATGGGAGTGGAATCAATCTATGCTGATTAGTACTAGGGTTATAAACATAATAATCAAAATTTTCAATACCCAAATTGAAACTTATACAGAACAATCCATTACAGGAATGTAATTGTTCAATTTTTGAAGATGTAGATTTAGCAATATTTTTGAGTGTTGAAGGAATCATACCCTTTTGATTTTTGGGTATCCCATTGAGAGGGATAAAGTCGACATAGTTATTACCATAGACCCACCAACAGAAGAATAGTCCGTCAACTTTGCCGGAAGTGAGTTTTCTACGGCAGTGAAGTTGCCGGAATGTACGGCTTGAGATGATCGAAAACCAGTCTTTACAAACGGCTTGGAATCGGAGAAGGGATTTTGGAGGTAGCCATAGGAGAATCTCCGATAAAAGATCTGCGTTGCCGGCGACTCCCTGTAAGGATGCCGGAAAAACTGCTGGCTCGTCACCGGCGACTCCCTGTGAGGGTAAAACTGCTGGCTGGTTGCCGGAAACTCCCTGTAAATATGCCGGAGAATCTGCTGGCTGGTCACCGGGAAGTTCCTGTAAGAATGTTACCGACATTGACGCGAAAGGATAAGAAGGGCAAATTGGTGTATTATTTTTCTGTACGCTTTATAAGTTCTTTTTAAAGTCAATATTTTTCATATATTCAAAATTATAATTTTTAACATAGTTTTTAAACATCTTAATTTTTATTTAAAATATTAAATTAAAATAAAATAATATAAAATAAAAGTAAATCGAAGAAGTAAAATATTAAATCAATAGAAGAAATTATTAAATACATGTTATATTAACAAGAAAAACAAATTAAAATTGAAATTTATCTATCTATTTATATATATATAAAAAATAGGATAGGTGAAAAACAACACATGTTAGCATCACCAAAAAAAAGATTTTAAAATAAATAAATATAAAATAATTAATAAGAAATTATTATTACATTTTTTACAAATAACTTTAAGCATAGTACTGTGAAGTGTTTGTGATTCCCTTTTCTTTTTGGTGGTGGGGGTGGGGGGAAGTTAACGCATTTTTAATTTAAATAATATTAATACTAATAATAAGAAAAAAACTGACAACAGAAAAAAAATTAAAAAGAGAACTACCTACGAAAATTGCATTATATTAACTCTGAACATATTAGTCTCTATTCTGTAACTTTTAAAATATAAAATTGATTAATTATTATTTTAATTATATTAATAATAAATTACTTTTAAAAAATTAGGTAGAAATTTAAACTAATTTCAAAAATTAACTTGACAAGTTTTTAAAACCTAATGAATATAGACCACAAAAAAAGAGAATTTAAGAATTATTAAATTGAATTAAAAATTTAAAAATAAAAAATAAAATTACCTTTTTTTTACAATTCAAAAATTTACAATTACCTTAACTGTTTAACTTTCAAGTGCTTTTCAAAGTACTCTTTAATGTTTTGATTTTAAATAAAAAATAGGAAAAATAAAATAATAATAATAATAATAATAATAATAATAATAATAATAAGGGGAAAACGACATATATCAACACCACAAAAAGAGGCATTTAAAATAATTAAAATTATATAAATGTAAAATGATTAATAATAAATAACTATTATATTTTTTAAAAATAATTTTAAATATTTTAATGTAAAGTGTATGTGATTTCCTTTTTTTTTGGGAAAGTTAACTCATTTTTAATTTAAATAACACTAATATTAATAATAAGAAAACCAAATGACAATAGAAAAAAAATTAAAAAGAGAACTACCCGCGAAAATTGCATATATTTCAAATAATATATATAATTTTTATTTTATTTTAATTATTTTAAATATGAAAATATTAATTGATTAATTATTAATTATTATTTTTAATTATATTAAATAATAAATTTCTTTTTAAAAAGGGAAAAGGGTCAAATAACCCTAAACTATTTGAAAAGGTTTAGATATTCTCTGCTTAAAGTTTGGTCTATTTATACCCTCGCCGTCCAACTTTTGGTCTACATATGCCCTTTGGGCGTTAATTGGCCAACTCGAAATATCCAACTCATTTTACTTTTATTTAAATGCCAAATGGATATTCCACGTCATTTTTATATATTATCACTTGACATTTATGCCTAACTATTTAACATTATAAAAAATTATTACCTCGACTACATAATATTAAAAAATCATTCATCAATCTTTTTTATTTACTTTTACGTTTTGATATCTTAGAAAATTTCACTTAAGAAAATAAGCATATAATTTCCACAGTTCTCTTACGCAACGAAAAAATAGTAGGATTATGCAAATCAGTGGATGAGAGGATAGAAATTTAGTACAATATATTGTTTATTCATTATCATAATTTTTATTATTTTTTTATTATTATTGTCAAGCTTATATTTTATGATTCTTATATTTCGATGATATCATTTTTGCACAAATGACTATTTCTATCTACAATATGATTGAAGGTTTTGCAAATAAAGATTCACAATTATTTTTTTCAATGACAACTTTGGCGTGTCAAAATTCTAGATGAAACAATTTAGCAGCAATTAATATACATTTATCAGCATTTGGTTAATTATCATTGAATTCTCTAAAGACTTTAATGACAAACACAGAATATCGATAAAAATATAAATTATTACCGCTAAAAGGTCTCAACTTTAGGGGCAATAACTATTGCCACTAATGGCACACGTTATTAGCAATAAAATTAACCACAAATTGAAAAATACTAATATTAAGAAATGTTGTGCTTCTTTAAAATCATAATTAACAGAAGAACAACTAGTAATTCATAATCTTAATGTCAACAACAAAAAATAAAAAATTACATCATTTAGACTGTGTTTGGTATGAAGGAAAATATTTTCACCAAAATGTTTTCAATTTTCTCATGTTTGGTTGAGACAAAAGTTTTGAAAAATGTTTCCAAATAAACTAATTTTCCTCAAAATTAAGGAAAATGACTTCCCTTAAAAAAAACATTTTCCAAAACTATCCTCCAATTTTAAATTAATTTTTTTTTGGGAAAAACAACAATTTAAAAAAAATTCAAATAAATTTTTTATTTTTTTACTCGATCCCTGACTCCCACCCACCCACCACCGGCCAGCTCTCCCCCTCTCCCCAAAAACATAATTTTGCTTTTTAAAAATATTTTCAACTTCAATTTTTTATTTTTAAACTCCTACCTCCCCCACCCCCCACCCCGGCAGCCCCCCATCCACCTCCAACCCCCCAAAAAATTAATTTTACTTTTCTAAAAATACTATAAAGTTTAATTTTTTTTTATCTTTCACTCCTATCCCCTCCACCACATGTCCAAATAAAAATTGTTTAAAAAAAATATTTTTCAATTTCATAAATTATTTTCTACTCTAGTAAAAATAAAAGATGACTCTCAAAAACATTTTTCATTCATAAATCAATCACTAAAAATCATTTATGGAAAATATTTTTTACTCACCAACCAAATATGAGAAAATAAATCTAAAATCTATTTGTTTTCCAGGAAAACATTTTCAATGAAAAATATATTTCTTCGTACTAAACACGCCCTTAATTCGAAAAGTTGATCTTATTTTGAGTCTAACAAGATGATTGAGAAACAAGCTATTGTTTAGTCTCTTTTAAGATATATATAGGCACTTGCAAGAAATGCCCCAATATCCATTGTGTGGCTTGTAGAGGAGGTTCATAAGACTCCAAAAATATCAACATGATCTTTAACAAAGAATGAAGGGTGTCACGTAACCAAGGGCAGAGCAACGTTAAGTGAAGGGTGATCCGGTGCACACTCTTAACTGAAATATTTGCACACTCATGAAGAATCTTTCAATAGCCCAATGCATTTACTAATGCTGCAACTTTGACCCTATATATAGGCAACTAAACATATAAATAGAGTTTAACTGCTATCCACCGACGGTGGACAAAAAAATTACACGGACATTTTATTTTTGGAAATATTTAATTTTTTTAATTAATATATTTTAATATTATTAATATTAAAATAAAAATAATAACATAGTGTTATATGGTAACTTGAATTATAAATTAATTGTACAAATTTAATTAGGATTCTTATTTGTCTTACCAAAAATAAAAAATACATAATTTCTTGTGTTTTCTTAGTTGGATTAACGTTCTTCTTTTTCTACAAAAACCATTGAAGCAACCAACTATCCACCATTGAAGCAATTTGAAACAATTATCATGGTAGCGTTTTCCTCGTATATCTTTTTTTACATAACTTATTAAGTCTTTTTCGCAACATGAATAAACGTTTCAAAGAAATATTCTTGTTTTAATGTATGAAGAAATTTATGTTTTGTAGTGATGAAGATATTTAAAGAATACGTTTAAGAACTTTTTAGCAAATTGAAGAAGTTCAATACATTAGCCATGAAAAATATTTAAAATTTTAAAGCTAACTTACCCTATCAGTCTAATATCTAATAATTGTGTATTGCAGGAAACTTTTGAAATCTCTAATTTAGAAGAGCAAAATGCAGAAGGAATTGAAGATTCCTTCGAGGATATAGAAAGCAACATGAATGCAGTTGTATCTTTTGTTCCTCAACTAGGTGAGCAATAATTAAGAGAGCCTTACATCGGTATGGAATTTCAATCACTTGATACTAGATTTAAATTTTATCTTGATTATGCTCATCGTAATGGTTTTAGTGTGCGCAAAAATCGAATTAGTAGATCAAGAAAAGATAAATCCATTATTGGTCAAGAGTTTGTTTGTTCAAAAGAAGGATTTCGTTTAAAAAAATGTAACCAAGCATGCAATTGTGATTAAATCATGGGCCGTATTTAATAGTGTTTGATTTTGTTTGCTTACTCTTATAAGTTTGAATATGTTGATTTTGTTGCACTTTATGTTTCTGGAATAGTTTCATATTAATATTTTGCTAGCATTGCTTCAATGGCAACAAGTACCGGTTCTTACAAAAAAAAATAATATGTTGGCAATGATTTTCTTTGAAGGATTGAAGTGCTTTCCAATAAGAAAACACAAGAAATTATGTATTTTTTATTTTTGGTAAGACAAATAAGAATTCTAATTAAATTTGTACAATTAATTTATAATTCAAGTTACCATATAACACTCTGTTATTATTTTTATTTTAATATTAATAATATTAAAATATATTAATTAAAAAAATTAAATATTTTCAAAAATAATATGCCCGTGTAATTTTTTGTCCACCGTCGGTGGACAGTAGTTAAACTCATATAAATATACATTTAAGTCACTAACTAAGATGTGGTTTAATAGGTATATATATATATACACTTTTAGTGGATGGTATTACTTGTTAAAATATATTACTTTTGAAATATTTAACGATTGCTTGCATTTATTTTTTAAAATTAGTTTTATTAATTTTTTTTTATGATTGTATTTTTAATTAAGCATGATCTGTGATGGAAGGAAACCGTAGTTACCTTAATATGGTTTGAAAGGATGAACAACATTTTCTCTACTTTGTTCGAAGATATATAGATTGCAGTAGAAATTTATTTATTTTTTGTTTCTTATTTCAATAATCTTTTAATATTTTTATTTTTCTTAAGGAAAAATAGATTCCGATTGACAAGAATTTGACATTAAAAGTTGTGAAGTTACAATAGAGAAGAAGTCAAAAGCCTGAAAGAAATTTTTTGATGAAAGACGTTAGTGCCTGAGTCAAATATTCGAAGAAAAATATGCATACATTATGCTTAATAGTTAAAATTTGATTTGTTAAATTAATATATTTGTTTGTGTTTTATAACTTTAAAAAGTCCTTTTTATATAAAACTACACGCAGTGTAAAAATAGTTTTATAACTCCTCAGTTCGAATCATTGTGATCCATTATATTGTATTGTATTGTTACTATACCTACAATGTTTGTTTTGATTGTTACTTAAAATGTATTGTACTATATTGTTAAATTTCGTTGTTACGTAACAATGAAAACCCCTATTTTATGGAACAACCAATTAGGTGTGTTCCTATTGTTACTTAATTTCTTTTTTTATTTATATCTTTACATAATATTTTAAAATACTATTTTACCTTTTACTTTAATTATTTAAATCTAGTCAAACCTCATATCTTAGAATAATTAAGGATATTTAAGTAATTTATAAATTATAATACAGTATGATACAATCAAACCAAACAATTAAAATGTTACGAAGCAACAACAAACTATACAATCAAGCCAAACATTGTATCTACCATACAATACAGTACAATAGAATACAATACAATACATTATGAAACAATGGGTAACAATGATTCAAACAAAATGTTAGTCTTCATTATACAACTATATAAACTATGTTCATAACCTTTTATTTTATCAATTGTTATTATAAACTAAATAAAAAAATCACAAAATAAAAAAATAAATAATTAGAATTTTCTTAAATAATTATGTCACACTAAAATATAATTTTTAACTGTTCACATAATTTTTTCGTCTTTATTTAGTTAATTTATTTAATTTTGCTTATTGATTATTTTGTAAAAATAATACAAAATAAAAACATAACAACTATAATGTTAAACAATAATTATACTCAAATATTTTACGTCTCAGATATCAAATTTCAAAAGATTAAAATATACTAATTTAAATATATATTTTGGTAAAAATGTAACAAAATAATAATAATGAAGAATTTATAAATGCTCCTATTTTCTCTCCACTTTTCTATTTTAGAATTTAATTTCTTCAAAATTATTTAGATAAGGATAATTATCTTCAAAATCTTATCTAATTATAGTATATTGACAAAGACAAAATAGTTCACGAATATTATTTTTGAAAAGTACAGAAACATTATTCTTTTTCAATTAGTATCTATACATAAATTATTTTGATGATTTAATTTTTCTCCATTGTATGTGAATTTTTAATGATTTATGTTTATTTTATTTTGGAGGATGATTGGCATGTGAATTCACTAGATTTGAATTTTTATTTTTATTTTTCAGACATTGTTAAATAAATATTGTTTATACATATTTAAAGTGTATCATCTATTGGATAGTAATGATATTAGATAAAATTATTTTCTGTGTTGTTGATACTGTTGATATAATTAAGAAAAGCTTAGTACTAAAGAAAATTATTAACCAACAATTCATATGTTTTAATTCTATTTTATTCGTGTGATACATCTTATAATATGGTGAAAAGTTCGATGCATATTTTCATCTATTTTATACACTATTATTTTATGCGTATTAAATAATGTTGAAAATATTATTAACAAATTTAAATAATGAAAGAATTTATTCTTTAGAAATAAAGAGCATTAATAAATAAAATTTTATAACAATTATATATATATATATATATATATATATATATATTCAGGCATTACAACTAAGATCAATTAACCTTTTTATCGTAAAAATAAATTATTGTGTTATATAAGTTTTTTTTATTGTATATAGTTTGTTTGGTTTTTTAAAGTGCACAAATAAAACGTAAATTAATAAAAAAAATTACTTATATGTAAAGTCAAGGAATTGCTTCAGTGTGTATATTAATTAATTTCAATAATAAATATGAAATGCATTTAATTAATTATTATTAAATTCTATTTTCATACTTTTATTAAATATTAAAATAATAATTAATAATTAAAGTTTAATAAGTTTTTCCATTAATAATTTTACTTGTACTAAAATCAGTAAATAATAATTTTGAAATTTGTGGCTTTGAATTATACATATATAAAACATTTAATTTTTTTAACTTTGTAATAAATATTTCACGTGGATAGTTGAAGTTTTATTTTTTATAAGAAAAAATACCTTTATAATAACTTATCATAAATATATTATAACATAAAAAATGTAGTTGATCATAACTATTAGAATAATATTATAACAAAAAAGTTATATATGTTAAAAAAATTTCATACATTACTTTTATGATATTTAAAAATATCCGTGCAAAGCGCGGGTACGAATACTAGTATGTTATAAAGAAAACTCAGAATAATATAATGTAAAAAGAAGAAGACAAGAAGTATAAGATGGAGGAGAGAACTTTTCTTATTCAAGTGTGTGTAACAAATGGTGAGTGATATCTCTATTTATAGTGTTGAGATATCTTTCCCAAAAGTTATCTAACTAATATATATATATATAGTTATCTTGAAAGTTCTTATCATATTTGAAGCACCAATACATGAATCCAATTTGTTTGGATAAATCTAATGGATAATGCATATGTATAATGCAATGGATTTATAACACTCCGTCTTAAAATATTCATAATTAATGTGCCTCGTTAAAGTCTTACTAGAAAAACCCGGTGGGAAAAGCCTAGTGAAGGACAAAGAGTACTGATATCTCATAATACACTTTGAATGTTGCCTCATTAAAATCCTTACCAAGAAAACTCAACTTGGGAAAAAACTATAGTGAAGAAAAAGAGCACAACGTGTATTTCACTCGCCTTGATGAAAGTTTCACTTGATATCTCGGAGACGACACAGATTTCAATCTTGTATCTCAACTTTTCAAACCTTGATGTTGGCAATGCCTAAGTGAATAAATCAACAAGATTATCACTTGAACGGATTTGTTGAACTTCTATCTCACCATTTTGTTCAATATCATGCGTGAAAAAGAATTTGGTGAAATATGTTTTGTCCGATTTTCTTTGATGTATCCTCCTTTCAATTGGGCTATACATGCGACATTATCTTCGTATATTGTGGTTGGTATATTATTTTTTCAAAGAAAAATCACACATTTCCTGAATATGGTGGTCATTGTTCTCAACCAAACGCACTCTCGACTTGCTTCATTGATGACTATTATTTTTGCATGATTTTAAAGAAGTGGACTCCCATTGTTTGCTTCATTGTATTGTCGTGTCTCCACATGTAGACAAATAGTCTGTTTGTGACCAAGCCTTATGTGGATCAGATAAATACCCTTCATCTGTAACCAGTAAGTTCTGACTTGAATTAATCGAAATATAATAAACTCATGTCCATGGTACCCCTAAGATATCGAAGTATGTGTATAACACCATTCCAATGTCTTTTTGTTGAGAAGGAACTGAATCTTGCCAATGGACTTACTGTAAAACAAATATCTTGTTGAGTGTTGTTAGCAAGGTACATTAGTTTCCTACTACACTAAGGTTAGGAGTTTCATCACCAAGAAACTCTTCATCCTTCTCTTGAGGTCAAAATGATCTGTATTGGTGTCAAGCGACACTACCACCATCAGGGTACTCAATGGATGTGAGTTATCCATGGACAAGTATTTCATTTGACAAATTCTCAAACCGTAGGCCAAGATATATTTGTCTTACCGAGATCTTTCATTTCAAATTCCTTTTTCAGATACTCAATAGCTTCTAAAGGCTCTTTACGAGTGCCAACGGTGTTCAAATTATCAACATACACGACTATTACAACAAACTATGATTTCGACCGTTTAATGAAAATGAAGGGACAAATCAGGTACTTTTGTACACTTTCTTTAATAAATATTCACTCAAACGATTGTACCACATCCTCCCTGACTGTTTCAATTCATACAAAGATTTCTGAAGCTTTGTTGAACAATTCTTTCTTGAATCTTTGTATGCTTCAGACGCTTTAAATGCTTTAGGAATTTTCATGAAAATGTCGAGGTGCGATGAGCCATATAGATAGATTGTGACAAAGTTCATTAGAAGCATTTAAAATTTTTCATGAACTGTCAGATTTATGAGATATCTAAAGGTGATTGCATCTACCACAAGAGAATATGCCTCGATCTTTGAGAAAAATCTTGAGCAACAAGTCATGCTTTATATCTCAAGATTTCACCTTTCTCATTTCTTTTTTGCACAAAAATCCAGTTATACCCCAGTGTCTTGATACCTTCAGGTGTTCGAATTATTGGTTCAAAAATTCATATTTTTCTAGTGAAGCCAATTTCGCTTAAATTGTGTCCTTCCATTTTGGCCAATCACTTCTCTGTCTATATTCGTAAACATATTTTGGCCTAAAATCTTCGTCTTATTGCATAGTTTCAATAACAACATTATAGGCAAATATGTTGTCAATCACAATATTAGTTCGATCCCACCTCTTTCCCGTCGAGACATAATTCATTGAAATTTCATTATTTTCATAAGTTTGAACCTCCTAGGAGGTTTCATCATGTGTTATGACTTGGGTCTCAACTTGAGAATTTTCTATTATCTTGATCATTTATTCCTTTTCTCTTTTGAGGATTTTTATCCTTGGAACCCATTGGTCTACCACACTTCAAATGTGATCTAGACTCATTTGCCTTAACAATTTGTTCCGTTGGGACATCAACTCGAACTAGAGCATTAACAATTGAAATATGCGATTTAGTAATCCTTGGAAGATTAGTAAAGGCATCTGGAAGCTGAGTTGCAATATTCTGTGAATAAATTATTTTTTGAACTTATTGATCACATTGATTTGTTCGAGGATCTAGATGAGATAAAGATGATAAATTTCAATCTATCTTTTTTCTCAACTACTTATGCTCTCCCCCTAATGTTGGGTATACTAATTCATCAAAATGATAATCAACAAATCTTGCCTTAAATAAATCTCCAATCATAGGCTCCAAATATTTTATAATTGAAGGAGATTCATACCCAACATATATCTCCAACGTTCTTTGAAGCCCCATATTTGTACGTTGTAGTGGAGCAATCGAAACATACACCACACATCCAAAAATTCTAAGAAGGGAAATGTTTGGATCTTGATCAAAAGCCAATTGTAAAGGTAATAGTTCATGATAATTGGTCAGCCTTATACGCACAAATGTTGTTCCATGCATAATAACATGCCCCCACATAGAGATAAACAACCTTGTTCTCATTAGCAATGACCTAGATATTTATTGCAGACGTTTAATGAATGATTCTGCTATACTGTTATGAGTATGAACATGCGAAATTGAATGTTCAAGTGTTATACCAGTAGACACACAATAATCATTCAATTCCTGAGATATAAACTCACCAGCATTATCTAGATGAATTGTCTTTATTGTATAGTCTAGAGATTGTGCTTTTAATCTTTACATTTGAGCCAACAATCTCGCAAAAGCTATAGTGCGAGTTGATAATAAGCACACATGTGATCATCTTTTAGAAGCATCTATCAATACCATATAATATTTAAAGGGTCCACATGCAAGTTGAATTGGTCCATATATATTACCGTGTACACGTTCCAAAAACGCAGGGGATTCAATTTCAAACCTTAAATGTTGATAGTTTAATGATCAACTTTTCTTGAGAACAAACAACACAAGAGAATTCCTTTGACTGAAGAATATTTGAGCTTTTTGAGGTGTGCTCCTGTGAATTGTCAATTGTTTAGCGCATCATGTTAAATCTGGTATAACCCAAGTCGTCATGCCAAATGATAAAATCATTAAATTTAGCAAACCGTTTGTTTTCTATGAGATGTGGTTCAACTGTACTTATACTTTTATATTACAATCCAAAAGAAAGTGTAGGTAATTTTTCATGCACAATTTTCTTCTCTACATTAATTGTAGTGATGTAAAGGTACTCAAACTTTCTTTCATTTGTCATCTCAAAATAATAGCCATTTTGGCGAATAACTTTGAAACTGAATAAATTTCTTTGTGACTTACTTCAATATAATGCATTATCAATAGTCAATATTGTCCCTTTAGGTTGATATATGCCATTTTCATAACCACATTAGAAAATTATTTATTTTCTTTTAATATAGTATGCGTTGTAGCACTATTAAGAAGACACACATCTCCATTACTCATCTTGAATCCAATTGACAATTGAAATTTCTATTAATTTTCTTTAAAATAAAAATACATCAAAAGAAGTACATAACAAAACTAAAATAAAAAATTTATATACTTCAACATGAAGGGTGTGATAATTAGAAACACATAAGTAAAATATTAAAAAATTGCATTACCAGCTAAAAGATCAAACATTAGTTTCGATCTCCAAAGAAGTCATCAACTTCTATATGAGTAATATCACCAAGGTCATCAAAAACATCATCCTTTAAAGTCAATTTTTTTTCAACATCCTTATCGTATTTTAGAGATGTTCTCGACTTATCATCATCTTTAAGAGTCATATGTAACCTAGCTTGAATATTGAAAGAAGAAACACCACCTTTGTTTCCTTTTCTTTTAAGAAAATTATGGTAGAGCCCAATAAAATGCTCAGGTATGTGACATTCATTCTTCCAATGACCTTTCATGCGACAACGATGACAATCACTTTATGAGGGGTTATGTTGAGAACTCATGTTGTTCTCCCTTTTATTATGACCACCACCTTGACAATTGATGTATCACTTCTTATCTTTTCCACGTCCCCATGCGTTATTATAACACCGATGATCATCTCTTTTTACTTCAGATTGATCACGTGCTTCCGGTAATGAAGTAGCTCCAGTGGGATGAGCTTCATGAATTTTCATTAACAAAATATTATGTTGCTCAACCACCATAAGATATGAGATTAGTTCAGAGTATTTCTGAAAATTCTTTTCACGATACTGATGTTGCAATATAACATTTAAGGCATGGAAAGTAGTAAGTGTCTTTTCCAACATGTCCTCATCTTTTATAGTCTCCCCACATAATTTCAATTGGGAGGTTATCCTGAATGCAATAGAGTTGTATTCAATTATGATCTTAAAATCTTGAAACCTTAAGTGCATCCACTCATAACGAGCTCTTGGCAACATTATTGCCTTATGTGGTCATATCTCCCCTTTAAATTGGTCCACAATTCAAGTGAATCTTTTAGCGTAAGATATTCAATCTTCAGGCTCTCATCAAAATGTTAACGAAGAAAAATCATAGCCTTTGCCTTATCTTGACTTGATGCTTCATTTCTTGAGTAATGGTGACATCAAGACCTTCGCAGCTAAGTGAATCTCAGCATTGACTACTCATGAAATGTAATTCTTTCGAGAAATGTCTAATGCCACAAACTTAAGTATAGATAAATTCAACATAATGAGATTATGAGAAAATATGTGAATTAAATAAGAATATTTATAAAATACCTTTGCAAGTAACAACTTCGTGCTGATAACATATTATAAAAGAAAGCTCTGAATAATATAATGTAATAATAAGAAGAAGATAAGAAGTATAAGATGAAGGAGAGAAGTTTTCTTATTCAAGCGTGTCTAATAAATGGTGAGTGATATCTCTATTTATAGTGTTGAGATATCACTCCCAAAAGTTATCTAATTAATACATACATAGTTATCTTGAAAATTCTTATCATATTGAAAGCACCAATACATGAATCCAATTTGTTTGGATAAATCTAATGAATAATCACATGTATAATGCAATGGATTTATAACAAAATAAAGTTATATATAGAATTGTACTTTGTTTAATGTTGAGAATTTAGAGGCTAAATTTAGAAATTCTTTAGTAGCACTGCTTGTGTTTGGGAAAGTCTGTTACAAATTAAAATTCTAGTAATAAAAGTATCTTTACTTCCTTCTTAAAATTTCTTTGGTTAAAATTTATTGGGAAAAAACTCAAATATGTTATTAAACTTTCAGATAAGACTTATTAATGCCATTAGTTAAAAGGTTTTGCTCATTTATGCCAATTCCTTTTAACAAAAGGCTCGTTCATACCATTATTTTTTAACAATGATTTTGCAAAATCATTTTTGACACGTGACCAATTATAATTTGATCATGTTATCAATTTATTATAATAATAAAAAATTAATTTAATTTTTATTCAAAATTTTGATTTTTTTATTTAAAAAATTGATGGAAATATAGAGATAAATCAATAATACCAAGGCCTCCATTTCACAACACACCTTCAATCAACGATACTCGAAAAAATTTGTTCACGCCAAGATTAATTTTGGGAGTTTTGCTCACTTGATTTTTATTCTGTATAGTTTTACGGGTTCCTTAATGTATTATCTATTCATTCATGTGGTCAAATTCACAATTAAATGTCTCATTTAGTACGAGATTTCCCTAGACTTCACTTACTCTTATTTCATGCAAACCTGGACTAGGTTGGGAAATTTAAAGGTACTACCAATAAGTTTTTTGACACTAATTCTTTTCCCATTGACTTTTCCCTAGAAACGAAATCAGGTTGTTAAAATAAATACCAATTTATCATCACTCGTCCCCGAATGATCAACTAGGAAAGACTGGCTAAAGTAGGAGTAGATTAGTTACTGAAGCGCTGAACAACTGGGGATACTTGTCCCCCCATGCCCTTAACTTTCGGACATCGTGATCAAGAATTTCAATTTGTTCTTCCTCATTCAAAAGGTACCCAAACCAAACCAACCAATTGAATACCTACACATCCTTCCATACAATGCCTCAACGAAGTCATGACAATACTCGAGTGAAATCATTGTTGAACGCACACATGTCTGCAACATGTTATCAACCTGTTGGGACAACCTGGCCTAACACATGATTTAATATGGTTGGGCTACAATTTTTGGAGCACATTTAAGAAAAGAGATTTTTAGCCCGACCTAAATAAGCTTGTTGATTTATGGGACATAAGAAATATGAATAGGGATGACCCCTGGGCCAAATAAAAATTAATTACAAAATAAATATAAAATAGAGTATTAAAAATAACAACAGTCTAAATGCAAAATCAGTTTAAAGTTGAAATATTACAATTTAAATACAAATTATGTTTATAAAATATGTACTTCATGAAATAAAAATTTCCTAAAAATTCTAGGAATCACTACATAGGCTATAAAATGTTGTCATAGTTTCTATGTTTTATTAAAATCATTGGAAAACAATTAGGATAAGATTTTACTTGGCTATATATTTAAGTTTTTAATTGCAATAAAATGTAGTAAATATTATAATGATAATTTTATTTGTAGATTTTTATTTACAAAAAATCTATTTTTAAGAAAAAATGGTTGGCCCAGAAAGCCCGTTGCCCACGTACTTGGGGGTCGGGCCAACCATTTTGTAGCCCACACAAAAATGGGCTAGCTTGGCCTGAACCCTCGAATTTCAAAGGTTGTATGATTTAGCTTGGATGGGGTGGACCAACCCATATTTAAATCTCTACTTATACTCTGACGGGGTATAAAATCTTTCAAGTAAGTGGATATGTCAAGCTCTATTCAAAGGCACTAAGGATTTATCTAAAATGTATGATGTTGTACCCATGTTAGCAAGACATGTTTAATAGGGGTTGTGGGTTGTTTGAACTCTCCCCCATATCGATGCTCAATACTACTCTCAATTATATATATACATCTGTTCAATTGTACTAAACATACTCTTTCTATGGTTTTAGAAAATTGCTCAAACTATCATCTTAAAAGATGTATCTGCTTTGAAATATCTATGATTTGCTCATTAAAGAAACAGTGTTTCTGATTGCTCAAAGTAAATATTGTTTCTTTGAGTTGAGATAATTACTCAAAAAGGCCCCTTTAAGAGGTAACTGCTCTATACTCAATCTTTCTGAAAATTCATTTACTTTTCTTAAAATAATGCTTCTTTCTGCACGTAAAAATGAAAATATTTGGGGAATACTTAATTCCTTTATACTCTTGCTCAATTCTTGGTTAAAACTCATTGTCAAAATCTTAGTTTAAAACCAAAATGTTGAGTTTAAAATATTCTCAAAATTCATAACTCAAAATAAGGGTTCATGCTTAAATATAGACATAAACAACTCAACTCAAGAATCTTAATAACAATATAGAAAAAATCAATACAAGAAACTCAACGATACTACTCATCTCAAGATGACTCAACTTATAGGGCTCATGCTGAAATATAGACATGAGCGAATCAACTCAAGAATCTCAATGTGTAACATAGAACACTTCAATAATTGGGAATAAAATTTTAAAAATTATCAAGAAATCATAACTCAACATCAACTCATCTCAAGAATATTAAAATCTATTGATAGAACGGTAAAATACAATTTTATTGATTTGGAAGTAGATGTAGGGTGTGAGGATGAAATATTCCAATACTATGATATAGACTTACATACCTAGAAGCATAAAGTTCTTACCAAAATCGACGAAATTCGAAGAACACTTGAAACCCTAACTTTTCTCCTCTAGGTACCCTTCTCTAATAACATGAAGTGTTAATGAACATAAAGAACTGATTAACACTTTCTAAGTCCTTAACTTGGTGAAAACGTCTTGGCTGAAACTTAGAATAAGGGTTAAAAAAACATATGGAGAATACCAAAATGACCCCAACATAAAAACTGTTGGAGTGCCTTAAAAGGAAGGCTTCACGGACTGTTTAGAGTAGGGCTGACAAGGGGACGGGGAAGGGGACTGGGGGACGGGACGGGACGGGGGACGGGGAGAGGGGATTTGACACGGGATCGGTATTGGAGGGACAAAAATAGGTCCCATCCCGTCCCACTATATATACGGGATGGGATGAGATTTGGGGGGACGGGACGACATTGGACGGGGGATTCTTTTTTTTTAAAAAAATATTTATATATTTTTATTGAAATTATACGTCTTTAGCTAATAAATTTTAAATTTAATTTTTGATTTTCAAATATCAAAATAAATTTTCAAATTTAAAGTTTCAATTTTTAAATTTTAAGATTCATGTTTCAAATTTCAAGTTTTAACTTTAAAGTTTTAAATTTCAAATTCGTAATTTAAATATTTTAAAGTAATGTAAATTGTAAACTTTAAATTAAGTATTTTAAAATTAGTTTAGTAGTTTAGTATATATTTAATTGTATATATTAAAATTAAAATGCAAAACAATAATGTATAAAAAAAACTTGAACAAAAGTTAAAACCTTCAAATTTATTCAATAGAACTTAGAAGTTACAACTTACAATTAACAAATATTAGTGGAGTAACTAATCTACGCAACCACCTTCTAGGAAGGGTTCGGTTTTAATAAATTCTCATACGTAAAACTAATAATTGTTACAGATATTAGATGAGTAACTAATTGTACGCATCCACCTACTAGGAAGAGTTCTGTTTCAATTAGTTCTCGAATGTAATCTAAAAATATCTGTTTTCTCCTTTAAAATTTAATTCTAGTTGTCGCATCATATCGATGGTAATATCCTTCGGTGTTGGCAAACTTGTTAGAAATTCTTGTGCCTCTAATTCATCATCACTGCATTCAATTTGTGTTTTGATCCAACTTGCTTGTTTTTTACTTAACTTTGGCAAATTGTTGTTCTTCCTTTCGGCATTGGACCAGTCTCTACATAAAACTATTGTTTCCAAACTATCTTCTGCCAATGAATGTCTATGATCACCAATTTGAAACCTTTCCGCACTGAAAGCGGCCTCCGATGCAACTGATGAAGCTTGAATAGCTAGAACATCACGAACCATTTTGCTTAAAGTTGGAAATGCATCGCTTCGCCTACTCTACCATCCTAATAAATCTTCATTGCCATATTTGATTTCCAATTCTTCTAAAGATTGATTAAGATATTCTTTAAAATCATCACGGTTAGTAGAATTAATACCAAGAAAACCTCGCATATAACATGAAATTGGAAGTGACGAATCAATTTCAACATTAGAAGTTTGACCAATTTCTCCTTGAAAATTTTCAGTAGTTCTATATTTTTCATACAAAACTTTTGCTTCTACTTTTATGCTAGACTTACATGCTTGACAATTTGGAATTTCTTCCGGTAAAATTTCTAAAGTTTCATAAAAAGTGTCAACAAGGCCTTGCACACCTTGTAATTTATAAGCACGATGAAGTAAAGTAGGCGTTAAAAAAACTCGAGGAATAGGAAAAAAATATTTTTAAAAATTTTCAATCATACCTTCAATTGCAACTCTAAATTTATCTATTTTTTTTATATTTACAAAATTGAATTGAAAGAGCACAAATATTTATTAATACGGATGAAATAGTAGGATAATAAATTCCCAAAAACATGGTAGTAGCATCATAAAAAAGTCTTAAAAATTGTAATAGTTCTTTAGTTTCTTCCCAATCTTTATCACAAATTCTATCTAATGGGTCAGCATTAAAAACCATTTGTATGGGTCTTCTATATTTATAAGCAACTGAAAGCATTTTGTAAAGAGAATTCCTCCTTATTTTAATATGTTTTGAAATTTTTCTAGGTGACAATTCACATAGTGAACAACACTCATTAAATTCCCTAATTCTAGCAGCATTGTTTGTATGAAAAATCCAGGTAACAACATGTTCAACTTTTACGCTACCACAATCAAATAATGAAATACCATCTTGTACAACTAAATCTAATATATGTGCAACACATCTAACATGAAAAACATTATTGTCAATTGGACATAATCTAACTTTTAACATGTTAGCAGCGTTTGTATTATTAGATGCATTATCTAATGCGACAAACATTATTTTATCTATAATCATGTAATAATCTAAAACACTTAAAATATTTGAAGCTAAATATGCACCAGTTTTTTTTGTCTATACATAGTTTATAACTTATAATTCTTTTTTGCAATTCCAATTATGATCAATCCAATGTGCAGTAATAATTAAATAATAATTTCCATTAACACTACGACCCATGTCCGAAGTTATAGACACTCTACTATCTAATATGCTAAATAGACAACGAAGAAATTGACAATGTTTACCTTGATATTCAAAAACATCAGATTTAACAGTATTTCTTGAAAAGCCTCTATAATCCAGATTATAAGTCTGTTGAATATATTGAACAAAATCGGGATTTGAAGGAAAACTATAAGACAAACTACAAACAGAAACCCTTTTAGCTAAATTTTCCCGATCTAATTTCTTATTATATTTATGTTGTGTTATTGGACCAGCGGGGTTAAAATGATCTAATGTTCCTTGAACCTTGTTAGAAGCCCCTATCGATGCATTACCAGTAATATCTAATTCATTAATTGAAATTTCCTTTTTTCTATTGGCTAATGCTTTAACTTCTTTATATTGAATCGACATACAAGATAACAAATGTCTATTTAATCCCCCCATTCCACCTTGACCCCTACCTTGTTTATGTTTAAAAGATTGCTTACACTTATTATAAATAACAACACTATTTTCTTTATCAAAAGTCATAAATTGCCACAAAATAGAAGTTTTAGGTCGTTGATACTTCATCTTCTCCCTTGTGGGAGGTATAAGGGGTGTATGTCCAAAATTTTGCTATGGTAAATTGATACTCTCATTTGGAACTTCTGTCACCGGACTAGTATGTGTTTCTTCTAACTCCTCTTCTCCCAAATCAGCTTCTACTTCTTTACCTGAATTTTCATCAACATTAGGATTAATATTACCATAACGTCGTTCTAATCTTTCGTGATCGAGTTGAATATTTGAATCAATATTATCAGGAGTATCATCAACATAAGTAGAACCATTTATGTTAAATCTAACTCTACTCGTTGATTTAGATGAAGTACCACCACTTTTACTACTTTTTTTTCTTTACTATTTTTTTTACCAAAATTAAATAATTTGAAAAAGTCTACTTTCTTTGTTATCTTGTGCTTTCTCTTTTCCTTTACCTCTATTTTTTTGCTAGAACTCATACTTAATTTTAATATATATATATATATATATATATATATATATATATATATATATATATATAAAGTGTAATATAAAAATAATAATAACACAAAAGTAAAGACGAATAATAAAATATAAATATTATGAAACGAATGTACCAAACGTCTGCGTTAATAGCAGGCATTAAACCGATTGTTGAAGCTTGTGATTTGTTGTAACTTGTAATTTGTAACTCCAAGTCTCCAACCAATACTTGATAACAAATATGATATAATATAATTATATTTATTGATATAATATGAAAATTTTGAATTGAAAATTGAAATATATGGATTCTAATAATATGAGAATTAAAATTGAATAGAAATTAAGATTGACACTTAAGAGTTGAGAGGATATAGAAAATAGATGAAAGAAATGAGAATAGATGATTTTGTAAGAAATAATAGGGGATAAGTGTATTTATAGTATTAAAAATGGGTTAAAGTGTAATTATTATAACTTGAGGATTTAAAATAAAGTTTTAAAAGTAGGGGGGTGGTAGGGGGTTTTTGGGAACACAAAAAGGGGCATAAATCCGTTGCGGGAGGGGGGGGGGGGGGGGAGGCACTAGCCGTTTCCCCAACGGATCTAAACGGTCAATTTTTTTAATTTTTTTTTTAAAAAAGGGTGGGGGGGGGGGGGATCTCGCGAACCGGCCGGTTCAACCGGGCCGGGTCGACCGGGACGCAGGGGTGAACCGGCCCCCTCATCCCCCACCCCTTAAACCCCTTTAACCTTGGGGGATGGGCCGGGTTCGGGATGGGGAGGGCCATCCTGGTCCCTCTGCCACCCCTAGTTTAGGGATCCACAATCCGTGAAACACTTCAATGACCATATAGCTATCTATGAAACTTCGACTGTCTAACAGAGCCTTACTAAAACAAGCATAACTTTTTACTTCAAACTCGAAATGAAGCAAACTTGGGAAAGTTGATAACAAGTAAAATCTCATATTGAAATTATATCGGTAGAAAGTTTTCAACTCAACTTTGAGTTAGGGATTCTAGTGACCTTAATTTGTATCCAAAATCATTCCCACATTTAAAGAATTGACCTTAACTTTAAATCTAACGGGTTACATATAAGGAACCCTAAACAGTCCATATAAGTCACAACCGTCTTGGGTCCCATCCGGGTGACTCAAATCCTGGCAGTTGTGGACGGTTGGGCTACCTCCCCTAAAAGGATGTGGATCCCTAAATAGATTGTTTAGGTTTCCGTGAAGGGTCCATGGTCCATTTTGAGTTTGCGGACTTGCATGCTAGCCCTCTGTAGCCTTTCTCGAAGTTCAAGGTGTTACACTAACAATTTAAATTTACAGAGTAGAGTTGCGAGGTCTTATTAAAATGATTTGTCTCATAGCTTTGAAACTTTCAGGGTTTTACATTATAAAATATTTTCAAAGTATCACTATAATAAAAATATTATATAGGCTGAAAGTACTAATTTTGATAAATTTTCCTTTTTTTTAAAAAAAAATTATTATATAAAAGAGGAAAAATATTATTTTAAATGTAGCAGGAGTCATGCTTTGATTATTACATGTGTACTTATTTGAGGAGATACAAATGACGTTGTTGCACAATGCCATATCTTTTTAATAATTGTCTATTATACTTAAGTATTTTTTTCTAAGTTATGCATTTAATAATAAGGGTTAACCAAAAATATATATATATATTTAGTTAGCCTCTAACCTTATACATACTTTATGGAATATAATTTTGGAGCTTCTGGAACTATATTCTACCTCTTTAGGTGTATTCCAAACCAATGAAAATAAGTGGGTCACTTATTCTCTTTTCAATAGGTATGTGAAAAATATTATCCTAATGTATTTGTATATACAGTAAAAAAGTACTAAAGGAAGTGAGATTCGGTCCTTGTAGGGGTGCGGATGGGGGATACAAGGATGAGGCGAGGATGAGGTTTGTTGGAGGTGAGGATGACATATTCAATGTGGAACGCCACTTGTTTTACGTGCATATAATTAGAAGAGTTTTTCTCTTCTTTTCTATTTTTCATCTTTAAGGACCTTCTTTCTAAATCATTCTTACAAATCCCTTTTGTAGGTTTTTCACTCGGTGTTCGGAGCCTACATTGGGTGCAGGACCCATTCAGGAGTGACATTCCCATCAAGATTTTCTGCATACCCAGTGCTTAAACTCAAGATCTATATCTAATGATAGAACAGTCTTACCATTGCACTTTAATCCATCTCGGTGACATTCTTTCCTACCGATTATGAAAAAGTTGAAAAAATAGTTTTTGAAAAATGTTTTTCTCCATATGAAAATTTTATCTTTTTTTTGAGTTTCATATCTAAACTATCATATATTATTTAGAGAAATACATCTTAAAGGTGTGTGTAATGCTCTAATCTCTTTTTGATTTAAAAATAAACCTTGCAACACGAGGTTTCACATGAATAAAAAATTTCATCTTGATGAAAAATAAATAAACTATTAATATTAGTTGAAAGTCGAAGATTAAAGTATCACTATTCTAAATAAGATTTGATTCTTTTAAAATATAAAATATAATAATATTTCTTTAATTGATGAATATCTTTATATAAATTAGATTTTGACTAAATTAATTAGGTTTGACTGAACCATAGAAAACTTTTCTAACTCCTTGAGTCATATCGTCATGTATTCATATTCATATCATCTCCATTTAATTTATAATATAAATGCAACTGTTAGAATATTTAAAATGAAAAAAATGATAATTGTTCTACACATAAAAAAGGCAAAATGAATTAATTGCGTGGTAAAAAGTCTATTTTGAGTTGATTATTTATTTGACCTTTGATGAAAATTTACGAGAAAACCTATGATCTATATTTACTTTATAAACTACATTATTATTGTTATTATTATTTTATAAGAGACCTTGATGCTTTTCATTTTCAAAAATTTTCTATAGAAGATTAAGAAAACTTAAAGATGGAAACACTTGCTTATAGTTTTCTTTCTCCTTGTGTTATTTTTCATTGGCAATTCAGGTAACAATTCTTCAATATCCAACTAGACTTCTAGACATTTTATTTAGTGTTTTAAATCTGTGTTTTAAAAAAATGAAAAAGGACCATCTCATAATAATTAAGTCTTTTCAACTACTGCAAACATCTTATAATAATGAATCTCATCTATTTCTCCTAACATCTCAAAATAAATTATTTTTTCTACTACTCTTAAAATCACATTATAAATAAGTCTTTTTACTATTTCATTTGGTTAAAATATTCACAGTTTCTTGAGTCTTTTTCTCCACCATCTTCAGCTTCATGTACTTATCAACCCCATCCCTTACACCCACCCCACCTTCTTTTTTCTTTTTTTTGCTTACTTTCTGAATTTCCATATATTTGAATCAATACAAGGTTCTATGACTTTTAACCACATTTGGATTGGTTGTGATGCGATTCAATATGTGCATCAATTTAGTTTTTATTGTTCATGGATAATCGTTAGTTTCACAAGATAAATAATTTTTCATTACAATATGTATTTATATTTAAATTAGAGTACTATATATATATATATATATATATATATATATATATATATATATATATATATCAGGAAAGTACTATCGTATTTGCAAGAATTTCTAATCTCAACTTATGGGCTTGTTATTTTTGTTTATTGTATTTGATTTTTTTGTAGCACCATAAGAAGTCTATAGTAATATATATATGTCATTTAAATTTTATCATTTGTCATAGAAGAATTGTTTTAAGTATTTTGGGATAAACGTGTGATGCACGTTTCCAGAGACTAGTGTGTATATATATATATATATATATATATATATATATAGAAAGAGAGAGAGAGAGAGAGATATTTCCCAACAAACACCAAATTCTTTAGTAAAATTAAAAAGAAAGTGAGCTTTCAAACTTCAACATTCTATTTTTTTTCTTGTTTCTTCTCTTATGTTGCGTTGTTACCTGATGTTTTTTCCCCTAAAGTTTCTTCATGTTTTGATAAAGCATAGATTTTTTTCTTGATTTTTTTGGAGTTTTTTAGCATTCTATTAGCCAATTTTTTTTTCCTAAATTGATTATTTCTTCATTTAATTCAGGTTGAGAAGAGAGATACGTTATATTTAGTCTCATTTACCGTCACAATGAAAGACAATGATTATGTTATGGTGAGTTTGATACTTTCAAAATTGAATTTTTTTTCTTTATTACTTCCGCCTTTTTATTCACTTTTTCTTCTACACTTTTACCTAACAAGTGTTACTACTTTAGAAAAATAATTATTTATTTTTCCTATCATGAATTTGAAATCATTTTTCATTTGTTTCTTCATGTTTTGATAAAGCATAGATTTTTCCTATATGATATGCTCAAACTGACTATTTAAATCCTTTCTATGCTTAATAAAATTATTGAGTATTTCAATCAATTATTTTTGCTGCCCATTTTTTATTAACACCAACAATTCTTCGCTTGATGAAGTACATATCAAACAACTTCTAATCCCTTCTCTCAAAACATGAAGAATCCCAGGACTTAAAATTTGAATAGTGATATTTGTGTGAAACAATCCTGTTGTTTTTGAAAAAATTCTGCTTCTTCAATTCCTAGAGCCGGAGGATTCATAATTACAGCATATTAGTTAAATAAAGTGTTAAAAATATTTTTTCAACAGATATTAAAATTCAATGAACAAGTTTTCAATTGATGAGTGTACTAAATCAAAATTCCTAAAAGGTAGTATAACCTTTTACTTAAAGTTTTGAATTATATCTACAATATTAAAAGAGGTTGTAGTGATACTAACAACTTCATCATTATATATTCACAAAGGAAAATTCATCGTATAACAATTCTCATATTTTCATAAAAAAGAATTTGGTTGTTCATGCTAACATCACCGTACTTGCTGGTGGTGAGATAAAATTCAACACCAACTTCACCAAATCCATTCTATTTATCAGTTATTTTCCAAATTCTTCACAAAATTGAAGAAACAAGCTGGCTAGTTCCATGAACAAGAAGAGAAACAGTGAAGAAAATGATTCATTAAATTTTATTTGGGTTTTGGTACAACTTGGGGAGGATGTAGGATAACTCACTTTTTTTCGTAGAATATGCATAACTGAAAATGACATAACAACAGATCTTTGAAAAAAGTTTGTTTTGACTATGGCTGTTAGTTTCTTGAACAAATGGAGGGACGAATATTCTAATTTTTTGAATAGTAAAAAGGTGATGTTTGTTCATTAATATATCACATGGATTTAACCTACCTAAGTTTAGCCTATAGGTTAGAGATGTTTTCAGCTCAAAACTCCTCACAAATACACATGCCCTGCTTTCATAGTGGAATTATTTTTTTGTTACATTCACTAGATTTTGAATTAATGACGTGATAACTAGGTTTAATGATTTATGAGATATTTTCATATTTATATGACTAAATTTTCAATCTATGTTTAGCATAGGCAAAACAACTATAATTGAAAAAAGGTTATTTTTTTCACTAATTTGTACTTATTTTGGGAAATATAATTGTTATCCTATTGCTATTTTTCTAAAAATAAAAACAAGTCTATTATTCATTTTCCATGTTTTCTTGAATTGGTAAAGGAATTTCATACGTACTATGTTCTAACTTTTTATTATTTTTATAAGGAGAAAGCTTCATATAGTAAAATTGTTTCTAATTAATTGAATTGTTTGTTCATATTTTAAGACTTTTATTTTCAACTTTAAATCCATTAGTACTATAGAGGAAATGTTTTACTTTTAGGTAAGCATGAATTCTTAAATTTAAATATTGACCTCGATTAATCTTGTTTTTTGTTTGATTCCACAGATCTTTGGAGTGAAGGTTGAAAAGTCAAGGAAATCTCCCATGAAGATTGTGCAAAACCAAAAGTCCGGTGAATACACTAACACAAAAAAGAAAAAGGATCTATACGACTTTGTTGAGAAGACGACGCTTGAAAAAGAGCAACAAAAAGACCTCGATGGTAATTAATTAAATATTATTCTTATAGAGTTACGTTAATTTCTATTTTTATCTTTTTGGATGGTGTATGTTAGTAAAAGGGTGGGGGGGGGGGTATAGATGTAGAACAGGCGTATCTTAAATTAAATATCAACAAGTATTGTGTCCCATTTTTGTACACGATTTATTTTTCCTTTTTTGTCAAAACAATTTTGCTTATACATTAGAATGATTTTTTAGTTAGTTTTCAAAACATTGCTTTTTAAAGTGTCATTCACTTTTTCTCTAAATGCCTAAGTAACATAAATCTAATTCCCATATGTTAAAATTCATATAGAAGAAGCTCCCAAACCTGGAGAAACTATAGATAACGTGGATGACAAACTTGGGATTGGTGCCACTTCTAGACATAAACGTGTTCATGAATCAACTTTGAAAGTAAGTGTATTTTTTGTCAGATTTTGCTCTATTTATACTTAAGTAACCTGCATAGACTTAAGATAATCTGTCTGCAGCCTCCTAAGGAAGTTGTACGGACCTCCCTTCAACAAAATGATATTGTGCAAAGCCTATCTCAAGCAAAACGTCAAAAAGTATTACAATAAACCGTAAGGTTAAACTTTCTCCACCTACTTTGGATGGTTAAGAAAACTAATTATGTACAAGGATTCATTTCTTTTCATTACAATTAAGTCGTCTGAATATGAAAACACATAAATATTATGATGTGGGTTGGAATCATGACCTCCATAATTCTTCTAAAGATCGTTTATGGGTTATCTGATCCTTAGAATGTTTAGTTGTTCAAATTAAGTACGTTTGTAGTTTCCCAATAATTTCACTTTCAAGCTTTTATCAACTCAATAAAACTTCAACCTACAAACGGTTACAAGTCAATGTAACCTAAAGAATTGTAAACTTTAATACCTAGATTCAAAACCCAGGTTTATGTCTTAGATCTTCAAGTTGCCCCCAACTCAAACATCCAACTACACTAAATTTCTCAGAAGATACATCATGAAAACTTCAACAAAATATTCAAACTAAAAAAATTATAATTGTTCAATTTATGTTCTTCGCAGAACTTCAACAAAACTTCAATTTGAACTCTCTCAGAGTAAAACTATGTTTTACCTGTATATCTCTATGTAAGTGCACAACTTTCTTTGGAGAAAACCTTGCTCTATTTATAGAACAAAGAGTCCCTTTCTACTTGAACTCTACTTCAACAAACTTGCAGTGGTTCCTTTTCACTGTGAGACTTTGAATACTTGTAGTGTCCTTTTCCTCATGGGACTGAATTACTGTATTATTTCTAGGGCCTCAACAATTTATTTCTCTTTATGACCAGTTCGAATTTGGTCTTTCTATTGTCAAATTTGTGGACTCATTTCTTTGCACCTGTCTCTTTTCAAAACCTATCTCTGTCTAAAAAATATCCCCTTTTTGAAGATGACAAACCAATGAATTCGTGTGTGCATTTCAACCTGCTGAAAGTTGTTACACGAACATAGAACTCGAATTAACATGTTATAAGACTAGGAAATAATCATAAATTACACCATACTCCTTCTGATATCATAAGAATATATTAATAAAACATAGAAGTAATTAGTACTCAGGGTTTCAAAGAAATCACCAACACTATGAAGGGTAAAACATGTGGAACTAAAATCAAGTACGTTAACAGGCAACCTCTTCCTCCAAACCAGAATGTTGAAGTCCATAAGAGATATGCAAGTGATTTATTGCTGTCAAATGAGACACCCTTAGCAGCAAATGATGCCCAAAGGCTTTGAAGTGGTGCATTAATCTCCCATGGAGGAGCGGGCACTGATACTTCCATGCCTTAACTGGAGCCCCAAAGTAACCAAAACTCATTTCCAACCAGAATTCATACCTCAAAACATGATGAGTTTTGTCCTAAACACAAATGTGATACATATGCACAAGATAAGACTAGGCAAATTGATGAACCCTACAAATAAACATCTCCATAAGTGTTAGATATGTGAAATTGGCATCAGTACATTTTTGGTGTCACGATAAGATAATCTTATGAATAAAATCAAATGGTAGGTTATAGAGTGGTAACATTGCACCCTTGTCTACTTTGGTATGAAATTCTAAGGTGGGATTATTACAAAGGCGAGATATCTCTAGGGAAGATGGTAACTCATATAGTATGGAATAATCCCTCTTTAAATAGTGACACCAACCTATAGGAACCCTCAATATTTGTGCCATATATTCAAGAATGGGAATAAATGAGACACCATGAACTGTAAAAGTATTAGAGATAGACAAGCCAGATGCATTGATTTGAAATAACCAATTTTTTTCTCTTCCCATATGTCGACACATATTTCCATGAAGGGACAAGTTAGTACAAACATGTGCCTTTAGAAGAACTAGAAGGGTACACATCTTAGGACCACCAAATCTTGTAATAACCCTACCACGGAGAATAGTGTGTTGCATAAAGTGTATGAACCAAGAAGTCCTAAAGTCTAGGGTACCCTCAATATCATCACCTAAATCAACACCAAATTCATCCCTCTTCATTTCCGCTATGATTCATCCCCAAGAGATTTAGAAGTAGAAAAAAACACTCTCATGACTACTAGAGTTAGTAGACTCATTGACTAAACTAGTACGGGTAGTACCTTTGGAAAGAGTAAGTCGAGAAGCCCATTTTACAGTACGACTAGAGGAAGAAAAACCTTTACCCTTCTTATCCCATGTTAACTCATCAGTTCATCAGGTATTTCTATAGGGTCGATGGCAGGGATAAATTAGGTTCTTGAGGACCTGGATTTGTTAGTTTAAATGGTGAGGATACCTTCATTAAGATATCTTTTGACTGAGTGGTAATACGACCAATGATAACCATAAAAAACGTAGTAGGAAGAGTCTTTGAGGTTCATCTGTTGGCACGAGCACAAGCTTGCTAGTAGCCTTCCGTAATCTTGACCTTAGTCGTTTAGGTACCAAATGGGCAATGGGCATGGTATCATTAGAACTTATATTGAATTCCTCAAATTATGCTAATACAAAGCAGAATTCTCCTTTACTAGATGCATCAAAGATAAACCTAGCAGGTGAACCAGGTTCAGCCGTAGGATCCTAGTGTGTTCCTCCTAAATTTCCCCAATTTCCAAAAGAACCCTAGACCCCTCTAAGATGAAGTTGTAAAGTATGGAAAAAAATTGAGATGATATATTCTAGTGGAATTCAAACACAATTTCGAGCAGAATAGATGTGCATACCTGTTCCTCGAAAATTACAATTATTAATTCTTAGTGAGAGTAAAGTGAGTGCGAGGATATTGGAGTATTGATGGGTTTGGGGGAGGGGGCGGGGGGGGGGGGGGGGTGAGGGATCTGTGATTGGATGAGTTTCAATTGTAAGAGGAGTTTGATAGTGTAGTGGAATCTAGATTGGTTGGTTATACGAGAAGTCCAATAATGTAAAGAGTTTCACTTGTAATAAAGTTGTAGTACGCTTCCATAATGATGTGATGGTTTTCAGATTTTTGAAAATGACGGTCCGATATTTGAATATGGTGGTTACAATTTTTATAGTGACACGTGGAAGGGACATGTTATTGCTTATAATTTTTGAATTTATGCATCGTGAATCAAGAAATATATACATAGTTGTATTTTAGGACCAGACGAACCCCATATTTTGATTTTATGTGTTCTTTCACATGAAAATAAATTACTTTGTTATAGTTTCTCAAATTTTTTAAAATTAATGTAGGGATTATACAATTCAATCCTATCTTTTGTGCCTTATACATAGTATTATTTACTAGTCATGGAGGGTGGCTTAGGCAATTTTAATTATCCTTAGTTCAAATATGTTCCTTCCAAAGTGTTCTCTTGCTAACGCCTTGGTGAAGATATCTATGATCTGTTTTTCAGTAGTGAAAAATTCATGAAGACCAACTATTTTCTACATTGTCCCTTAAAATGTGATATCAAATATCAATGTGTTTTGTTCTTTTATGTTGAACTGGGTTTTGGCTATATTTATTGCACTAGTATTGTCACAAAAAAATGGAGTACACCCAGTGTTCAACCCGAAGTCTTTGAGTTGTTAATCCATAGAAGTTTAGCACAACATAACGCAACAACATATTCAAATTCGACAATAGATAGAGCTAAAAAAGAATTTCTTCGTTTCCCAAGAGGTATGACGTGACCTTAGTTCAAAATATCCTACTAGTTCAAAATTGCTTCATTTTTAAAGTAGAGTCCCAAGTTTATGGTTTATTTTAGGTAGCGTAGATGCTTTTAACAACTTGTTAATGAGGTTCGTTAGGATTAGCTTGAAATCAAGCACATGACTCTACACAATGTGTTTCTAGATAGCTATAAGATACATAAGTGACCCAATCATCCCTTTATAGAACTTTTAATCACCGATTGAACCTATTCCTTCAAGATCTAACTTGGTAGCTGTGGCATTTAGGGTATGGATTGTTTTTGAATCCTCCGTTTCGCACCTTATGAGTAGCTCTTTGACATACTTATGTTGGTGAATTAGGGTACCTGAGGATGTTTGCTTGATTTAAAGTCTTAGGAAATAGTTTAGCTCTCCTGTCATGCTCATTATACACTCATTGCTCATTAGAAATGCAAGTTCATATGTGAGTGATTTATTTTTTACTCCCAAGATGATGTCGTCCACGTATACTTGTATTATTAGCAAGTCTTTTCCTATTTTCTTGAGAAAAATTGTGTTGTCAGTTTTTCCGCTTGTGTGCCCATGACTTAAGATAAATTTTTACAATCTGTTTACCATGCCTTAGGTGCATGGTTTGAACCATAGAGAGCTTTTTCAAGCTTATAGACAAGTTTAGGATAGTCATTATTTTCAAATATAGGTGGTTATTTAACAAACACTTCCTCTTTTAGTAAACAATTTAAGAATGCACTTTACACTGGAGTAATTTTTTTTTATCATAATTTATTCCCTCTTCTTGATTGTAACCTTAGACCACCAATTTTTCTTTGTTTCTTGTTATAGCGCCATATTCATCCAACTTGTTTCTGAACAACCACTTGGTTCCAATAATATTTCTGTTTGGGAGTGTTGGCACTAGGTGCTAGACTTTACTTCTTTTAAATTGATTCAATTCCTCCTCCAATGATATAAATCATTCAGCATTTTGCAAGGCCTCAGTAATTTCCTTTGGTTCCATCATAGAAATGAATACATCGAAAGCACAATGATTTTTAATCCTGATCTGCTGGGTAAGCCGGATTTGATATGAGTGAGTATGTTATCTATTAGATGTGATCCTTGGTACTGGTAATCCTTTACAACCAACTCTTGTTATTTTAAGTCATGATTATCAAATGACTATCTTGATTTTTCTCAGATCTTTCTTCTAAGTTTTCTTAATTTTTCTCATGAGACAGAGCAATGTTTACATCATGTGCAGGTGAAGAACCTTGTTTGCTAACTTGTTCTTGTTCATTCTGGCATACAATCTTAATGGTTCATCTTGAATAGACTTGATTTGCTATTACATTTGTTTCATCAAATACTACATGTACTCTCTCTTCTACACACATTAATAATTTATTTTGTACCTTATAACATTTTCTATATGAAGAATATCCTAGAAGAATTCCCTCATCATTTCTAGCATCAAACTTTCCTAACATATTCTTTCCATTATTATGACTGAGCAATCTACACATGAAGTTTCTTAGGTGAGATATGTTAAGTTTTATGCGTTTTAGTAATTCATAGGGAGCTTTTATCTAGCATTGATCTAGACATACACCTATTTATAGTATATCATGCATCATTCATGGGTTGCACCCAAAATTGATTAGTTATATTGCTAGCAATCATCATAGTTCTATCCATTTCTTGAAGGGTTCTATTTTTCCTTTTTATGATCCATTTTGTAGAGGAGTCCTACGAGCAAAGAAATTGCTGTCAACCCCATGAGATCTATAATATTGAACAAAGTTAGAGTTCTCAAATTTAGTTCCATGATTAGATCTGATAGCTACCAGTTGTTTGTCAAGTTTCTTTTAAAGTTCTCTTATTAATGTACAAAAGGCTTCAAATGCATAAAAAATGTACCTTGTAAACTCATCTACTATACATACACATATTTTTTACCTATATTTCTAACACTTATAGGTCCACATAGATCCACGTGTACCAATTGTAAGGATATGATTTATCTTATAACCTGTATATTTTTTTAAAGAATGATTTTAACTATTTCCCTTTAGTACATGCTTCACAAAACCTTTCTTTTTTAAACTAAGCTTTACAAAGTCGTATTACTAAATCTTTAGAAATAAGTTTGTTCAATTAATTGTACGTGACTAGCATGACCTAGACATTGATGCCATAGTAAAGGATCTCTATCCATTAAACTTAGACATACAAGATTTTTAGTCGATACCTTTGTAGTATCTACAATGTATACAGGCTTATATCTTTTCCAGTTATGAAAATTTCCTTTCTTTCGAGATTTATTACTTAAACTCCTATGGAAGATAAAATTACCTTGTTTCCTTTATCACATAGTTTTGATATGCTGAGAAAGTTGTGATTCAAGACTCCAACATGTTAGGCATTTTCGATTGAGTGATCACTAGTCTTACGTATTTTTCCAATGCCTTTAGGTTGACCATTTTTTCCACCTCCAAATACTACTATTCCATGTTTTTTTTCTTCAAGTGAGAGGAATTTTGATTTATCTACAGTCATGAGCCTTGAGGAAGTGTTGTCTACATACCAGTATTGCTTACTTCCCTCACCTCTTCCTGAAAAATTGAAGGGTTAGATGATTAACTTGGGTCTTTTATTTTGATAAAAAATGGTGAATAAGCTCCTTTTTTTAACCAGTTAGGTAGTTTTGTTTTCAATACATCCAGTTCCTTTGATGTGTGTGAGTTTTAATATTTTTGGTATTATTGATTTTTGTTGTAGGACATGTGTTTCTAGAGTGACCCATGTTAACATAAAGTGTGTATAATGCAGGATGCCCATTCATAGATTGGTTATCAAAACCTATTCTAGCGTTTATCTTACGGGTGTTAGTTCATAAATGGGTTATAATCATGGAAAATTTAGTCCATTTATTTGCTTGTTCAAGCTACTATTTGATTCTAGCTAATTCAAGATTCAATCTCCTAGAGTTTTCCTTTTATGAGAATAATTCGCCTTTAAGTCTTTTGACATCTTGTTCACGTAGGGGTTGATCTCTCTCTATATCTTTTTCCTTACCAATGACACTTAATTTTAAGATTTCTGTTTTGAGGGAAAGGTTGCAAGAATCAAGTTGATAGTGTTTTCAAGAAGATCTTTGTTCTTTTCTTTTAGCTCAATATTGAGTTTTACAAGATCAATGTACTCAAACTTTACACTAATCATAAGCTACCAACTGATTCTCGTCATTATTCTGTTTTTGTATAATATTTATGTGAGTGACCATTAAAGAGGACAATTTCTTCTTTGGGTTATCTTTGAGATCAGAAATGTGTACCTTCTTTTCCTTAGTGTCGGCATCATTTTCAGGTTGTGAATCTTCTATCGCCATAAGTGCAATGTCATCATACTCCTCAGAGTTATTTGTGCCTGTTTCCTAACTAGCATATATAGCTTGATTATTTTCCCTTTTCATTATTTTTACTTTTGTTTTCCTGTTCTCTTTTCTCCTTTTCTACCCTTTATTTTCTCCACTTAACTTTTCACGTAAGACAATTCTAAAGTTGACGGTCGGTTTCAACACATTTATAACATCCTTCATTTTGGCCCTTTTCTATGCTATTATCCCTGGTAGGTGAAGGTTCTTTCTATATTTCATGTCGTTCTTGAAGAGTTTCTTGAAATTTCTGCTTATAAGGGCTATATCATCATCGTTTAGATCAAATTAATCATTCTCATTAGGTTCCTTGAGAGGAAGACTCTTATCTTTATTTCCTTCACTTCTTTTGGCACTTTTGACATTCATCTCATGTTTTTATATTTACTACAAGCTCATCAAAGATCATATTTGTTAAGTCTTTGGCCTCAGTAGCTTCGATTTCCCAGGATCTAGGTATAGTTCGAAGAACCTTATATTTATGTTCCTCTATATTGTATTATTCGTAAGCAAATTAATTCATTGACCACTCTGGTGAATCTAGTGATCACATCCTTAAGTGACTCTCCATTTTTCATCTCGAAGGACTCATATTCGGTGCATAATATAGCGATTTTGAACTTTGAGCTTGGGTAGTACCTTCATGTGCGTTTAGAAGTGTATCACATTTATGTTTAGCAGTGGTACATCAGAGATGTGGTTGAACTCGTATTGTTTGAGTCCACATACGATAATGCATTAAGTTTTGTCAATCTTTCCTAGAACCTTGTAGTCAGCTTCTCCATATTGAGCCTTAAGATTAGGAATGTCCTTTCCTTCGTTGTTCTTGATTGAAGACATTAAAGGTCCACCAGTAATTCTCATCCATTGTTCACAATCTTCAACTTGAATGACTTCTTCCATTCTTGCCTTCCACTATTAGTAATATTTATTGCCCATTAATTAAGGGTGGCATGTTTATGTGTTTTCCTTGACCATGTCCAAGAGGAGGTGAAGAATTCATATTGATCTTTCCTTGACTTATTAGACTCTTGATAACGATATTTAGCTGTGAGACTAATTTTTGGAATTATGACCTCCATAATTCTTCTAGGGATTTCACATTGAAACTTTTATTAACACAATAAAACTTCAAACTACAAATAATTACAAACCAATGTAGCCTAAAGAATTATAAACTCCAATTTCTAGACTTAGAACACAATCACCCATGTTCATGTTCTCCCAAATCTTCAAGTTGCCCCCAACTCAAAGATCCCGAAACACCAAATTTCATAGCAAATAAATTACGACTACTTTAACAAAAGACTCAAACTAAACATAATAGAATTTTTTAATTATGTTCTTTGCAACACTCTAACAACACTTCAATTTGAACTCTCTCACAATAAGAATATATTTTACTCGTATCTCTCGATGTAAATGCACAACCTTCTTTGGAGAAAACCTTGCTCTATTTATAGAACAAGAGTCACTTCCTACTTCAGCTCTACTTTAAAAAACTTGTACTGATTCCTTTTCCTCGCGAGACTTGGAATACTTGAAGTGGTTCCTTTTCCTCATGGGACTTGGAGTACTTTATTATTTCCACGGTCTCAACATTATTCTTTCTGTTTATTTCCAGTTGGGATTTGGTCTTCTGCGATCATGTATGTGGAACTCGTTCCTCGCACCTATCACTTGTCAAAACATCTCTTTGTCTAACAACGTGAATCAAGATCTAGATGTACGAATTTCGATGTTCATTTGAATATTAAGATAGTCTACGGATCTGAACACCAAATGATTAAGTTAGTTTGTCTTCAACATCTAAATATGCATATGAAATTATACTCTATAAATAATAATTATAAAATCTCATTTTATCATCTCTTGATTCTTCATCATTGCGAAATATTTGTTGTATTAATCTCTTATCAGTGCTCTATTTGCTAAAGTTAACAGGACTTCGACATCGATTCATTGGATTAATCTGCTATTTTTTCTTATTCTTATTTTTTAGATGCCTCTTGGAGGTAATAGTCGTCCACCAACTACACAAACTCCTACAAAAACTTTTCCACAGTGGAAAGATCCTCTATATGTTGGGAAGTATGATGAACTCCAGAGACTGATTATTATTCCTGATGGAATGAGGTAAGTATTCATGTAATATTTTTAATAGTTTTGTTAATAAGTGGAGCTAGCCTTGTTTAAAATAACAAGTGCACTATAAAATACTTTAGTTGCATTACTATGTTTTGATGTTTGATCATATTTAGAAGTAAGATCAGTTAAACTATTATTCTATTAGGTTATACAACCAATAATTCTATTCAATTGTTTTCATTTTGTAGTAGCTTCTGTATCATCACAATTTTAAATATAATGGCAGGTTTTATCCTTCTATTCAGCCCGTGAAGGCTATGGTTGAATCAATGTGTTCGTGTTATCGCGAGCCATGGAGGTACTGGAAAGATGTTCCATTGAACATTAGAGAGAGAATGTTTGATGGCTTCAAGGTAAAAATAAATCAATTATCTACTTGAAGTGTTTAATAACTCCCTGGTCTCAAACAAGTTAATCGATTTAGATGCATGACACATAGATATTTGTGATTTATATATTGTTTAAAGAGAAAAATTCTTATATTGGACATTTATTCAATCTAAAAATTCAATTATATGCAGATGAAGTGTACATGGTCTCTCGAGCACGAACCAAAGATACGAGAAACTTTTTTTAGAAAATGTTCTCACAGGTTGAATTTGCTTTGGTATGCCCGAAAACAAGATACCAGGCCATCGTGGATTCATGAAGATATATGGAAAACATTGAATGAGTATTGGCCCTCTTCAAAGTTAAAAAAAACAGTGAAAAAGGAACCCCAAACATCTGTTCTACCTCGTTCTCCTCATCCTTCTTATAAGGAGGAGTAAGGTAAATTTAAATTAGAAAATTGAGATTTAAAATTAGGATCTTTCATCATTCTATGGTTTATCGTTTAATGGGCCAAATGTTTAAGGGTTTCTGGAATTCTGAAAATTCCTTATTTTCCTTAAAACTAATTACTTACTATAAATAAAATAGAACATGTAAAAAGTGGAGCAGATACATATGATTCATATACTTTACCCCTTGTTAAGGTATATTCGGCTAAAAGATTAACATGATAATAAATATTTACTATAATAAGTCATATCTATCTATCTATCTATCTATCTATCTATCTATATATATATATATACATACATATTATATTTTCATTCTCTGTATTGTAATGTTAGTGATTTTATTATAAATGCATATGACCTAGTGTTTTGAGATTCTTTCTATCATTAAGCTGCATTTCATCACATCTTCAAGCTCTGTGTTGATTCCATTGCTCAACGTTCATGCACTATCTCATTCTACTGTTTGTCTTTCATGTCAAACTACATTTGTTCCTTTTGAGGGGATTATACATCAAACTCCATGTAGTACCTCACATGGTTATATGTCGACTTTAATATCTCCTACAACTAGTCTCTTAGTTATTGCATGATCGTGTATTTAAGTATTTCAATTCAATACATCTAAGTTCTCTGTTATTTTACTTGGTTATTGCATCAACATGTCTTATAGATTCATCATGCTAAGTTATTACACTTATCATGTGTTATCTTACATACTCAGTATATTCAAAGTACTAATATATAATTTCTGCCAATATTGTTTAATAATATAGGTTCCAACACTCGGTATCCAGCTTGCAGTTAATTATTAGTCCTATCTCGATTGAGCAACATCTGAGTTGGTAAGTCCTCATCTTTTTAATGTCAACAGTTATATCTCCTTTCAGTCATTTACTTTTATTTTCAAATAGTTGGAGTTAGCTAGGGGTTTGTCCTAGTAACTCAACTTAGTAGAGGTTTTAGGACAAGTTAGTTCAAATTCAACTATTTGTACTTAGATATTCGTCTATTGATATTTCTAGACTCCTTTAGTTTCACATTCAATTTTATCTATCTGTATTTCTTTCTTATGTTAGTTTCATGGAAGTCCATGAGCTTTCCTTGGGGTCATATGTGTCTCCAAGCACCGTGTTACGACTAGGGTCAATCTCGAGCCGTGACATGATTCTCAAAAATTAGTTGTTGTCCTTAGTACATCCAAAAATACTAATGACATCAGTTGCTTGATTCGACATCGAAAACTTTTGGCAGACTTATTAAAATTATATAATATGATATTTAACATTTTTTTTAAAAAAAATATGATATTTAATGTCTTTGATTCATCATTCTCGTCTTCCAATCTAAAGGGGATAAAGATTACCATTGTACACAATTTATGTCTATATTCCGTCTGTAGTCACTTAAAAGCTTACTAAATATAAGTTTATAAAGTTGTTCGGATTATATTAAATTAATGAATATATTAGTCCAAATAAATATTATGGACTAATATAATTGATTTAATTATTTAAATTCAATAAATATGAATTTAATTAAAGTCTGCTCCATCAAGCCCATATGACATGTCACTTAAATCTAATTGGGTGAAGGGAGTATTGTTCCAATCGCAGCTCCTCTATTCTAAAACTATAAATAGGGGTCTCATAATTGCGAAAAGAGGACCATGAATTTAAACAAGAATCTAGAGAAAGCTCGTGGATCAAAAGTCATAAATTTCTCTATAAATTTAAGAATTCAAAAATTCAAGGATTCAAGAAAGTGTTCAAGTTCAAGATTTAAAGAAGTAAACATCAAATTCAAGAACGATTGAGATTAAGACCACCAGATTAAAGATCAAGCTCCAAGCCGTTGAATTCAACTAGAAGGTCAAGATCAAGATAAAATTCAAGTCAAGATCAAGATCAAGTTTAAGTTCAAGAACGATCAAGATCAAGACCACTGGATTCAAAATCAGGCTCCAAGCCTTTGAATTCAACTAGAAAGTCAAGATCAAGGTAAAGCTCAAGTCAATATCAAGATCAAGTCTAAGTCCAAGTTCAAGTCCAAGATCAAGTTCAAGAACGGTCAGGATAAAGACCACCGGATTCAAGATCAAGCTCCAAGTCCTTCGATTAAACTCAAAAGTCAAGATCAAGATAACGTTCAAGTAAAGATCAAGATGAAGTCCAAGTCTAAGTTCAAGTCCAAGATCAAGATCAAGATAGAGATCAAGATCAAGTCCAAGTCCAAGTCCAAGTTCAAGTCCAAGATAAAGATCAAAATAATCCCAAGTTCAAGATCAAGATTTAAATCCCTTGAATTTATATATGAAAAGGCGAATTCAGAGGAATCATGAAGATTGTAACACTCACACTTGAAATAATAAATGGATTGTTGCTATAATTTTCCATTCTTGATTATTTTCTCGAAGCGAATTTCATTGTCTACACCATCATAAGAGAATTATTGACCAATTTTATTACCCATATACTCCTCCAACAATAAATGGTCATTCTGAGCACAAACATAACCACCTCAATAATTTCATTTGATGCTTACTTTCCAAGAACTAGTCCTTGCATCATTTTGGCCTAAATCTCTAGTTTATGCTACTTATTACTAAAGGATACCATGTCAAAAATTGAAATTCTCCTTACCATTTAATTGTTTATTCCAAAAAAAAAGTCTGATTTATGCCTTACTTATTTTGCTCTAATAGTTTCCATGCACTATATTATATTTCGCGTATTTTTCTCCAACTATATGAATGTAGTAAGCAAAGTTTTAAAAATATCTTATCCTAACAGAAAGTTGCACAAATTCAGTATTTGATTGTAACTATATATGATGACCGAGGCTGCCCCAAGCTAATTCCATGTCTAGCATATATCAATCATATAGAGAATAATTGAATAGGATATGTACTCTGTGGAAGCTAAAACAATTAATAACTGAAAGTGGGGATACCCAAACGGTATGAAGGTATAAAACATATGAAGAGTTTATTAACAATTGAAAGATTTAACTTCATAACAATTCAAGTTGATTTCCCTACTATGTCTGAAAAGCTTATAACAGAGATGAGTTGTTGGGACATTTACCCCATCTAACTCTAACAAAACTGAAAACTAAACAAAAAGACTAAACTTAAAAGTATGTCTTGTCCTCGAAGTATGATGAATCACCATTGAAGTTGCTGAAATGCAGACCGAGAATCCATCTAAGCGCAATCTACATCTTGAGTACTTGAACTATCACGTCCTGAGCTTACACGCTAGACGTGGCCGGCATCCAATGACCATTGTTGCCCTTGAGCGAATCCTTGGCCCAGCTTATATAACTTATCGTAAGACTTAAACATAAGATATAACTCAAGAAATAACTTTAAAAATAATAATTAGACAAAGTGGAAAACCACATCTTAGTCGATTACAAGTGAAAGGAAAAGACTAAAAAAACTCATACAATCTGTCTATGAAGCCTCTAAAATAATGAGGAATGTTGGGACAAGACCCCCAATCATCTTAACAACTGAAACTAAAATAATTAACTGATTCTAAAAAATGTCCTTCGAAATGAAGGGAGGCTCACCAACTGATTCTGAGGTGCTCACTGGATTAACGATACATCGAGTGTTGATCCTAGTAACTTTCATATGCATCATGCTACAGTATAGGCCAATTGGAATCATTACATTGAATATACGAGTATGCGAGTTGGAATGCTAAACAACAACTTAAGCTTGAAATGGAGAAAGAAGGAACACTTACCCCGGCTCTGCTAACCTCATGAATAATTAACTCATTTTAATATAACGCAATTTAAAATCAAGTGCAATTTAAAGAAAGCTATTTGAAATATGTTGTAAACTCTGAAGGTACAAAGATACAATTAACTCTGGTATGTATGTAAAATACAAGTAAATGATGTATATAAGAATCCAATAATTTTTGTGGGAGTTTCTCTAACTGACAACCATCACTTAAGATCTACAATGATGATACAACGATCTACTTCACGCTGCCAGCGCATCATATACCCGGAAAAATGTATAAGACTTGAACTGCCTAATGGATCTACTATTCTACTGCAAAAAAGGTTCATCTAAAAAGGTATGACCCCTTTTATACCCATGGTGGCTACATGGTTTATGAGGGTTGTGAGTTGTCTGAACTCTCCCCTATATCAGTGCTAAATACTACTCCCAAAAATATACTGGCTCTTATGTTTTTAATAAAACATACTCATTTTGTGGTTTGATATTAGTTCTTAAAAAATACTTTGTTCAATGACTATCTTGGAAATCTTAGTTTCCCTAAATGCTTTTTTTAGAAAGATATAGTTCTTTTCTGAAAACTCTCCCTAAGGCTCTTTCGAAATCAAAGTTTCCTTACTTGTTTAAATGTGGAAAACATTTAAAGTATCTTTTTGGGAATACTTGGTCCCATATATCCTTAAAATAAAGAACTTCAACTTAACTCTTTACTTAGCTTGAAACGTTTAAAAACTTTACTTACTTCCTTGACTTTTTGATCTTAACTTTCCTTGAATTGAATTATGGATTCAAGGTTATGATTTGAGTTCTTTAATGATTTATAGGTATTTAGAAATCATTAGAAGTAATTAGAATCATTGGAAGCTGTTAGTGTACCTTTAAGGACTTAAAAGGACTAAACTACAAAAATTGGAAGAAAAACATCGGGTTGAGAGTATTTGCGGTACGCCGCGCCAGACCTGTTGGTCAGAGGCCCTATCCTGGCGCACTGTAGGCGCGCTGCCCCAAGCCCCCGACGCAGATGGGGAGTACTACGCCTGGTGCTGCCCAGGTATGGCTGACAAACTTCTCTATTCGTTTTCTGATCCTAATTTACCTAAACCTCCATAGTTATATTCTAAACCCTTAGGATCATCAATACTATCAACAACCAACAGATCTAACTAAAAAACATAGGAAACTACTAATCATCATCAATGTTTAATCAATCAACTCAACCAAAAGGGTTTCAACAAGATCTATCAAGATCTCATTTCTAATCAAGTAAACAACTCCAAAACTACAGAACTGAAGAAATATTGGTGTGCAGATGAATTAGTTCAACACGAAAGATCTCACATACTTTAATAGGGATTACACCAGACGAATTCCACTAGAATCCCTTGGCGTTCTTGACTTATTCTTGATCTTTCTCCCTTCTTCTTCTCTTCTATTTTTTCCAAAGCCCTAAGCGTGAAATAACTTTTCTAATCTGAACTAAAACTTATTTTTACCCAATTAAACCCTTAAAATGAATTAGGAAATAAATGATTTCAAAGACTAGTTTGTCCTTCCTTAAATACGGATTGGACTTACCTTAATGCAACATCCTAAATTCCGAAAGGCGTACTCCCTCATACAATATCGAAATTTCACAAACTTGGCGCTGTTGGAAATATCTTAAGGAATTTCCAACCATAACAAGAACTACCTCTAACTCATCCTTAGCTAGAAGTTATGGACATTTAAAAATGACCAAAACTCACTTTTTAAACTTAGGAAATTTTCCAGATTCCTAAGTGAATTTTTTTTAGTTTTTTAGCTTATTATTGTATATTGCAAGTTACCAGATGTTACAGTATCTCCCCCTTGCGAACATTCATCCTTGAATGAGATTTCTTTCACTAATATAAGAATGGTAACCTTAAGTTTAACCCTCAACAATCAAAACAAGTACAACAGACTTACTCATAGTTTATAAAATAATAATAAGAGAATTTAGTACCTAGATCTGTATACTCTCCGGATTCAAAGAGATGTGGATATATCTTCTTCCTATCCTTTTTATGTTCCCAAGTTGCTTCCTCAACAAATTGGTTCCTCCAAAAGACTATGACTAACGTAACTTCCTTTGTTCTCAACTTGCGAACTTCACGCTCTAAAATCTTAACCAGAATCTCTTCATAGTATAAGCTATCCTTAATCGCAACACTTTCAATTAGTACAATCAATGAAGGATCACCTATGCCCTTTTTCAACATAGAATTGTGAAACATTGGATGAACTACTAACTCTTGGGGTAGCTCTAACTTATAAGATACACTGCGAATTCTCTTGGAGATTCTGTAAGGACCAATATACCGGGGACTAAGTTTCCCCTTCTTACCAAACCTCATAACACCCTTCAGGGGTGAAATTTTTAAATATACCCAATCATCCACCTCAAACTCCAACTGTCTTCTCCTAAAATTTGTGTAGGATTTTTGACAAATATGTGTCATTTTCAATCTCTCTTGGATCATCTTCACCTTCTCCATGGCTTGGTGAACTAGATTTGTACTTATTAAACTCTCTTCACCAACTTCGAACCACCCAATGGGAGATCTGCATCTTCTCCCATAAAGAGTTTCATATGGAGCCATTTGGATACTCGAATGATAACTATTGTTGTAAGCGAACTCAATGAGAGATAGGTGATCATCTCAATTACCACCGAAATTGATCAAGCACTGCTTAAACACATCTTCTAAAGTCTGGATTGTACGCTTTGCTTGCCCATCCGTCTGAAAATGAAAAGCAGTGCTTAAGTTCACCTTTGAACCCAAACCTTTCTGGAAAGACTTCCACGAATGTGTAGTGAATTGTGTACCTTTATATAAAATGATTGAAAATGGGACTCCATGAAGTCTCATCACCTCCTGAATGTATAAATTTGCATAATTCTTTGCCGAATGAGTGGTCTTTAACGGCAAAAAGTGAGCTTATTTTCTCATTCTATCGACAATCACCCAAATCGAATCATGATGCCTGTGAGACCTTGTTAGCCCTATGATGAAGTCCATGTTAATCATCTCTACTTCCGTTTCGGAAGTTCTATATTTTGGTCCAAACCTTCAGGCTTTTGGTGATCTACTTTAACTTGTTAAAAATTCGGGCACTTGGCGACAAATCCGGCAATGACCTCCTTCATACCTTCCCACCAATATACTTCTCTCAAATCATGATACATATTTGTGGAACCCGGATGCTAATACTCTTTGCTTATGAACATTTGCTTTTAATTCAAGAAAAATGGGATCTTGGTCTTGCTTCTCTTTTAATTTTTACACTAATGATGATTCATCCCCATTGGTCACTACTCCTCCTCCTTACGTGGAATCCATAATTCGGACCCCTAAGCGTGCAAGTCTATACATATCTTTTGCTAGTTCTTTCTTCTATTTTTCTAGATGGGAGGTACTACCATAGACAACCTGCTCAAGGCATCAACAACCACATTAGACTTACCTGGGTAGTAATGAATGCTCATGTCATAATCCTTGAGCAATTCTAACCATCTGCTTTGTCTGAGATTTATCTCTTTCTAGGTGAACACATATTGTAAGCTCTTGTGATCAGTAAATATATCAACATGAACATCATACAAGTAGTGACACCATATATTCAAGGTGAAAACTACAACAACTAACTCTAAGTGATGAGTTGGATAATTCTTCTCATGAACCTTCAACTGTCTGGAGGCATAAGCTAGAACTTCGCCATTCTTTATTACAACACAACCCAAAGCTAATATTTATGCATCATAATACACCACAAAACCTTGAGTACTTTCCTGTAAGGTCAACCGTAGGGCAGTAGTCAACCTCTTTTTTAATTCCTGAAAACTTTTCTCACAAGATTCAAACCATTGAGATTTAAGTGTCTTCTGAGTCAACTTTGTCAAAAAAAATGAAATAGATGAAAACCCCTAAACAAACCTTCGATAGTAGATATCCAAACCAAGAAACTTCGTATATGAGTTGGAGACATGGCTCTAGGCCAAATCTGAACTGCTTTCATCTTTTGTGTTTCAACTCTAATCCCATCACAAAAAAAAATATAGCCCAAGAATGCCACAGACTTAAGCCAAAACTCACACTTGGAGAATATGACATATAACTCCTTATCTTTTAAATCTGAAGAACTATCCTGAGGTGACTAGCATGATCTTCTTCATTCCTTGAATAAATTAGTATGTCATCAATGAAGACGATAACAAACAGATCTAAATAAGGTTTGAATACTTTGTTCATAAGATCTATGAATGATACATGAGCATTGGTCAAGACATGACCAAAAATTCATAATGCCCATATCTGGTTCTAAAAGCTATTTTTGGAATTTCACATTCCCTAACTTTCAACTGGGTAGCCTGATCTAACATCAATTTTCAAGAAGCAAGAAAAACCCTGAAGCTGGTCTAAAAGATCATCTATCCTTGGAAGAGGATACTTATTCTTGATGGTAACCTTAATCAATTGACTGTAGTGTATACACATCCTAAGGGAACCGTACTTCTTCCATACAAACAAGACCAGAGCGCCCCAAGGTGACACACTTGGTTGAATGAAACCTTTATGTAATAGATCTTTCAGTTGTTCTTTCAACTCCTTTAACTCTGATGGTGCTATTTTGTATAGCGGAATAGAGATAGGATGAGTATCTGGAAGAAGATCTATACCAAAATCTATCTCTCTCTTAGGAGGGACTCTAGGAAGATCATCTGGCAATACTTCTGGAAACTCTTTCATTACTGGACTGCCTGAATGGGAGGTATATCAATAATACAGTCATTAACTCGAACTACGTGTGTAACACCCCGTATAAAAAAATAGACCAGACTTCAATTTTTCAGAAATTAGAGGTGCAATCTACGGTCACCATCAATGGATCAACGGACCATAGTCTAATCTACAGCCCGCACTGTGGGTCCGTGGTTCACCATTGTAGCCCCTCCCAAACATAGCATAGAAATTAATCGGCTAAGTCTTGACCCACGGACATACCTATGGTCCATGGATCAAGACCCCATTACCCAACCTCTAACAGGAACCATGACTGACCAGTACAATCTGCAGATGGACGTACAGACCGTAGGTAAAGGTTAATTGTTAGTTAAGGGGGAATTTCTGATTGGATCAACTTCAAAATGGTCATAACTGTTAGCAAAAAATGAATTAGGTGTGTTATTAACTATGATATGATAGATAATTGAATCTCTTTCCAATGCCGCTAAGTTTGCTAAAATCCAACCTCAAAGTAAAAAGTTATAACCATTTTAGTGAAGGAATGTCAAGCAGACTCAAATGACGGACCCAAACGATAGACCGTCGGTTGAATGACGATCTGTCAGTCCAATTTGTCGATTGAACGATAGAGTCTCAGTCCAATCCGTCGATTGGTCCGATAACAAATATTTTAAGGGTCTTTTGGTCTTTTACTAGTTTGTTTAACCCCTAAGATGCATTATTTAAACCCTAAATCATGAGATATTAGATAGTTAAGCCTAGAAACATAACTAAAACTTACCTAAGTCAAATCATTAATCAAAGCTTAGAAAATTAGAACCAAGAGGGGAGGAAAAAAAGATCAAGAACCCAGTTCAAGAATGCACCAAGGTTCCATCAGTTCTAGCCCCGTAATATAAAGATTCTCCCTGGAATTCAACACCAGTCATGTGGTATTTAACTAGTGGGTTCCTTTCACCCATTAGGTTCCTACTTTTCAGTCAGTTTCTTGATTCCCATATCATGACTAGACTTAGGGTTTCTTAAATGTTAGAATTATTGGGTTCTTAGCTATTCGAATGATCTGAATCAGACTATAACGTTAATATTATCGCATGAATTTTAGGACCCTAGAAATGTATTGATTTAGTTTTTGAATTAACATGGTAGATAAGATATTTTAGTTATTCAGTTATACATGCCTCAGTTATTAATGCATTATTATCAAATTGATTGTTGCATTCTAAGTTTTCATGTTCAGTTTGAGCTATCCAGTATTTACAGAAACTCATCCTGATCAGTTAAACACTTAATTCATTTGGAGTAGCATAATACTTACTTAGACTAGAGTTCAGCGTATCCAAATAGTCCAAGAACTACTAGCCAAGCAGGTTGTAAGTCCCATTTGTGGGTATCAGTATAGTGATCACGCAAGCATGACTTTAAAACTCTGGCAAAGTATATTGTGTCTTCTCGATGTGGCGTATATATCGTACTCCATATTTACCTCATGTGGTTTTATTATTGGTTATTATAAGCTCCTACAATTCAAATATATTCCATTGCTTTGACTATTTAGCAGTATATCTAGTATTCAGTTTGAGCGTGTTATAAATTGGTCATTACATTCAATTATCTCAGCATTCAGTATATCATGTTCAAATTATATCATTGTTTTATTGCTTGCTCAAATATGTATTATTTCAGCGTTACTCTATCCTACATTCTCAGTACCTTTCAAGTATTGACGCATACGTGCGCTATTTCTTCTTGTGAAAGAGGTACATGTTCTCAACATCCAGATCACGCAAAGATCGATTTTAGTGGCGAGTCCTCATTCTCCAAGGACAACAATCATGAGTTTCTTTCCGGTATTTTTAGTAAATGGGAATTCCCTATCTTTTCATTTTAGTTATGATTTAGCTTCCGCACCAGTTTATTTTCCCTAGTATGCTCATGATCATGCTAACAGGGTTATCTTGGGATCACTTATGGTCATAGGTCCTTTCGCATCTCGGGGGTAGCTCGTGGAATGAAAAACTTTGTATCAGAGTACTAGGTTTAAGCATCCTAGGATATCTGAAAAGCCGCACTAAGTAGATTCATTTATATGGGTGTGAAGTGCACCACATTTAATGAGAGAGAGGTTAAGAAGTATTTTAGAAAAACATCATTTTATTATTACTCTAATTGTTTGTAAGGTATGATCTAATTCCATTCTAACTTGACATTCTATGTTTCAACTCATGCCTCCTCGTAAAGCTAACTCTAGGAATGTCAATGCCAGAAATGCAAACTCAGCTCTTCCACTCCCAAATCAGGAAGTCTTCAATGTTGAATTGAGGAATTCCATTCAAATGTAAGCTCGGCGTATCACCAACAAGAACAATTAGCGAGTTCAAGCTCATGTGAATGCAAATGGTGGATCAACAACAGCTAGGGTCTATAACTTTATTAAGATGATTTCGTCTGAGTTCTTAGGATTGCAGACTATTGAGGATCCCAAGAATTTCTTGGATGAGATCAAGAATATCTTTGATGTGATGCAGGTCACTAAGAATGATCGAGTTGAGTTGACATCATACCAGCCAAAATATGTTGCACATATCTGGTACAGTTAGTGGAAGGAAAATAGTGGTACAAATACAACTCCTATTACTTGGGATTGCTTTAGACCTTTTTGGACAGGTTTTTCCCAACAGATTTGAGAAAAAAAGGCCCAGGAATTCATGAACTTAAGGAAGGGTAACATCACTGTCCAAGAGTATGAGCTCAAGTTCAACAAACTCTCTAGGTATGCGCCTCACATGGTTGCTGACTCTAGGGCTGAGATGAATAATTTCTTGTATAAAATGTCAGATTTGGTGAAAACAAGGTGCAAAAATATTATGTTACTGGGAGACATGAATATCTCTAGGATTATGACTCATGATCAATAGGTTAAGGGTGATAAACTTAGGGAACAAGCTAAGGAGAATAACAAGGCTAGGACTGGTAACTATGAATACCCTTAGTAGAAGTCGAGTGGTGGAAATTGCTCGCAATTTTAGCATAATTCTTCAACCCAAACCCTATGTCATCTAGTGATCTATCCTCCAAGATAAAGTATGATCAGAAGGTTGGGGAACCAGGATCTAAGTCTCAATGAAGTGTTTTAGGCACCAAGACGTATCCCAATTGCTCTAAGTATGGTAAGAACCATCCAGGAGAGTGCCTCACAGGAAAGGAAGGACGTTTGGGATGCGGTTAGTCTGGTCACAGGTTGAGGATTGTCCTTCTAGACAGGGTTAAAGAGATAGTAATGGTAGAGATCACTCTACAACTTTAGCAGCAACAGAAAGTTGCCCGACTCAACAGGTTATCTCATCTGGTACAGGTGGCGTTCAATGCAAGAACAAGTTGTATGCTCTTCAAGCTCGCTAGGCTCAGGTTGATGTTTATGCATTGTTAGATCTACGGGCTTCTCTCTCCTTTGTAACTCTGTACATATCAGTCCAATACAATGCTAGTCCTGAAACTCTCTCAAAACCTTTCTCAAGCTCTACTCCATTTGATGACCCAATTATAGCTAAACGGGATACAGAAGTTGCCCTGTCACAGTCTCTTAAAAAGTCACCTCAACAAATCTTGTAGAGTTAGAAATGGTATACTTTGATGTCATTTTAGGCATGGATCGGTTACATTCCAGTTATGCCTTAGAAAATTGTAGAACTAGGATTGTTTGTTTTTAGTTTCCAAATTAGCCAATCTTCGAGTGGAAGGGTAGTAGCTTAGCGCCTATAAGTCTATTCAATTTATTACCTTAAGGACAAAAAGATAATCTCTAAGGTAATCTATATTATCTAGTTCGGGTCAAGGATTCTAACTCTAAAGCCCCAACTCTTGATTCAGTTCCAGTAGTAAGTGAGTTTCCAAAAATATTTCTAGAAGATCTTTCCGAATTCCCTCCTGAAAGGGAAATCAATTTTTGAATTGATATTCTTCTAGATACTCAACATATTTCTATTCCTCCTAATAGAATCACTCCACCTGAGCTTAAGGAATTGAAATATCAGTTGAAAGACCTTTTATATAAGGGTTTATCACACCTAGTATTTCACCATGGGATGCACCAGTGTTGTTTATAAAGCCAGAACTACTTGTCAAGTAGGTTGTAAGTCCTCTCTGTGGACAATCAGTTTAGTGATCATGACAGCAAGCCTTTATACCTTTGGCAGGGAATATTGGGTACTCTCGATTGGGTGTATACATCGGACTCCACATTTAACTCATGTGGTTCTATTATTGGTAATTAGTAGCTCCCACAGTTCAGTCAGACTCTATTGCGTCGACCATTTATCAGTATATTCAGTATTCAGTTCAAGTATGTTATATTGGTCATTGCATTCAGTTACCTCAACATTTAGTGTATCATGTTCAGATTATTATACTTGCTTTATGCTTGTTCATTTATGTTTTATTTCAGCTTTACTCTATCCCACATGCTCAGTACCTTCAAGTACTGACGCATACGTGTGCTACATCTTCTAGTGATGTAGGTTCAGGTTCTCAACATCCAGATCGTGCTTAGGTCAATTTTTGATCTCTAGTTCAGTAGATTCAGCGGTGATTCCTAATTCTCCAAGGACAGTAGCTATGAGTTCATTTCAGTTTTTATGTCATTTAGTTTCAGTTTTTCCTAGACTTTGCTGAGGCATATCCCTACATTTCTAGTCAGTTAGAAGCTTATTTGAGTAGTTAGTTTCAACTTAGTATTAAGTTAATGACTTCTTTGTATTGAACTCATTGTTTTCAAATATCTCAGCTATAGAATATGGGTGCTCCCTATATTTTAAGTTTAAATTATGATTTAGATTCCGCATTCAGTTTATTATCTTTAGTATACTCATGATAATGCTAGTAGGGTTAGCTTGGGATCACTTGTGGTCCTAAATTCTGTGTCCGTGTATCGGGGGTAACTCGGGGCGTGACAAAAGGATGTAGTGCAAAGTATGAGACAATACTTGGAATGTTTAAGTATGTAGGATATATATATTAAGTTGTACAAATATGTATAAGTTCAACAAAGCATAAATGATCAATGGCATAAACTAAGTAAGAATGTTAATTCTTAAATATAAGTGAAAAGATAAAGTGAATGTATTGACCAAGTACTAATCTTGAAAATAAATGTTGAACTGAATACTGAAGTATATACTGAAAATCTGGTCAAATGCACTAAGAGTTTGACTAGGGGAGCTACTATTAGCCGACATAAAACCATGTATACAATACATTCTTTCTTTGGCTTTAGATAATTGCTCAAACTATCATCTTAAAAGAGGTACTTTCTCTGAAATATCTCTGAACTCATTGTTCATTTAGGAAACAATGTTTCTCTTTCATCAAAGTAAATATACTTTCTTTGGGTTAAGATAATTACTCAAAAATCCCCTTTAAGAGGTAACTGCTTTATACTCAATCTTTCTAAAAATTCTATTACTTTTCTCAAAATAATGCTCTCTTTCTTCATGTAAAATTGAAAACATTTGGGAAATACTTAATTCCTTCATACTCTTGCTCAATTCTTGGTTAAAAATCTTTCTCAAAAACTTAGTTTAAAACCAAAATGTTAACTTTAAAAGATTCTCAAAATTCATAACTCAAAATAATAGTTCATGCTTAAACATAGACATGAACAACTCAACTCAAGGATCTTAATAACAATATAGAGAAACTAAATACTCATAACTCAATAATACTACTCATATCAAGATCACTCAACTAATGGGGCTCATGCTGAAATATAGACAAACATAAAGTTCTTAGTGAAATCGACGAAATTCGAAGAATGCTTGAAATCCTATCTTTTCTCCTCTAGGTACCTTGCTCTAATGACATGAAGTGTTAATAAATGTAAAATAATTGATTAAGACTTTCTAAGTCCTTAACTAGGTGAAATCATTGTGGTTCAAACTTAACGCTGAACCCTAGTGCAACTCGGTATATGCTACTCCCAATGAATTATGTAATTAACTGATTATGACTAAATTTCTGTAAATACTGGATAGCTTATAACTGAACATGCAAACTGAGAATGAAAGAGTTAATCTGATAATTATGCATTTATAACTGAGGCATGTATATCTTAAGTAACTGAAATATCTTACCTAGCTTGTGTAATTCAAGAACTAAAGAAATACACAACTAGGGTTCTAAACTTCATGTAATAATCTGAGTAATAACATGATAATCTGATTTGCAACATATAACTAATAAATTCATGAAGTTCTGTTTAAGTTCTTGAAACTCTAGGTCTAATCATGATATGAAAATCAAGAATGTGACCGAAAACTAGGGACCCAACGGGTGAAAAGAACCCACTAGTTATATCCCACATACCTGGTGATGAAATCCACGGAGAAATATTTAGATTTTGGGGTTGGAACTGATGGAACCTTTTTGCGTTCTTGAACTAGGGTTCTTGATATTTTTCTCCTTTCCTGCTTCTAATTTTCTAAGTTTTTGATTAATTATTTGACTTAGGTAAATTTTAGTTATGTAACTAGGCTTAAACTGACTAAAATCTGATGATTTTGGATCAAAATGACATATCTTAGGGTTTAAACGATGTAGGAAAAGAAAAAAAGACCCCTGAATTAATTGTTGTCAGACCAAATGACGACCTGGACTGATGGTCCGTTGTTCAATTGACAGTCCATCGTTTGGGTCTGTTCGACAAGCCTTTAATAAAACGGGCATAACTTTTTAATCGGAGGTCTGACTTTAGCAAACTCGGTGGCTATAGAAAGATAATTCAATTATATATCATTTCATAGGTTATAGGGCACCTAATTCGTTTTTTACTAAGAGTTATGATCAATTTAACTTGACCCAAATGCATTTTTTCCCTACTTGTCTTCTAATTTTTACCTACGATCATATCTACGATCCGTAGGTCTATCTACGAACCGTACTTGTCAATCCTCGTTCTTGTCAAATAGTGGGTAAATGGGGTCTTTTTCAATGGACACAGACTAGGGACCATAGTTTGACATACGGACCGTAGGTACGTCCGTCGTTCGACAATTAGTCAAATTTTCTAGGATGAGTTTTTTGTGGGGGCTTCAGACTCAAACTACAGATGCACAGTACGGTCCGTAGATCAGACTACAGTCAGTCGATGGTAACCGTTGGTTGCACCTGCATATTTCTGGAATGCTAATTTCTGGTCTGTTTTAGATACGCGGTGTTACACCTTTCATGATGTATGTTCCAAAACTAAGCATCCAAATTGCGCTTAGATCGATTCTTGGTTAGCATTTCAGGAACTTCTTCAGTGATGAGTTATTATATTTTGAGGACAATAGAAATGCTTGTCATCTAAGTCTTTTATTTAGTTTTTGATTTTGTTAGAGTTAGATGGGGTACATGTCCCAACAATTCATCTCAGTTAGATGCTTTTAAAACATATTAGTAGAACCAACTTGAATTGTAAAGTTAAATCTTTCATTTATTATTGAACTCTTCGTATGTTTTATTCCTTCATACTAATACAGTATTCCCCACTTTAAGTTATACATTGTTTAGCTTCCACAGAGTACATGCCTTAGTCAATTATTCTTAGTATGCTTTATATATGCTAGACATAGGGTTAGCTTAGGGTCACTCATGATCCTAAGTCCCATGTTACGTCAAGGGGTAGCCTCGGTTGTGAGTTATAGTTAAAATCAAATACCGTATTTGTGCAAATTTCAGTTAGGATGAGATATTTTTAAAACATTGCTTACTAAAAAATTCTTATAGCTGGAAAACAATAAGTGAAATATAATATAGTGCATGGAAACGATTAGAGTGAAATAGATAAGGCATAAATCATGCTCTTTTTGGAACAAACATTGAAATGGTGCGGAGAACTTCAAATTTTGACATTGTATCCTTTAATGATTTAAGGAGCTTAAACTAGAGCTTTAGTCCAAAATGATGCAAGGGCTAGTTCCTGGAAAGTAAGCATCGAATGAAATTATTGAGGTGGTGATGTTTGTGCTCAGCATGACCATTTATTTTGGGGGAGTATATGGGTAATACAATTGGTGAATAATTCTCTTATGATGGAATATGGACATAAATAGTGTTTTGTCGTTATCTTTTACCCCTTTTAGATTGGAAATATGAGAATGATGAATCGAAGACATTGAATATCATATTATATAACTTAATAAATCTGCCAGAATTTTTTGATGTCGAATAAAACGACTAACGTTATTTGTAATTTTGGATGTACTAAGGACAACAAGAAATTTTTGAGAATCATGTCACGACTCGAGATTGCCCCTAGTCATGACATGGTGCTTGGAGCCACATATGACCCCAATGAAACCTCTTGGACTAGCATCAAACTAAGATAAAAATATATATATAAATATAAGATAATTGAATACCAAACTAAAGGAGTCTATAAATATCAGTAGACGAATCACTGAGTACACAGAGTTGATTATTGAACTGACTTGTCTTAAAAGCTCTACTAAGATGAGTTGCTAGGACAACCCCTAGCTAACTCAACTGTTCGAAATTGAAAGTAAAGGACTGAAAGGAGATATAAGTGTTTTCCTCAAAATGATGAGGAATCACCAACTTGGATGTTGCTCACTGGAGATAGTACGAATAATTAACTGCAAGCTGGATATTGAGTGTTGGAACCTATATTGTTAAACAATATTGGCAGAAAGTATATATTAGTATTATGAATATACTGAGTAGGTAAGATAACACATGATAAGTGTAATAACTAAGCATGATGAATCTATAAGACATGTTGATGCAATAACCAAGTAAAATTACATAGATGTATTGAATCGAAATGCTGAAATACACGATCATGCAATAACTAAAAGACTAGTTGTAGGCGATACTAAAATCGACATATAACCATGTGAGGTACTACATGGAGTTTTATGTATAATTTAAATTTACCTTACTCCTCCTTATCAGAAGGTTGAGGAGAATGGGGTAGAACAAATGTTTGAGCTTCCTTTTGGATTGTGTTCTTTTTATACTTTGGAGAGGTCCAATGCTCATTCAATGTTTTCCATATATCTTCACTAATCCATGATGGTCTCTTATCATTTTTTCAGGCATACCAAAGCAAATCACTCAACCTACGAGAACATTCTCGTATCTTATTCTCATGCTCAAGAGACCATGTACACTTCATCTACATATAATTGAATTTTTACATTGAATAAATGTCCAATATAATAAGTGTTTCTATTTAAACAATACATACATCACTAAGATATATGTCATGCATCTAGATTGATTAACTTGTTTGAGACTAAGGAATTATTAAATACTTCAAGTAGATAATCGATTTACTTTTACCTTGAAGTCATAAAAAATTCTCTCTTTAATGTTTAATGGAACATCTTTCCAGTACCTCCATGGATCGTGATAACACAAACACATTGATTGGACCATAGCCTGCACAAGCTGAATAGAAGGATAAAACCTGCATTATATTTAAAATTTTGATGTTACAGAAGCTACTGCAAAATCAAAACAAATGAATACAAGGATAAAAAATCAAAATATAATAATGCGGCTAAAGTAGTTTATAGTGTACTTATCATTTTGCACAAGGCTCCACTTATTAACAAAACAATTAAAAAGATTACATTAATACTTACCCCAGTCCTTCGGGGATAATACTCAATCTCTTGAGTTCATCACACTTTTCAACATTTGGAGGATTTTTCCTCTGTGGAGAAGCTTTTGTACAAGGCTGTGTTGCTTGTGGACGACTGTTACGTCGAATAACCATCTAAAAATAAGCGTAACAAAAAAAAGCAGATTAATCCAGTGAATCAATGTCGAAGTACTATTAACTCCAGCAAATAGAGCTCTGAAATAGAGATAGATACAAAAAATATTTCTCAACGATGAAGAATATGAATCTTAATCATTAAAATCAACCTATTAAGTGCATTTGTTTTCTTTCCCTTTAAACCTCTGAATGGGTCTTAAAAAATTTGTAAGAATAAGATCTATAACAGAATCTTAACACCGTTCAGAGGCTCGTTATTCTTCACACCACTTACTTTTCTTCTCAATCATGTACCATTTTTTCTCTCCTCTTCAACTACTATTGTGTTTTATGATATCCCATTTATGGTTTTAAAGAAAAAAAGTTAACCTTCTGATATGTGTGAATTCAATATAATTCTCTCTTTGCAATCTCATTGATGACTAAAATAAATAGTTTGACCAAAAGACTGCCTCTACAGATGTAATCAATCTCATGAAAAATAAGTATTTTTCCCTAATTAGTGGTTTTATTTTTCAACTTATCCATGTTTACAGAGTTCAAACATATCTGAATATAACAAACAATTGTTGACAAAGCTAACTTTAGCCTTCGAGTTATTTGGAGATTTTGATGGACATGAGCTTAATTCTTTAAAAATTCATGTTATCTTGTTGTGGTATATTTTTATATTAATATATAAGTGTTATTTTTATTTTAGATGATAAAGTTTTATATAAAATAAAGTTTTGATATTATTTACTATCAAAAAAAATTATTTTTCTGAAATGAGATTTTATAATTTATTTTGATACACTGTAATTTCATATGCACAATTAGATATTGAAAACAAACAAACTTAATCATTTAGTGTTCAGATCTACAGACTATCTTAATATTAAAATGAACATTCAAATCTGTACATCTAGATCTTAATTCACATTGTTAGGTAGAGATAGGTTTTGACAAGTGAAAGGTGCAAGCAACAAGTTTCACAAGCATGATCGGAAAAGACCAAATCCCAATTGGACATATAGAAAAAGAATAATGTTGAGATGGTGGAAATATACAGTATTCCAAGTTCCATAAGGAAAAGGAACAAGTACAAGCATTCCAAGCTTCATGAGGAAAAGGAATCGCTAGGAGTTTTTTTGAAGTAGAGTTGAAGTAGGAAGGGACTCTTGTTCTATAAATAGAGCATGGTTTTCTCCAAAGAAGGTTGTGCACATACATAGAGCGATACGAGTAAAACATAGTCTTAACGTGAGAGAGTTCAAATTGAAGAGTTGTTGAAGTGCTACGAAGAACATAATTGAAGAATCCTAGAATTTTTAGTTTCAGTCTTTTGTTAAAGTTGTCGCAATTCATTTCCTAAGAAATTAGTGTTTTTGGATCTTTGAGTTGGGGGAACTTAAAGATGTGGGAGAAATTGAAGTTTATAATTACATAGGCTACATTAATTTGTAATTATTTATAGTTTGAAGTTTTATTGAGTTGATAAAAATTTGAATGTGAATCTATTGGGTAATTTACAAATGGACTTATTTTGGAATACTGAATATTCTAAGGAACATATAACCCATACACGATTCCTAGAAGAATTATAGAGGTCATAATTCCAAAAATTATTCTCAGAGCTTGATATCTTAATAGAGAGTCTAATAAGTCAAGGTCAGAACACTATGAATTCTGCACCTCCTCTTGGAAACGGTCAAGGAAAACACATAAATAGGAAGTCCTTATTTAATGGAAAGTAAATATTACTCTTAGTGGAAGGCAAGAAAGGAGGACTTTATTCAATAAAGGACAACAAAGGAAAGGACATTCCTAAACCTAAGGCTCAATACGGAGAAGCTGACTACTAGATGATAGGAAATATTGACAAGGCTTATCTCGTATGTGGGATCGGACCTTACGATTTCAACCACACCTCCAATGTACCACTGCTAAATAAAAAACGTGATACACTTCTAAACGCACATGAAGGTACTACCCAAGTTCAAAAGTTTCAAATTGCTAGACTATGCACTGAATATGAGTCCTTCAATATGAAAAATGGAGATTGACTTAAGCATGTGATAACTAGATTCACCAGAGTGGTCAACAAATTAATGTCCTTAGAAATACACTACAAAGGAACATGTAGATAAGGTTCTTCGAATCTACCTAGATCATGGAAAATCAAAGTTACTACTATAAGAGAGGCCAAAGACTTAAAAGATATAACTTTTGATGATCTTTTAGAAAATCTAAAAACATATGTCGAAAGTGACAAAAAAAGTGAAGGAAATAAAGATAAGAGTCTTGCTCGCAAGGCAACTGATGAGAATGATTAATCTGATCTATTGATGATGATATATCCATGATAAGCAAAATTTTCAAGGAACTCTTCAAGAAAGACAAGAACTATGGAATGAAACCTTCTCCTAACAAGGAGAATAGCACAAAAAAGGACCGAAATGAAGGATGTTATAAATGTGGTGAAACCGACCATCAAGTCAAGAATTGTCCTATGGGGAAATTTGAGTGGAGAAAATAAAGGGAAGAAAAGTAGAAAAGAGAAATGTGAAACAAAAGGAAAAATAATGAAAAGGAAAATAATCAAGCTATATATGCTAGTTGGGAAATAGGTACAGATAATTCTGAGGAGTATGATGACATTGCACATATGGCCATAGAAGATTCAGAACTTTAATCTGACTCTGACACTAAGGAAGAGAAGGTAAACATTTCTTATCTCAAACATAAAACCACAAAAAAAATTATCATCTTCAATGCTCACTCTCATAAATATCATACAAGAACTGAACTGTGACCAAAATCAATTGGTAGCTTCTATGACTAGTATGAAGTTTGAGTACATTGATATAGTAAAACTCAATACTGAGCTAAAAGAAAAGAATAAAGATCTTCTTGAAAAGACTCATCAACTTGATTCTTGTAACCTTTCCCTCAAAACTGAAATCTTAAAATTAAGTGTCCTTGCTAAGGAAAAATAAGGAGTTATCAACCCCTACGTCAATAAGATGTCAAAAGCCTTAAAGACAAATTATTCTCAGACAAGGAAAAATCTAAGAGATTGAATATTGAATAATCTAGCATTAAATATTAGTTTGAACAAGCAAATCAATGGACTAAGTTTTACATGATTATAACCCATCTAGGAACTAACATCCATAACACAAAAGCTAGAATAGGTTTTTATAACCAATCTATGAATGAGAATCCTGGTCACTCTAGAAACACATGTCCTACAACCAGAATCAATAATAACAAAAATATTAGAACTAACATGGAATAGTAGTTGGCGGTGGACAAAACGGACAAGTTAAAGACATTGGAAAAATAGGTAATACTTGTGAACACTCAATCGAAAATGTGTAATATGTTGGAGTCTTGAATCACAACTTGCTAAACATATCACAACTTTGTGATAAAGGAAACAAGGTAATTGTCTTTTCCATAAGAGTTGAAGTAATAAATCTCGAAAATTTTCTTAACTGGACAAAAATATAGCAGGTATATATTGTAGATACTACAATGCTACAGGCTGCAAATCTTATATGTGTATGTGTAATGGCTAGAGATCCTTCACTATGGCATAAATGTCTAGGTCATGCTAGTCATACAATTAATTAAAAAAACTTATTTCTCAAGATTTAGTAACAAGACTTCCTAAACCTAGTTTAAAGAAGAAAGATTTTCTGAAGCATGTACTCAAAGAAAATAGCTAAAATCAATCTTTAAATATAAACAGGTTATAAGATCAACCAGATCCTTACAATTGGTATACATGGATATATGTGGACCTATGACGGTTAGAAGTATAGTTGGAAAATTTGTTTTTACTAGTAGAAGAGTTTACAAGGTAAATTTTATTATGCATTTGAAACCTTTTGTACATTAATAAGAAAACATCAAAAGAAACTTGACAAACAACTGGTGATTATCAGAAATGATCATGGAACTAAATTTGAGAACCCTAGATTTGTTCTATATTATGAATCTCATGGGGTTGACCATAATTTCTCTGCTCGTTGGACTCCTCAACAAATGGAGTAGAAAAAGGAAAAATAGAACCCTTCAAGAAATGGATAAAATTATGATGATTTATAGCAACATAACTAATCAATTTTGGGATCAAGCCATTAATACTGCATGATATACTATAATACATGCATGTCTAGATCCATACTAAATAAAACTCCCTATGAATTACTAAAATGCATAAAGCCTAACATATCTCACCTAAGAACCTTCAGGTGTAAATTGTTCATTCATAATAATGGAAAGAATATATTAGGAATGTTTTATTCTAGAAATAATGAGGGAATTCTTTTTGGATATTCTTCACATAGAAAAGCTTATAAGTTATGAAATAAAAGATTAATGTGTGTAAAAGAGAGAGTACATGTATCATTTGTTGAGTCAAATGTTATAGCAAACCAAAGTCTTCACGATGAACCATTAAGCTTATATGCCGAAAATGAAAAGTAGACATACCAGGTTCTTCACCTGCAGATGATGTTAACACTACTGCGTCTCATGGAAAAAATGAAGAAAACTCAGAAGAAAGATCTGAGCAAAATCAAAGAGAGTTGATTGATAATTATAAGAGAGTTTTGTTTTGTGTGGGGGTCATATGCTCGATATCAAGATAATCCTAAGGAACCTCATTTACAAGTTTTTAAAAGGATTCTACGCTACCTAAAAGGAACCACAAACTTGGGACTCTAGTACCCAAAAGGAAGCAATTTCGAACTAGTAGGATATGTGTTTATGCAAACTATGAAGGAAACTTAGTGGACATTGAGAGTACTACATGTATGGCTAACTTCTTAAGGTCATGTTTTATCTCTTGGGAAACAAAGACAAAAATATTTTGTTCTATCTATTTTCAAAGCGTAATAAGTTGTTGCGTTATTTTGTCTTAACTTCTATGGATCAACAACTCAAATACTTTGGTTTGAACAATGGGTGTGCTCCAATTTTTTGTGACAATACTAGTGCAATAAACATATCCAAAACCCAGTTTAACATAAAAGGACAAAATACTTTAACATTCAAGATCACTTTTTAAGAGACAATGTAGAAAAGGGTTGGTCTCCATAATTTTTGCACCATTGAAAAACAAATCATAGATATCTTTACCAAGGCATTAGCAAGAGATCATATTACATTTAATGATCCCTACATTAATTTTAAAACATTTGAGAAACTATAACAAAGTAATTTTTTTTCAAATGAAAGAACGCATAAAGATCAAAAGATGAGGTCCGACTGTCCTAAAATACAAGTATGTATTCAACTCTTGATTCAAAATGCATAAATTCAAAAACAATAATAAATAACCTGTTCCTTCCATGTGTCACATAAAAACTATAACCACCATACTCAAATACTACACCATAATTTTCAACAAACTAAAAACCATTACATCATTATGGAAGCCTACTACAACTTTATTCCAATTGAAACTCTTTTGCATTCTTGGACTTCTCGTATAACTAACAAATATGGCTCCACTACCACTAAATACACACACTCCAAACTACAATATCAATCCCTCCTCTAGTAAACTAAACCATCACACTCCTCTTACCATGGAAACTCCACCAATCACAGTTTCCTCACCCCCAAACCTATCAATAATACAATATATTACCCTAACCTTCCTCCTAGTAAGTTTTGACAATTGTTATTTTTGAGGAACAAGTTTGCACATATATTTTGCCTGAAATTGTGTTTGTGGATTACACTAGAATATATCATCATGATTTTTCCCACACTTTACAACTTCATCTTAGGGTGATATAGGGTTCTTTTTGGAAATTGAGGGAATTTAAGAGGAAAACACTAGGACTTTATCACTGAATGTGGTTCATCCACCTGGATCATCTTTGATGCATCTAGTTTAAGAGAATTTTGTATTATCATAATATGAAGGAATTCAATATATGTTCTAAGGATACCATGCACATTTCCTGTATTGTCCCTAAACGACTAAGTTCAAGATTACAGAAGGCTACTAGCAAGCCTATACTCGTATTAATAGATAAACCTCGAGGGACTCTTCCTACTACGTTGTTTATGGTTATCGTATTTCGTATTACCCAGTCAAAAGAACGCTTTATTAAGGTGTCCTCACCTTTTAAACAAACAAATCCAAGTCCTCAAAAACCTCGTTTATAGCTCCCACTGACCCTACAAAAATACATGATGAACCTTATTAGTTAGCACGGGCTAAGAAGGGTAAATGCATGGCTTTCTCTAGTCGTACTATAAAATGGGATTCTTAACCTACTCTTTCAAATGTACCATACGAACTGGTAAAATCGATTAGTCTACTGACTCTAGTAGTCATGAGAGTGTTTCTCTATTTCTAAATCTCTTCAGGATGAATTATAATGGGAAATGAGGAGGGATAAATTTTGTCTAGAATTAGGTGATGATATTAAGGATACCCTAGATGTTAGGACTTCATGATTCATACACTTTAAGCAACACACTATTCTCCACAGTAGGGTTATTACTAGATTTGGTGGTTCTTAGATGTGTACCCTTCTTGTTCTTCTAAATACACATGTTTGGACTAACTTGTTCGTTCCTGTCATTTTGTGTCGCCAAATGGGAAATAAGAAACTCAGCTATTTCAGATCAATGCTTCTGGTTGTCTACCTCTAATACTAGTGTAGTTCATGGTGTCTCATTTACTTTCATTTTTTAATGTATGGCACAAAATTTTGGGGTTCCTAATATATGTTGGTGTCAATATGTAAAGAGGGATTATCCCATATATTAGATGAGTTACCATCTTCCCTAGAGATATCTAGCCTTTTTTCGAATGATCCCAGCTTTGAATTTCATACAAAAGTAGACAAGGTTGAAATGTTACCACTCCATAACCTACTTGTTGATATTTTTCATAAGATTATCTTATCATAACCCCAAAAACACATTGAGGCCAATTTCATAGATCTACACTTTTGGAAATTCTTGTTTCTAGGGTTCCATCAATTTGCCTAGTCTTATATGTGCCATATGCATCAAATATGTGTTTAGGACAAAACTCGTCATGTTTTGGGGTATGAGTTCTGGTTGGGAATGATTTTTGATCACTTTGCGGCTCTAGTTAAAGCATGGCAATATCAGACCATTAGGGATGTTCTGGGTAAAGTGAACTAGGTTGTAGTGCCTGATCTCCCCAGGGGAGATTAATTCACCACTTTAGAGGATTTGGGTATCGTTGGATGTTAAGGAAGCAAATATTTTTGCAGTAAAGACGTCTCGTTTGATATAAATAAATTAGTTGCATACTCTTATGGTCTTGAACATTATGGTTTTGGAAAAAGAGAATGTGTGTTGGAAGGTTTACCTTGCTTTAGATCAGGAAGTTCTATTAGCTTAAAAATCCACAAACTCTATTGATCTCAGAGGCCACTATGACTTTCTGAAAAAGGATCTTACCTTACCTCTCCTTTCGCATCCCCTCCTCCCTAGATTTTCCATATCATGTGTTCCTAGTGTATCTTCTCTTGCTTATATTCTTTTTTTTTTGAATTGTCCTTATATATTTTATTTATAAGGTTACCTGTTAATGTACTTGGTTTTAATTCCAATTGTTTTGGCCTTGATAGTGTCGGTGATTTCTTTGCAACCCTGAGTATTATACTTCTATGCTTTATTAATATATTCTTATGATATCAGAAGGGGGATGATGTTATGTATGATTATTTCCTTGTCTTATAACATGTTACTTCGAGTTTTATGTTTTTGTAACATCTTTCAGTAGGTTGAAAGCACACACATATTCATTAGTTTAACAGTCCACAAATATGACCATAGAAAGACCAAATCTGAACTGGGCAAGAGAGAAAGAATAATGTTGAGGCGATGGAAATAATACAGTACTCTAGTCCCTTGAGGGAAAGGAATCACTACAAGTATTCAAAGTCCAACGTGGAAAAGCAATCACTACAAATTTGCTGAAGTAGAATTGAAGTAGGAATGGACTCTTTATTCTATAAATAGTGTAAGGTTTTCTCTAAAGAAGTTTGTGTACACTTACTGAGAGATACATGTAAAACATAGTCTTACTCTGAGAGAGTTCAAATTGAAGTTTTGTTGAAGTTCTGCGAAGAACAAAATTTGAAGAATTACATTTTGTTAGTTTGAGTGTTTTGTTAAAGTTGTCGTAATTTATTTTCTGTGAAATGTAGTGTAGTTGGATGTTTAAGTTGGGGGCAACTTGAAGATTTGTTACATAAAGCTAGAGGTTTGTGTTCTGAATCTAGGTATTAGAGTATATAATTTCTAAGGTTATATTAGTTTGTAAATATTTATAGTTTGAAGTTTTATTGAGTTAATAAAAGTTTGTTTGGGCAACTACAAATATACTTACTTTGAACTACTGAACATTCTAAAGATCAGATTACCCATAAAAGATCCTTAGAAGAATTATGGAGGTCATGATTCCAACACAGATCTGAATATATATGTGTATATTCAGATTCAGACGTCTTAACGTAATGAAAATAAATGAGTCCATATAAATAATTAGTCTTCTTGACCATTCAAAGTAGGAGCAAAAAGTTTTAACTTACAATGTATTGTAATACCTTTTGACATTTTACTTGCGATGGGCTTTGCACTATATCATTTTGTTGAATGGAGGTCCAGACATCTTCCTTACGAGGCTGCAGGAACATTATCTTAAGTCTATGCAGGTTTACTTAAGTATACATAGAGCAAAAACTGACGGAAAAAACACTTACTTTTGAAGTTGATTCATGAACACGTTTGTATCTAGCGGATGCACCAATCCCAGGACTGTTATCCATGTTATCTATAGTTGCTCCAGTTTTGGAAGCTTCCTCAAGTTTAAGATATGGGAAATAGATTTATGTTATCTAGGCATTTAGAGAAAAATTGAAAGACACTTTAAAAAGCAATGTTTTGAAAAGTAACTAAAAAAATCTTTCTAATGTATAAACAATTTTTTTTTACAAAACAACGAAAAAATAAATCATGTAAAATAATGGAACACAATACTTGATGATATTTAATTTAAGATAAACCTCTTTTACATCGATAACCCCCCCCCCCCACTCCTCTCATATTTACTGAGAAACACCAACTCTATAAGAATATTTTCAAAATAATTACCCTTGTTGTGTTCTAATTGTTCTTTGTCAAGCACCGTCTTCTCAACAAAGTCATATAGATCATTTTTATTTTGTGTCAGTGTCTTCAACGGTTTTTTTGTTCGGCATCAAATTTTCTCCCTTTCCCCCTTTATTTTCCATATTGGACATTTAATATTGCACCATCTTCATGGGGGATTTCTTTCCCTTTTCAATTTTCACTCCAAATCAAATATCTGTGGAGTCAATCAAAAGACGGGATCAATCGAGGTATCTATTCAAATTTAAGAATTCATGCTTACCTAAAATTAAAACATTTCCTCTATAGTACTAGTGAATTTAAAGTGGACAAGCAAAGTCCTTGAGTAGAAACAAAAAATTCAATTAATTAGGAGCAGAACTACTATATGAAGCTTTCTCCTTATAATAATAATAAAAAGTTAGAAGTTAGTATGAATGAAAATCCTTTCCCAATTCAAGAAAACATTAAAAATGAATAAATGGACTTGTATTTATTTTTAGAAAAATAGGAATAGGATAACGGTTATATTTCCCAGTACAAGTATAAATTAATGAAAAAAATTACCCTTTTCAATATAGTTGTTTTGCCTATGCCAAACGTAGATTGAGCATTAAGTCATACAAATATGAAAATTTCTTATAAATCATTAAACATAGTTATCAGGTCATTAATTCATAATCTAGTGAATGTAACAAAAATAATTCCACTAAGAAGTCAAGGAATGTGTGTTTGTTAGGAGTTTTGCACTTAAACAATCTCTGACCTTTAGGCTAAACTTAGGTAGGTTATATCCACGTAATAGATTAATGAACATAAAACATCTTTTTACTATTCAAAAAGTTACAATATTCATCCCTCCGTTAGTTCAAGAAACAAACCACAGTAGTCAAAACAAACTTTATTCAAAGATCTTTATGTAACGTCATTTCCAGTTATGCATCTTTTACGAAAAAAAATCTTTAGTTATTCAACATCCTCCCCCAGTTTTACTAAAACCCAAATAAATATTATTGAATCATTTTATTCATTGTTTTTTTTCTTGTTCATGGAACTAGCTAGCTTGTTTTCTTCAATTTTGTGAAGACTTTGGAAAACAACTGATAAATAGAATGAATTTTGCGAAGTTGGTGTTGAATTTTGTCTTACCACCAGCAAGTATAGTGATGTTGGCATGTGAACGGCCAAATTCTTTTTCATGAAAAGATGAGGATTCTTTTAGGACGAATTTTCCGTGGAGAAGATATAAGGATGAAGTTGTTAGTATCACTAGAACCTCTTCTAGAATTGTAGATATAATTCAAAACTTTAAGCAAAGGTTACACTACCTTTTAAGAATTTTGATTTTGTATACTCATCAATTAAAAACTTGTTCGTTGAATTTTAATATCTGTTGAACAAATGTTTTGATAATTTGATTTAAAAATATATTATAATTATAAATCCTCCAGCCTCTAGAAATTGAAGAAGCACAATTCTTCCAAAACAACGGGATCGTTTCAAACAACTATCACTATTCAAATTTCAAGTCCCAAGATTCTCCATGTTTTGAGAGAAGGGACGAGAAATTGTTTGATATATAATTAATCAAGCTAAGAATTGTTGGTGTTTATAAAAAATGGGGCAACAAAAGGAATTTATTGAAATACTCTTAAGGAATTTATTGAAATACTCTTAATAGTTTTACTAAACATATAGGGGATTAAAATAGTCAATTTGAGCACATTATATGAAGAATATATATATATATATATATATATATATATATATATATATATATATATATATATATATATATATATATATATATATATATATATATATATTCTTGTTAAGTTAAAATTTATCAACTAATGGAAGGTAATTTTGTTTTATGAATGGTAAAATGATCCTTCAAATTTTCAAGAATATTTTTTCATTTCACCTTTAAATTTGGGGCTACCAACTTCTTGTCTAGTATGATGATGATAATTACTTAGAATTATTTCATGCACATATCAATATAGTTTTGCCCTGCTATAAAAAATGAGATAAACACAACAAATGAAAAATGATTTCAGATTTATGATAGGAGAAATAAGCAATTATTTTTCTAAAGCAGTAACACTTGCAAGGTCAAACTGTAGAAGAAAAAGATAATAGAAAGGCAGCACTAATGAAAAAACAAAATAAAATTTTGAAAGTATCAAACTCACCATGATTTAATCATTGTCTTTCATTGTAAGAGCAAAATGAGAAGGAATCTAACGTATCTCTCTTCTCAACCTGAATTAAATGAAGGAATAACCAATTTAGAAAAAATTGCTGATAAAATTCTAGTGAACTCCTAAAATTTTCAGAAAAAAATCAAGAAAAATCTATGCTTTACAAAACATAAATCGATTTTAGAGAAAACATAATCACGAAACGACACAACAAAAAAGAAGAAACAACAAAAAAACTAGAATATGAAAGTTTGAAAACTCACTTTCTTTTTAATTTTGCTCAAGAATTTGGTGTTTGTTGGAAAATAATTTGGTGATTATTGAGAAATAGAGTTCACATTTTTGTTTCGAGCTTTATCTTTTTTCCTTTTATAATTTCAATCCATATATATATATATATATATATATATATATATATATATATATATATATATATATTAATAAAATCTAAGTTGAATCATTACTTTATAAAACTAAAAAAGATAAACAAAATAAATTAGGATAGATTATATACATATAAAGAATTAATTTACAAAATACTAAATTAAATGTCTAAAAGTCTAGTAGGAAATTAAAGAATTGTTACCTGAATTGCTAGTAAAAAAACAACACAACGAGAAAGAAAACTTTAAGCAAATGTTCCCATCTTTAATTTCTCAATCTTCTATAGACAATTTGTGAAAATGAGAAGCATCAAGGTAATGAATCGTTACCTGAATTGCTAGTGGAAAACAACACAAAGAGAAAGAAAACTTTAAGCAAATGTTCCCATCTTCAATCTTTCTCAATCTTCTATAGACAATTTGTGAAAATGAGAAGCATCAAGGTCTCTTATAATAATAATTATAATAATAATAATAATAATAATAATATAATAATAATAATAATAATAATAATAATAAATGAAGTTTATAAAGTAAATATAGGATATAGATTTTCTCGTAATTTTTCATCAAAAGTTAATTAAACAATCAACTCAAAATAGACTTTTTAACACACATAAATTCATTTTGCCTTTTTATGTGAAGAATAATAATTATTTATTCTTTTTACATATACTAACAATTGTATCTATATTATATATTAAATGGAGATGATATGGAAATAATTACATGAATATGACTCAAGGAGTTAGAAAAAGTGTCTATGGTTCAGTCAAACCTAATTAATTTAGTCAAAATCTAATTTATATAAAGAAATTCATCAAATTAAAGAAATAATGTCAAATTTTACATTTTAAAAGAATCAATTTCTTTCTTAGAATAGTGAAACTTTAATTTTTGACTTTTAACAAATATTAATAGTTTAATTATTTATTATCAAGGTGAAACTTTTATCCGTGAGGAATGTCATGTGACAAGGTTTATTTTTAAATAAAAAAGAGATTAGTGTATTACACACACCTCTGAGGTGTGTTTCTCTAACTAATATGTTATAGTTTAGTAAGAAACTCAAAAAAATGGATAATCTTTTTACATGGAAGAAAACATTTCTCAAAAACTATTTTTTCATATTCGATAGGTAAGAATGTCACCAACATGAATTATAGTGCAATGGTAAGAATTATCTATCCTTAGATGCAATTTTTGACTTTAACCACTGGGATGCAGAAAATCTCGAAGATGAAAAAGAAAATAGAAAATAGAAGAGAAAAACTAATCTACTGTATGGAGGTTAAACAAGTGGTATTCCACATTGATTATGTCCTCCTCACCCTCCAACACACCTCATCCTTGTATCCCCCAATCCACACCCCTAAGAGGACCCAACCTCACTTCCATTAATATTTTCTACATTATGTACAAATACATTAGGATAATATTTTTCACATGCTTATCGAATAAAAGAAATAATTAAGTGAATCATTTATTTTTGTTGGTTTTGGAACATACATAAAGAGGTAGAATATAGTTCCAGAAGCTCCAAAATTTTATTCCATAATATATCATCTAAAGATACATAAGGTTAGAGGCTAATTAACTGTATATATTTTTGTTAACCCTTACAATTAAACAGAAATTAAAATAATAATAAATTATGGTAGACAATTATTAAAAAGACGTGGCTTTGTGCAACAAAATCGTTTGTATCTCCTCAAACAAGTACACATTTATCATCAACACATGTCTCCTGAATGTTCAGCTCCATTTAAAACAATCCTTTCCCTCTATTATTATATAAATAAAAATAAAAGGAAAAGTTATCAAAATTAGTACTTTCGGCCTATAAAGTATTTTTTTATAGTGATACTTCAATAATATTGTATAATGTAACATCCCAAAAGTTTCAAACCAAATCATTCTAATAAAACCTCGCAACTCTACTATTAAAATTTAAATCGTTCGTGTAACACCCTAAACTTTGAGAAAGGCTAAAGAGGGTTAACAAGCAAGTTCGCGAACTCAAAATGGACAATGGACCCTTCACGGAACCCGAAACTATCCATTCAGGGGAGGTAGCCAAACCGTCCACGACTGGCAGGATTTGAGTCACCTTGATGGGACCCAAGACGGCCACTTGTGACTTTATGGACTATTTAGGTTTTCTTACAAGTGTAGTCAGCTTTAATATTATTGTCAATTCTTTGAATTTGGGAATGATTTTGGATACAAATTAAGGTCATTAAAATCTCCTAACTCAAAGTTGAGTTGAAAACATTCTTACTGATAGAGTTACAATGTGAGATTTTACTTGGGTCAATTTCAAATGAGCATATCTCTCAGAACATAAGAAATTAGAGAGCTTACGACCTAACAAATTAAAGTTCTATGAGTCCACTTTCCAATGTCACCAACTTTGCTCCATTTTGAGTTTAAAAAGTTATGCTTGTCAGGCAACCAAAGTTTCATGGATGGCTATACGGCTAGTGTATTGTTTTACGGACCAAGTATCCCTTAATAGTCTGTGAAGCCTTCCTTTTAAGGGACTCCAACAGTTTTTGAGTTGGGGTTGTTTTGGTGTTCTCCTTATGTATTTTTAACCCTTATTGTAAGTTTGAACCAAATTTTTTTCACCTAGTTAAGGACTTAGAAAGTCTTAATCAGTTATTTTACATTTATTTACACTTCATGTTATTATATCAAGGTACCTAGAGGAGAAAAGCTAAGGTTTCAAGCGTTCTTCGAATTTCGCCGATTTCACTAAGAACTTTATGCTTGTCTATATTTCAGCATGAGCCCCATTAGTTGAGTGATCTTGATATAAGTAGTATCGTTGAGTCCTTAGTATTGAGTTTCTCTATATTTTTATTAAGATCCTTGAGTTCAATTGTCCATGTCTATATTTAAGCATCAACTATTATTTTGAGTAATGAATTTTGAGAATCTTTTTAAGTTAACATTTTGGTTTTAAACTAAGTTTTAGAGAAAGATTTTTAACCAAGAATTGAGCAAGAGTATGAAGGAATTAAGTATTTCCCAATTTTTTTCAATTTTATATGAAGAAAGAGAGCATTATTTTGAGGAAAGTAATAGAACTTGTAGAAATATTGAGTATAAAGCAGTTACCTGTTAAAGGGGATTTTTGAGTAATTATCTCAACCCAAAGAAAGTATATTTACTTTAACGAAAGAGAAACCTTGTTTCTTAAATGACCAATGAGTTCAGGATATTTCAGAGCAAGTACCTTTTTTAAGATGATAGTTTGAGCAATTATCTAAAGCCAAATTAAGAATTGTGTTGTATACATGGTTTTATGTCAGCTAATACTAGCTCCCCTAGTGAGACTCTTAGTGCATTTTATCAGATTTCAGTATATACTTCAGTATTCAGTTCAAAATTTATTTTCATGATTAGTACTTGATTATTACATTCAGTTTATGTTTTCACTTATATTTCATAATTGACATTCTTACATAGTTATGTCATTGATCTTTTATGTTTTGTTGAACTTATACATATTTGTACAACTTAATATCTATATCCTACATGCTTAGTACATTCCTAGTATTGTCTCATACTATTCGCTACATACTTTTGTGACGCCCTGAGCTACCCCTAAAAAGCGGACACAGAACTTAGGACAACAAGTGATCCCAAGCTAACCCTGCTAGCATGATCATGAGTATATTAAAGATAATAAACTGAATGCAGAATCTAAATGATCATATAAACTAAAAAGATAGGAATACCCATATTCTATAACAGAGATATTTGAAATTAATGAGTTTAATACAAAGAAGTCATTAATTTAATACTATGTTGAAACTAACTATGTCAAGAATAAGCCTCTAACTGAATAGAAATGTTGGGACAAGCCCAACCTAAGTCTAGAAAAACTGAAACTAAATGACAGAAATGAATTCACAACTATTGTTCTCAGAGAATTAGGACTCACTACTGAATCCACTGAACGGGAGATTAAAATCAACCTAGCGCAATTTGGATGTTGAAAACTTGAACCTACATCACGAGAAGATGTAACGCACGTATGTGTCAATACTTGAAGGTACTGATCATGTAGGATAGAGTTAAGCTGAAATAAAACATAACTGAACAATCACAAAACAAGTATAATAATCTGAACATGATAAACTGAATGCTGAGGTAACTGAATGCAATGACCATTTTATAACATACTGGAACTGAATAATGAATATACTGATAATTGGTCGATATAATAGAGTCTGACTGAACTGTGGGAGCTAGTAATATCCAATAATAAAACCACATAACTGGTGATGAAATCCATGGAGAAATATTTAGATTTTGAGGCTGGAACTGATGGAACCTTGCCGCTTTATTGAACTAGGGTTCTTGACCTTTTTCTCCTTTCTTGCTTCTAATTTTCTAAGTTTTTGATTAATGATTTGACTTAGGTAAGTTTTAGTTATGTTTCTAAGCTTAAACGGACTAAAATAAGACGATTTAGGGTCAAAACGACGTATCTTAGGGTTTAAACAAAGTGGGAAAAGACCTAAAGACCCCTAAGTTAATTGATGTCAGACCAAACGATGACCTGGACTGACGGGCTGTCATTCAATCATTGGTCCATCGTTTGGGTCTGTGGGTTAGGTTCTGTTCGGCAAGACGTTACAAAAATGAGCATAACTTTTTACTCGGAGGTCTGATTTTAACAAACTCGGTGGATATGGAAAGATAATTCAATTATCTATTATTTCATAGGTAATAGGACACCTAATTCATTTATGCTAAGAGTTATGATCAATTAAAGTTGACCTAACTGCATTTTCCCCTAATTGTGTGCTAATTTTCACCTACAGTCATACCTACGATCCGTAGGTCCATCTACGGACCGTAATGGTCAATCGTGGTTCTTGTAAGAGAATGGGTAAATGGTTTCTTGATCGACAAACTTAGACTATAGCCAGTACTCTGACCTACATACCGTAGGTCCGTCCGTCATTCGACAGTTAGTCCAATTTTCTGTACTGAGTTTTTTTAGGGGCTTCAGACTCAAACTAAGAATGCACAGTATGGGCCGTAGATCAGACTACGGTCTGTTGATGGTAAATGTCAGTTGCACCTGCATATTTTAAAAAGCTGATTTCTTGTCTGTTTTAGATATGGGATGTTACATTATCTCCTCCTTGGAAACATTCGTCCTGGAATGAAGACAAAACTAGCTGAAATAGAGGGAGAGAGATGCATTCTCTACTACTAAATAGTGAGAACTGAGTTTCTGACTTGATTATGTTCCGAGAACATGTAAATACTCTGAAAATGATAGTACAAACTGCGGAAACATGATTCTATGGTTGAATTCATGCATGAATGACTGAAAAACTGAAGAGGAACTATTACCTCAAATTGGAGTGGAATTGGAAGGAAAGAGTTGAGGATACTTGGCTTTCATAGCTGCTTTTGCTTCCCAAGTAGCTCCCTCTACAGACTGACTTCTCCATTAAATCTTGGTTGAAGCAACATCTTTGTTTCTGAACCTTGTAACCTAACGGTCAAGAATCTCAACCGGTGCATCCTCATAAGAAAGACTATCATTTACCGCCACACTCTCTAATGGCACTACCGAGGTTGGATCATCCAAATACTTCTTTCAGAGCGATAGGTGGAAGACCGTATGCACTGCTGCTAAGTTTGCTGGCAAATCTACCTCATAGGCCATCTTGTCAATCCTTTTCAAGATCTTATAAGGGCTACATATATGGGATTGAGTTTTCCTTTCTTTCCAAATCTCATCACTCCTTTCATAGGTGACACTTTTAGAAAAACCCAATCATTAACTTGGAACTCTAGTTCCCTTCTCCTTACATCTATGTAAGATTTCTAACTACTCTGGGTTGTCTTCAGTCTCTCTCTAATAAGTTTCACTTTATCCATAGAATAAAGGACTGAATCTGGCCCTATTAAAGTTGTTTCACCTACTTCAAAACAACCAATGAGAGATCTACATCTACGCCCATACAAAGCCTTATAAGGGGCTATCTGAATGTTGGAATGGTAGCTATTGTTGTAGGAAAACTCAATAAGAGGAATGTGATGATCCCAACTACCCTTGAAATCTATTACACAATCTCTCAACATATTTTCTAGGGTATGCATAGTACGCTCTGCCGGTCCATCCGTTAGTGAATGAAATGTTGTGCTAAGATTAACTTGAGTACCAAGACCCTTCTGAAATAACTTCCTAAAATGAGAGGTAAATTAAGGACATCTACATGAGATTATAGACAGAGGAACCCCATGTAACCTTACAATTTAATTAATGAAAGCTTGGCATAGTCTTACACCGAATCTATAGTTTTGACCGCCAAAAAGCGAGAAGACTTAGTCATCCTATCAACTATCACCCAAATGGAGTCATGCTGTCTGTGAGTATGAGGTAACCCTGTGATCAAATCAATATTGATGACATCCCACTTCCAAGTAGGAATATCGATCTCTTGAGTCATGCCTCCTGGTTTTCTGAAATTCTACCTTAATTTGCTTACAATTAGGCCACTTACTCAAAAAATGTACTATATCCTCTTTATGTCATTCCATCGATAGACTTCCCACAAATAGCAGTACAACTTAGTGTCTCCTAGATGAATAGAATACCTGGAGTTATGGGTAACTACAGGAATATTCTTTCTCCACTCGCCCACATCAGGAACACACAATCTACCCTGGTAGCGAAGTACACCATCTTCCCCCTTTGGAGAAAACCTCCAATCTCTGATTGTCGACTGCACCCTTAAGTTCAAGAAAGATTGGATCACTGTCTTGCTTTTCCTTAACCTCCACTATCAAAGAAGATTATGCCCCATTCTGAACTATTACACCACTGTCTTATATGCTCATAAGGCGAAATCCCAAGCGAGCAAGCCTGTGAACATCCTTCACTAGCTCATTCCTTTCTTCCTCCACATGGGCTACACTACCCATAGATAATCTACTAAGAGCATCTGCTACTACATTCGCCTTCCAAGGATAATAATGCACACTCATATCATAATCATTAAGGAACTCAAGCCATCACCTCTGGCGAAGATTCAGCTCTTTTTGGGTGAACACATACTGAAGGCTCTTATGATCAGTGAACACCATATAAGTAGTGTCTCTATATCTTGAGTGCAAACACCACGGCTACAAAGCTCGAAGTCATGGGTTGGATAGTTCTTCTCATGAACCTTAAGTTGTCTAAAGTCATAAGTTATAACCTTATCTCGCTGCATTAATACACAACCTAGGCATACTCTAGATTCATCACAATAGATCACATAACAATTTGAACCCTCTGGTAGAGTCTAGACAAGAGTTGTAGTCAATCTTGTTTTCAATTCTGCAAAGCTTTTCTCACACATTTTACTGTTGAAACTTGAGCATCTTTTGAGTTAACTTAATCAATAGTTAGGCAATGGATTAGAATCCTGCCACGAACCTTCTATAATAACCGACTAGACCTAAGAAACTTCTGTACCTATAGCAGAGGTAGGCTTGGGCCATTGTTTAACTATTTCAATCTTTTGTGCATCCACTCGGATCCCATTGCTAGAAACATTGTGACCAGGGAAAGCCACAACTTGCAACCAAAACTCACATTTGCTAAACTTAGCGAATAACTGTCGATCTTTGAGAGTCTGTAGAATAACTCTCAAATAACTTGAATATTCTTCCTTATTCCTAGAGTAAATAAGGATATCATCAATAAAGACAACAACGAAAAAGTCCAAGTACTACTTGAACACTTTGTTCATCAAATCCATGAAAGTTGCTGTAACGCCCCGAGCAACCTGCGTGACGCGGACATGGAACATAGGACCACAAGTGATCCCAAGATAACCCTGCTGGCATGATCATGATCATACTAAAGATAATAAACTGTTGCGGAAGCTAAATCATGCTTAAAATTAAAAGATTGGGAATACATATATTCTATAACTGAGATATCTAAAAAAATGAGTTTAATACTAAAGAAATTTAAACTCAATACTATGTCTGAAAATAGCCTCTAAACTAGACTAGAAATACTGGGACAAGCACAAGCTAAATCTAGCAAAAACTGAAACTAATTGACTAAATACAAACTCATGATTGTTGTCCTCAGAGAATGAGGACTCATCACTGAATGTGCACAGAACCTGAACCTACATCACGAGAAGATGTAGTGCATGTATGAGTCGGTACATGAAAGGTACTGAGCATGTATGATAGAGTAGTGGTGAAATAAAATATAACTGAACAAGCACAAAAACAAGTATAATAGTCTGAACGTGATGTGGTGATTTCTGAGCTAACTAGATGCAGTGACCAATTTATAATATGCTAAAACTGAATACTGAATATACCAATAAATAGTCAATGCTGAGAGTCCGAGTGAACTGTGGGAGCTACTAATAACCGATAATAAAACCATATTAGCTAAATGTGGAGTCCAATGTATACGCCCCATCGAGAAGACCCAATATACCCTACCAAAGGTATAACGATATGCTGGCGTGATCACTAAACTGATTTCCCACATAGAGGACTTACAACCTACTTGGCTAGTAGTTCTGGGATTATTAGGTACGCTAAACCCTAGTCCAACTCGGTATTATGCTACTCCCAATAAATTCTGTATATTAACTGATTATATATAAATTTATGTAAATATTGGATAGCTCTAAACTGAATATGCAAACATAGAATGCAACAATTAATCTGGTAATTATGCTTTTATAACTTAGGCATGTATATCTGAAATGTCTGTAATATATGACCTAGCATGTTTAATTCAAGAATTAAAGAAATATAAAGCTAGGATTCTGAAATTCATGCAATAATATGAGTAATAACATGATAATCTAATTTGGAACATACATTTAATAAATTCATGAAGTTATATCAATGTTCTAGAAACCTAAGTTTAATCATGATAAGAGAATCAAGAACAGAATGAAACTAAGGACCCAATGGGTGAAAGGAACCTCCTAGTGAAATCCCACATACCTGATGATGAAATCCACAAAAAATACTTAAGTTTCGGGGCTCGAACTGCTGGAGCTACTGGTGTTCTTGAACTAGGGTTCTTGAGCTTTTTTCTCCTCTCTTGCTTCTAATTTTCTAAGTTTTGATTTAATGATTTGACTTGGATATGTTTTAATTATGTTTCTAGGCTCAAACTTACTAAAATCTTATGATTTAGGGTAAAAACAAATTAAATTAGGGTTTAAACGAAGTGAGAAAGGTCAAAAAGACACCTGGGAAGTTTGCTGTCGGGCCTCACGACAGCCAGGATTGACGGTCCATCGTGCGCCTGACTCTTAATATACCGTGGTTTCACGGTATTATTAATACTTTTTCCTTAAGTTTAGTGTGTCCAAAAGCCTTTTTGTGCTAATTTTTGTAAGTTTCTCCTTATTTGCAGGAAATCTGTCCAAAGATGAATGCGGAGGTTTTTTGAGCGAAGAAATGTAGAAGAGACCACCTACAAAGCTTGTGACGGTCCGTAGGTGGTAGCGTAGTGCAACTGCTGAAGGAAGATGGGGAAGTCTGACCAAGTGTGGGGTTACAGAAAGTGTGACGGACCGTCGTATCCATTACGGTCCGTCCTGCAGGTTCGCCATGAAGTTTGTAGAAGTAGTCCAGTACCCATATTCCAACAGTTCATGTGTTTTGGAACGGAGACCCTCGACGGACCGTTGTGCTTGTGACGATCCATCATACCTGCCGTCGAGGGTAATGAAGAGAGCAGCAGAAGAAATTACACAAGTAAGGGACGACAGAATCTATGACGGTCCGTCGTGATCACGACGATCCGTCACGATGTCCGTCGATCCAGCCGCGTATTGACAGATTTCCAGCAAATAGAGTCCTTATTTAATTAGGGTTTTTTTTTATAAATAGTTCGAAAAACCTTGTTTTTGAGATTAGACTCTGGATTATTTGGTTAGGCCCTTGATTATTGTTCGATTCTTGATTATTTTGAGATTCTTTTAATTGATTTTTGGTGATTTTTGTTGATTAATCAAGCGAACTTTCGGATTTTACTCTTTCTCATTGAAGTAAGTACATGAATTCTTATATCATATATTTGAATATTGTGATTATGACTATGGGTAACTATTCTCCATAACTAGGGTTGTGGGAATCATAGGCAAATAATTTGGTAAAACCTAACTAAAATAACAATTCTAGAATAGTGTCTTGCATGTATTGATAATTCTTTCGCTTAGAAGTCTTTTTAACGGATGACCAACATTAGAACTCGCCATAATGCTACTTGCCGAACCAATGAAATAGATAATAGGAAAAGAATTATCAACATAAATTTAGTGTATACTATCTAATAGGCTAGTATTGATTGGTACGAGGTAATAACTTAGTCAAATATCGAATACGATGCTTAATATGATGTAAAGATAAGGGTCAGGATAACAACACACGTAGCCGGACCTAGGTGCGGAGTGAAGTTTTCTAGATGCCGGACCAAGGATTTAGAAATACATAACTTATCACTTTTCACGCAAGATACTAGGAAAGAGTTGTTATAGTTAGACTTATCAAGTTATGAACCTGTGGGGAACATGTATCCTAGTTACTTTGATTAATTGATTAAACTCCAACATTCGAAACTGTTAGTTGTCTCCTTTTATTTCGCTAGTTATTTTCATTTATTTAGGAATAGAAACCCTCTTGTTTTTTTTAATCATTTTTTCTTTCCAAGGAAGTAATTGACTGAACAATAGTATAATAGATTGAAGTTAAGTCTAAACTATTTTCCTCGTGGGAACGATCCCAACCTCGCTAGTTGGGTTATTTACTTGACACGACCTCTTTACTTCTTATTTGAGAAGTAAGTTTGATCGTATCAAATTTTGGCGCCGTTGCTGGGGAAAGTAGCTTTTAGATTAACTTAAACTTATTACTATAGTTTAGTTGATATTTTCTTGATTTTACTTTGTTTTATTGTTTTTGATTAGTGCAGAACCACCCTCCTTGTATGCCAAATACACGGAGAGAAAGACAACCCTTGTTTCCCTACGATCACAAATTAGAGCGTACATTACGGAACATGAATCGAAACTTGAGAATTAATGATGATAATCCAAACTAGAACATCCCAGCTCCGGTTGATGTTCATGGTCAGTTTTACCTGATGCCTCGGGTGAACACCAACAAAGAAGACAAAATCCCGCTCCACGGCCCCAAGCATACTATAGAGGCTATGATAACATAGTAGACTCTGATGGGCCACTTGTATTGCCTCCTCTACCACCAGGCCACACCTTTGTGGTAACTAGTATCCTGATGCAAATACTCACTGCCATAGGTTTGTTTTCAGGGCTACCTTCTGAGGATCCACATTCCCATATAGCTAAGGTATGGGCAGTGTGTAAAAGCTGTGTAGGGAGGCCTGGCTTGGACTTGGATGTAATAGGGCTTAGAGTGTTTCCTCTCTCACTGACGGGAGGCTGCTATATGGTTCACTGAGCTCCCGTACAACTCAATTTTAACTTGGAACCAACTAAGGGATGTTTTCTTAGCACACTACTATCCGATCTCCAAGAAACTAAACAATAAAGACATAGTGAACAACATTGTGGAACTACCAGGAGAGTCAATTAATAGTTCTAGGGATAAATTCACCCCGTTCTTGAGAAGTGTCCCAAATCACCGTATAAATGATTAGTCACTAAAGGAATACTTCTATCGGAGATAGGATGATAATAATAAAGCCGTGTTGGACACTATAGCATGTGAATCTTATGGGGAATGTCCTTATGCTGAGATTGCTGAAAAATTACAGAAAATCTCCTGGAATAATAAAGCTTGGAGTACTAGGAAGTAAGATACCAGGAGAACTACCTTCGCAGTGCAGTCCACTCACAACCCAGCCACATATGAGATTCATGAAGAAATGGCTCAGATGAGAATGGAGCTTGGGTTGGTACTAAAACATATCATTGGGTTGCAGAAAAGATAAATGCAGTTAACTACTTTCCTAAACCGCCACCACCTAATGATGAATGCTATTATGCGGAGGATTCCTATGCGGTAAATGAGTAGACGGGGGGTTTCCGACCAAGTGCCCAAGGCTCTAATCAGGAGAATTGGCGCCAAGGTCAAGGGAACAAAGGTCAGAACTATGGTAACTATAACCGTGATGGTCATTATCTCTGAGATGGAAACTACAACCGCGAAAACAACTTCAACAGGGGTAACTGCGGTAACAGAAATGATAGGAATGGGCCCTATGTCTCTCCTCAAAATCGTGAAGTTACTCCTACGGATAATGGTGATAGTATGGCGCGAGTTGAGGATATTTTTCACAAAATGATGAGGAGGTTCGATGCTAGTGATGAGCATATTAAAGAGTTAAGGTGTGATTTAGAAGGTATTGGGAAAAAAGTCGATAAACATGCAATTTTGATTAAGCAGATCGAGTTGCAAATGGCCCAATTATCTGCGACAGTGAACACACGACAACCGGGCACTCTTCCTAGCAACACTGTCTAAAATCCAAAAAATGATGCGCACTGTCTGACAATCACTACTCAGGGTGGTAAGCAAACCATTGACCCGCCTATGCCGTCTAATGAGAAAAAGGTGAGAAAGGATGATGATAAGGTGTTAAATGGTAGTAGTGAAGCAGAAGAGAGCACTGGAAAAGATGCAGAAGTCCCTATGAAGGTAATTCCCATGCCTAGACCACCACTACCCTTCCCTCAGAGATTAGTGAAAAAGACCGAGAATGGTAAATATCAGCGTTTTATAACAATGCTGAAGCAGCTTTCTATCAATGTTCCTTTGGTAGAAGCTCTAGAACAAATGCCCGGTTATGCCAAGTTTATAAAAGATCAGGTCACAAAGAAAAGATCGGTCACTTTCGAGGATGATGATAGAATGCAGCATTGTAGTGTTATTGCTACAAGATCTCTTGTACAAAAGAAAGAAGATCCGGGTGCGTTCACTATTCCTTGTACAGTCGGGTCATTACATTTTGCGAAAGCATTATGTGATCTAGTGGAAGCATAAATCTCATGCCCCTCTTTATTTACAAGAAGTTGGGTTTGGGTGACCCAAAACCCACTGCGATACGGCTACTGATGGCTGATCGAACAGTGAAAAGGCCTATAGGGATACGCCATGATGTGCTAGTAAAATTGGAGTCATTCATATTTCCGGCAGATTTTGTTATTCTTGATTGTGAAGTCAGTTTTGAAGTGCCTATTATTCTTGGGAGGTCATTCCTTGCTACAGGTAGAGCCTTAGTCGATATGGAAAAGGGGCAGATGAAATTTCGGTTGAACAATGAAGAAGCAACCTTCAAGATTTGTAGGACCATGAGGCAGAGTGGTGAGCTCCAATCGGTATCCGCCATATCCCACAAAGAAAAGATGAAAAAGGATAATGATCAAAAAAGTGCAAAATAAGAGTTTATGGTTGGGAGTTTGGTGCTTTTACACAGTTCCGTGTTGCCTTATCTTCCGGGCAAGCTCAAGTCCAAACGGACTGGCCCTTACTTGATTACGCAAGTATTCCCTCATGGAGAAGTTGAGTTAAAAACCAAGGAGGGAGTGCGGTTTAAGGTGAATACAGAACGAATAAAACTCTATTTTGGGCATACTGCATCGGTGAATGAAGTGATAGAGGCATACCATCTTGATGAAGGCTGAGTAATCATGTGTCCTCAGTCGTGCCGCGATGTTAAATGAGGCGCTTGTTGGGAGGCAACCCAATACTTATAGTTTTTCTTTATAGTAATGGTAGAATTTTCTTCTAATAGGTTTTAAATTTTCAGGCACATCACCAGGAAATTCTGCAGAAAATTACTCTGCAACAGTCACTTACGGATACAGTGACGGACCGTTTCAACTGTGATGGACCATCGCATAAATCCGTCGTGCCAGGTATGTCTTTCTGGTATTTTCAAACTAGGGCACACACGACGGAACAAACGACGGATCGTCACAACTGAGAAGGACCGTCGTCGGGGAATCGTCGCATCATTAATGAGGCGTACCCGACACGAACCAGCTGGGGTTTTTTAAAAAATTCAACATTTAAATTTCCCAACCCTTCATTTCACCCCATTCTTTCACTTTTTCTCCCATTTCCCTCTCTTTTCAACTTTCAAAGGTCATATACCCCTCTCTCTTACAACCGATCTTTTCCCCCAAATTCTCCAAAGTCCTAAAAGTCATCATCTTCTAGTCGGAGCTGCTGCTGTGTGTGTCTTCTTGATCACCAAGTACCTTTCCCTCTTGTTTTTCTCAAATTCTCAGGTATGTGTCTAATTTCTACTCATTTATATTGCATTTTTGTTTATCAATTAGTATTAGCCTAGTTCTTCTTGATATGGTCATTTTTTAAAATAAAATTCTGTCTACCCTAGGTTAAAAATCCTCGAAATTGCCGTGTTAAAACTCTAGAAATACGTGCTTTAGCATTTCTATTTTACTAGGTATTTGGGTTAGACAAATGTAGTTTCAAACACTACCAATTCGATTTGGGTCATAGGGGATGAATGGGGCACCCCCAGTTCTGTCACTGAGTTACAGAACGAGACCCCGATGACGGACCGTCGTTGGATCCGTCCCAACAGCCCTAACACCCAACTGTCCAATTTTCTCCAAATGTCCACCAATGGCCACATGGGGATGGATCTTCGTTCCCACGATGGTCCGTCCTTCACAGCCGTTCTGGTTGTCAGAGACCTTATTCCTAAGGGTCTCTCACTTTTTCTAAGTGTCCTCCAATGGACACATGCGACGGACTGTCATCCCCACGACGGTCCGTCCTGCACAACCATTCTGGTTGTCAAAGACCCTATTCCTAAGGGTCTCTCACTTTTTTTCTAAGTGTCCTCCAACGGACACATGAGACGGACCGTCATCCTCCCAACGGTCAGTCCTGCACAACCGTTCTGGTTCTCAAAGACCCTATTATTGAGTGTCTCTCACTTTTTCTAAGTGTCCTCTGATGGACACATGTGACAGACCGTCATCCCTACTATGGTCCGTCCTGCGCAACCATTCTGGTTGTCAGAGACCCTTTTCCTTAGGGTCTCTCTCTATTTTTCTTTGTGTCATAAAATGGACAAGTATCACGGACCATCATAACCACGACAGTCCGTCCTTCATGACCGTTATGATGTTCAGAGACCCCTCTCCTAAGGGTCTCCATATTTTTTTTCAAGTGTCCTCTGATGGACACCTACGACGGATAGTCGTACCTGTGACGGTCAGTCCTGCACATACCGTTATACTTGTCAGAGACTCTCCTTTAGGGTTTTCAATATAAAAAAAGTCTAAGTAAGACACGATGGACCCTATGACGGTCCGTCATAGTCACGATGAGCGGTCACCTGGCCCACCAGATTACAGAGGTAGTGGGTTCCGGGGAACCGGACCCACCAGCTTGCTGATCGTCGGCGCTTTGCGCCCCAGGTTTGCTTCACCTACCACTCTAGTATTTCAACTTTTTTATGCATTGGGGACCATTGCATGTCTTTTTGTTGGGGGTGGGGTAAATGGAATGTGAGTGCTAGGCTGAAGTCTAAGTAGCCCAATTCACTATCCTCTTTTGGGGTTTTCTTGCCTGTGTTCTTTTTTCACCAAGAGAGTGATTACTTTTTCTGTTGAACCGGCATGTCTATATCTTGTGTACATAGTTTAACTTGGAGCATGATGGGTAAAATGATACCTGATAAAATGGAAAATGATGCATTAATAGGCATAGTAATTTATAAATGTGTGGCTGTAATCAAAACATAGAGGTACACCACTGCATGACCCTAATTCTAAAATTCGAACTAGGTGTCTGATAATCTGGTAGAGTGATGAGATGTCAAGTGAGTGTGAGGAAGATTTTAATAGTCCACTATTTGTAGTGAGCTAGATTTTGACTGGTTAGTCATGCTAAAAGTAAGCTGTAATAGACAATTAGGAATGAATCATAGGCCCTTATTCAATATAGCCCATTTTTAGCCTAAATAAAAGAAAACCAAATGAAAAATTTATCCTTCTTTGATCCAAATGATTTGAGCTTAAATTAGACCTTTCACCCCAACTGATCTTTCCTGGGAATAATGTGTTGGCCCTGGTCCCTCCTTCGACATGTGCACCTCAGCTTATGCCAAAAGCATAAGTTCAGGGTGGCTAATGCAGTAAACAACCTTTTTTATTGCCCTGACCCAACTTTGGGTATTGTGTACTTTGACTAATGGCAAAGCCATGAGTTGAGGGTGGCTATTATAAGGAATGCTCTGGAAAGTGGGGTTGAAAGAACAAAGAGAGAGAAAGAACAAAAGTAAAGTGAATCAAGAATTAGTTGAAATATTTTTTTACAAGAAATACAAGCAAGAAAAGAAGAGAGTCACTTACACAATTGAAGAAAAAAGGGAAAATAGCAATGTGAAAGAATATGGGGAACTGGGCAAAATAAAATTATAGAAAATAGTATGTTTAGACGATATGTCAAGGAGGGAAAAAAGTAACTAAAGTATACCTAAATATACCCTACCTAACCTTGAGCCTATGTTACCAGCTAAGAAAGTCCTATCGTGATCCTAAGGGTTGTATGGCAAACTTAAAGCAGTGAAAATAAGGGCAAGCTTATGGAAATAGGTATGAATGAGTGTGAATTTTTTCTGAGAGTGAGTGTTGAAAAGTAAACCTTATACTCAAATTGAAATCATTGTGTGAAAAAAGAGGATTTTATTTTGAAATGAGGACACTAGTTGCATTACCGGAAATATTAGCACATCGGTGAGAAATTAAAGAGGATAGGTGTTAGTGCATGGTGAGTCTGTGTCATGGTCTGATTCCACATAATTCAAGACTAATAATGAGAGCATGCATAAATATGATGAGATTAATTGGTATTGATAGCCAAATGATTGCAAAGGATAAAACATGGATACTATTTTACAAAGATTTTGTATTGAGTCATAGTGCGTCGCTTGAGGACAAAAAATGAATTGAAGTTGAGGGTGTTGATATACAATGGTTTCACGGTATTATTAATACTTTTTCCTTAAGTTTAGTGTGTCCAAAAGCCTTTTTGTGCTAATTTTTATATAAGTTTCTCCTTATTTGCAGGAAATCTGTCCAAAGAAGAATGCGGAGGTTTTTTGAGCGAAGAAATGCAGAAGAGACCACCTACGGAGCTTGTGACGGTCCGTCATGCTCGTGACGGTCCGTAGGTGGCAGCGTAGGGAAGCTGCTAAAGCAAGATGGGGAAGTCTTACAAAGTGTGGAGTTACGGAAAGCGTGACGGACCGTCGTATCCATTACGGTCCGTGCTGCAGGTTCGTCATGAAGTTCAGAGAAGTAGTCCCAGTACCCATATTCCAAGAGTTCAAGTGTTTTGGAACGGAGACCCTCGCCGGACCGTTGTGCTTGTGACGATCCGTCATACCTGCCGTCGAGGGTAATGAAGAGAGAAGCGAAAGAAATTGCACAAGTATGGGATGATGGAATCCATGACGGTCCATCTTGATCACGACTATTCATCGCGATGTCCGTCGATCAAGCTGCGTCTTGACAGATTTTTAGCAAATAGAGTCCTTATGTAATTAGGTTCTTATTTTTTTATAAATAGTTCAAAAAACCTCATTTTTGAGGTTAGACTCTTGATTATTTGGTTAGGCCCATGATTATTGTTAGATTCTTGATTATTTTGAGATTCTTTTAATTGATTGTTGGTTATTTTTGTTGATTAATCAAGCTAACTCATGGATTTTACTCTTTCTCATTGAAGTAAGTACATGAATTCTTATACCATATATTTAAATATTGTGATTATTACAATGGGTAACTAAACTCCAAAACTAGGGTTGTGGGAACCATAGGCAAATAATGAGGTAAAACCTAACTAAAATAACAATTCTAGAATAGTGTCTTGCATTTGGAAACTTAAAACGAACAATATTAGTTCTGCAATCTACTGAGGCGTAAAAGGAATGTAGTCAATCCATGCCTATAATGACATCAAAGTCTACCATTTCTAACTCTACAAGATCTGTTGAGGGGACTTTCTGGGATACTGTGACAGGGCAATTTCTATATAGCCGTCTAGCTATAACTGGGCCACCGACTGGAATAGAAACTGAAAAAGGTTTTGAGAGAGTGTTTGGACTAACACTAAATTGTACTTCCATCAAAAGAAGTTACAACGGAAAGAGTAGCCCCAGGATCTAACAATGCATAAACATCAAGGTCAAAGACTCGTAATGTACCAATGACTATATCAAGAGAACCTTCATCATCCTGGCGAGCCTGAAGAGCATACAACCTTTTCCGGTGCTCACCGCCACCTGTACCAGATGAGTTACCCTTCTGAATCGGGTGGCTTGTTGGTGCTGATGATGTTGTAGAGCGAGCTACACCATTACCACTTCTTTGACCGTGTCTAGGAGGATAATCCCTCAACCTGTGACCAGATTGACCGCACCCAAAACATCTTTCTTTTCGAACGAGACACTCGCACGGATGGTTCTTACCACACTTAGGTCAATTGGGGTAAGTCTTGGTACCTAAAAAACTTCCCTGAGTCTTAGATCCTGGTGCTCTAACCTTTTGGTCATACTTGTTCGTAGAGGATGGAACACTAGCTGACGAAGGGGCTGGAGCTGAAACTTTGACTACTTTATGTACGATCTCCACCAGTTGATTTCTTTTGAGAATAGTCATAGTTCCCAGTCCTTACATTCTTATTCTCCTTAGCCTGTTCCCTAAGCTTATCACCCTCAACCTGCTGAACATGGGTCATAAGCCTACAGATGTTCATAACTCCCAGTAACATAGCGTTATACTCAGTTTTCACCAAATATGACGCTCCATACAAGAACTTATTCATCTGATCCTGGAGTCAGCAACCATGTGAGGAGCATACCTTGAGAGTTTGTTAAACTTCAGCCCATAATCTTGGACCATCATGTTTCCCTGCCTTAAATTCATGAATTCCTGAGCCTTTTTTTCTCAACTCTATTGGGAAAAACTTGTCCAGAAAGGCCTCACTAAAGCAATCCCAAGTAATAGGAGTTGCACTGTGTACCCCTATTTTCCTTCCATAGAGTGTACCATATATAAGCAACATCCTTCAACTGGTATGATGCCAACCCAACCCGATCATTCCTAGTTACTTGCATTACCTCAAAGATCTTCTTGATCTCATCCAAGAAATTCTGATGATCTTCATTAGTTTGTGATCCTAAGAACTCAGTCGGATTCATCCTAACAAAGTCACGGAACCTTTCTGCTATTGATCCACCATTTTCATTCACATGAACCCAATTGTTCTGGTTGGTAATACTCTTAGCCAACATCTATATGGCATTCCTGAACTCAGCATTGGAGACTTCCTGATCTGAGACTGGAGGAGTTGCGTTTGCATTCCTGGCATTTGCATTCGTAGAATTAGCTCTACAAGTAGGCATGATATAAAATGTAGAACGTCAAGTTAGAGTGGAATAAGATCATACCTTACGCATGATAAGAGTAACCGAAAGGTGAAGTTTTCCTGAAACACTTTGTAGCCTCTCTCACATTAGATGTGGTGCACTTCACACCCATAAAAAAGACTCTACTTAGTACGGATTTTCAAACATCCTAGGATTCTTAAACCTAGTGCTTTGATACCAAGTTTTGTCATGCTTCGAGCCAAACCGGAGACACAAACCCAGAACGTAGGACTACAACCACAAGTGATCCCAAGATAACCTTGCTGGCATAATCATGAGCATATTAAAGATAATAAGTTGAACACGAAAGCTAAATCATAATTTAAGATACAAAGATAGGGAATACCCATATTCTATAATTGATATATTTGAAAACAATGAGTTTAATACAAAGAAGTGATTAACTCAACGCTAAGCTAAAACTAATTATATCTTAAATAAGCATTTAACTGACTAGAAATGTTGGGATAAGACCCAACTAAGTCTAGTAAAAAAGAAACTAAATGAATAAGATATTGAAATGATCTCATGACTATTGTCCTCGGAGAATTAGGACTCACCGCTGAATCTACTGAACTGGAGATCAAAAATTGACCTAAGTGAGATGTGGATGCTGAGAACCTAAACCTACATCACGAGAAGATGTAGCACATGTATGCATCAGTACTTCAAGGTACTGAGCATGTATGATAGGGTAAAGCTAAAATAAACCATAATTGAATAAGCATAAAGCAAGTAAAATAATCTGAACATGATACACTTAATGCTGAGGTAACTAAATGCAATGACCAATTTATAACATGCTGGAACTGAATACTGAATATACTGATAAATGGTCGATTCAATAGAGTCTCACTGAACTGTGGAAGCTACTAATAACCAATAATAAAACAACTTGACCAAAATTTGGAGTCCGATGTATACGCCCCATCGAGAGGACCCAATATACCCTGCTAGAGGTATAGAGTCATGCTAGCGTGATCACTAAACTGATCGTCACAGAGGGTACCTACAACCTATTTGGCTAGTAGTTCTGGGACTAATTGGGTATGATGAACCCTAGTCCAACTCGTTATTATGCTACTCGTAATGAATTATGTAATTAACAAATTATGGCCGAGTTTCTTAAAAAACTGGATAGCTCAAAACTGAACATGCAAACTGAGAATGCAACAATTAATCTGGTAATTATGCATTTATAACTGAGGCATGTATATCTGAAGTAACTAAAATATCTGGCCTAGCATGTGTAATTTAAGAACTAAAGAAATATATATCTAGGATTATGTTATTCATGCATTAATCTTAGTAATAACATGATAATCTAATTTGGAACACATAATTTATAAATTCATTAAGTTTTGTTGAAGTGCTAGAAACCCTAGGTTTAATCATGATATGGGAATCAAGAATCTGACTTAAAAGTAGGGACCCAATGGGTTAAAGGAACATACTAGTGAAATCCCACATGCCTGGTGATGAAATCCACTGAGAAATATTTAGATTTCGGGACTAGAAGTGATTGAACCTTTTTGTTTTCTTGATCATTTTTTTCCTTTATTGCTTCTAATTTTCTAAAGTTTTTAATTAATGATTTGACTTAGGCAAGTTTTATTATATTTGTAGGCTTAAACTGACCAAAATCTGATGATTTTGGGTCAAAATGACGTATCTTAGGGTTTAAACGAAGTGGGAAAAGACCAAAAGACCCCTGAGTTAATTGTTGTAAGACCAAATGACGACCTGGGCTGATGGTCCGTCGTTCGATTGATGGTCCATCATTTGGGTCCGTAGGTTGGGTCTGTTCGACAAGCCTTTAATAAAATGGGCATAACTTTTTACTCCGAGGTATGATTTTAGCAAACTCGGTGGGTATGGAAAGTTCATTCAATTATCTATAATTTCATTGGTCATAGAGCACCTAATTCATTTTTTACTAAGATTTATGATCAATTAAACTTGAACCAACTGTATTTTCCCCTAATTGTCTACTAATTTTAACCTACAGTCATACCTACGATCGGTAGGTCCATCTACGTACCATACTGGTCATGGTTGTTCTTGTCATAGAGTGGGTAAATGGGATCTTGATCGACAGACATAGACTACAGACCGTAGTCTGACCTACGGACCCTAGGTCCGTTCGTCATTCGACACTTAGTGAAAATTTTTGAGCTGAGATTTTTTTGGAGGGCTTTAGACTCAAACAACGAATGCAGAGTACGAGCCATAGATAAGAGTACAATCCATCGATGGTAACTGTCAGTTGCACATGCATATTTCTATAGAGCTGATTTTTGGTCTGTTTTAGATACGGGTTGTTACACCTTTCATTATGTAAGTTCTAGAACTCAGCATCCAAATTGTGAGTAGATCGATTCTTGGTTCTCATTTCAACAGCTTCTTCAGTGATGAGTTACCATATTTCGAGGACAATAGACATGCTTGTAATCTTAGTCTTTTTATTTAGTTTTCTGTTTTGTTAGAATTAGATGGGGTACATGTCCCAGCAATTCAACTCAGTTAGATGCTTTTCAAACATATTAGTAGAATCAACTTGAATTGTGAAGTTAAATATTTCAGTTGTTATTCAACTCTTTGTATGTTTAATATCTTCATACTAGTAGAGTATTCCCCACTTTGAGTAATCCATTGTTTTAGATTCCATAGAGTACATGTCTTAGTCAATTACTCTCAGTATGCTTTATATATGCTAGACATAGAGTTAGCTTGAGTTCACTCACGATCCTAAGTCCTACATTACGTCAAGGGGTAGCCTCGGTTGTGAGATATAGTTACAATCAAATACTTTATTTGTGCAACTTTCAGTTAGGATGAGATATTTTTAAAACTTGGCTTCCTAAAAAATTCATATAGGTGGAAAACATAAGTGAAATATAGTATAATGCATGGAAACAATTAGAGCAAAATAGAAAAGGCATAAATAAAGCTCTATTTCGAATAAACATTGAAATGGTGAAGAGAACTTCAAATTTTTTACATTGTATCCTTTAATGATTTAAGTTGCGTAAACTAGAGCTTTAGGCCAAAATGATGCAGGGGCTAGTTCCTGAAAAGTAAGCATCAAATGAAATTATTGAGGTGGTGATGTTTGTGCTCAACATGACCATTTATTTTTGGGGATTATAAGGGTAATACAATTGGTGATTAATTCTCTTATGATGGAATATGGATATAAATTGTGTTTTATCAAAAACTTTACCCCCTTTAGATTGGAAATATGAGAATGCTGAATCGAAGGTATTAAATATCATATTATATAACTTAATAAATCTTCCAAAATTTCCATGTCGAATAAAGCGACTAATGTTATTAGTAATCTTGGATGTACTAAGGACAACAACTAATTTTTGAGAATCATGTCATGACTCAAGATTGCCGCTAGTCCTGACATGGTGCTTGGAGCCACATATAAACCTAACGAAACATCGTGGACTAGCATATATATAAATATATATTTATTTATATATATATATATATATATATATATATATATATATATATATATAAATATATATATATATATATATATATATAAATATAAGATAATTCAATGCCAAACTAAAGGAGTATATAAATATCTGTAGACAAATAATTGAGTACATATAGTTGAATTTGAACTGTCTTGTCTTAAAAGCTCTACTAAGATGAGATACTAGGACAAACACCTAGCTAACTCCAACTGTTTGAAATTGAAAGTAAAGGAATGAAAGGAGATATAAGTGTTGTCCTCCAAAAGATGAGGACTCAGCAACTTGGATGTTCCTCACCGGAGATAGTACTAATAATCAACTACAAGCTGAATATTCAGTGTTGGAACCTATATTATTAAACAATATTGGCAGAAAGTATATATTAGTAATTTGAATATAATAAGTTGGTAAGATAACACATAATAAGTATAATAACTAAACATGATGGATCTATAAGACATGTTGACACCATAACCAAGTAAAATAACATAAAAGTTAGATCTACTGATTAAAATACTTAAATACACGATCATGCAATAACCAAAAGACTATTTGTAGGAGATACTAAAATCGACATATAACCATTTGAGGTACTACATGCATTTTGATGTATAATCTAAATTTACCTTACTCTTCCTTATCAGAAGACTGAAGAGAGCGGGGTAGAACAGATGTTTGAGCTTCCTTTTTGACTGTGTTCTTTTTGAACTTTTGAGAGGTCCAATGCTCATTCAATGTTTTCCATATATCTTCACTAATCCATGATGGCCTCTGATCATGTTTTCGGGCATGCCAAAGCAAATCACTCAACCTACGAGAACAGTTTCTGAAAAAAATTTCTCGTATCTTATTCTCATGCTCGACAGACCATGTACACTTCATCTGCATATAATTGAGTTTTTAGATGTAATAAATGTCCAACATAATAAGTAATTTTATTTAAACAATATATACATCACTAATATATATGTCATGCATCTAGATTGATTTACTTGTTTGAGACCAAGGAATTATTAAATACTTCAAGTAGATAATCAATTTACTTTTACCTTGAAGTCAGCAAACATTCTCTCTCTAATGTGCAATGGAACATCTTTCCAGTACCTCCATGGCTCGTCATAACACGAACACATTGATTGAACCATAGCCTTCACAAGCTGAATAGAAGGATAAAACCTGCATTATATTTAAAATTGTGATGTAACCGAAGCTACTGCAAAATCAAAACAAACGAATACAAGGATAAAAAAATCAAACTATAATAATGCGGCGAAAGTAGTTTATAGTAGTGCACTTCTCATTTTGCACAAGGCTACACTTATTAACAAAACGATTAAAAAGATTACATTAATACTTACCCCAATCCATCGGGATTAATACTCAATCTCTGGAGTTCATCATGCTTTCCAACATTTGGAGGATTTTGCCTATGTGCAGAAGCTTTTGTATGTGGCCGTGTTGCTTGTGGACGAATGTTACCTCCGATAGCCATCTAAAAAACAAGCGTAAGAAAAAAAAGCAGATTTATCCAATGAAGCGACGTCGAAGTCCTATTAAATCCAGCAAATAGAGCTCTGAAATGGAGATAAATATAAAAAAAATCTCAATGATAAAGAATGTGAATCTTAATAATTCAAATCAACCCATTAAGTGCATTTGTTTTCTTTCCTTTTGAACCTCTGGATGCGTCTTAAAAAATCTGAAAGAATAAGATCTATAACAGAATCTTAACATCGTTCAGAGGCTCGTTATTCTTCACACCACTTACTTTTCTTCTCAACCACGTACCATTTTTTCTCTCCTTTTCTGATATGTGTGAATTCAATTTAATTCTCTCTTTGCAGTCTCATTGATGACTAAAATAAATAGTTTGAGCAAAAGACTGCCTCTACATATGTAATTAATCTTATGAAAAATAAATATTTTTCCCTAATTAGTGGTTTTATTTTTCAAATTATCCATGTTTACAAAGTTCAAACATATCTGAATATAACAAACAATTGTTGACAAAGCTAAGTTTAGCCTTCGAGTTATTTGGAGATTTTTATCAACATGAGCTTAATTCTTTAAAAATTCATTTTATCATCTTGCTGTGGTATTTTTATATATTAATATATAGGTTTTATTTGTATTTTAGATGATAAAATCTTTATATAAAATATAGGTTTTCTAATATTATTTTCTATCAAAAAAAAATTATTTTACTGAAATGAGATTTTATTAGTTGTATTGATACACTGTAATTTCATATGCACAATTAGATATTGAAAACAAACAAAGTTAGTCATTTGGTGTTCAGATCCACAGACTATCTAAAATTTAAATGAACATTCAAATCCGTACATCTAGATCTTTACTCACATTGTTTGGTAGAGATAGGTTTTGAATAGTGAAAGATGAAAGCAACGAGTTCCACAAACATTATCGGAAAAGACAAAATCCAAATTGGACATAGAGAAAAATAATAATGTTGAGATGGTAGAAATAATACAGTACTCCAAGTTCCATGAGGAAAAGGAACAACTACAAGCATTCCAAGTTTAATGACGAAATGGAATCACTAGGTGTTTATTGAAGTAGAGTTGAAGTAGGAAGGGACTATTGTTCTATAAAAAGAGCATGGTTTTCTCAAAAGAGGGTTGTGCACTTACATAGGCGATACAAGTAAAACATAGTCTTAATGCGAGAGAGTTCAAATTGAAGTGTTGTAGAAGTGCTGCGAAGAACATAATTGAAGAATCCTAATATTTTTAGTTTGAGTCTTTTGTTAAAGTTTTTGCAATTCATTTTTCCTATGAAATTTAGTGTTTTTGGTTTTTTGAGTAGGGGGCAACTTAAAGATGTTGGATAAATTGGAGTTTATAATTTCTTAGGCTACATTAATATGTAACTATTTGTAGTTTGAAGTTTTATTGAGTTGATAAAAGTTTGAAAGTGAATCTGTTGGGCAATTACAAACAGACTTATTTTGGAATAATGAATATTCTATGGAACATATAAGCCATATACGATCCCTAGAAGAATTATATTGGTCATAATTCCAACAATTATTCTCAGAGCTGGATATCTCAATAAAGAATCTAATAAGTCAAGGTAAGAACACTATGAATTCTGCACCTCCTCTTGGACACTGTCAAGGAGAACACACAAATAGGTCACCCTTATTTAATTGGAAATAAATATTACTCTTGGTGGAAGACAAGAATGGAGGACTTCATTCAAGTTGAAGACTATGAACTACACGTGTGATTTACTGATGGACCTATAATGCCTACAATCAACGACAACGAAGGAAAGGACATTCCTAAACCTAAGGCCCTATACGGAGAAGCTGACTACAAGATGCTAGGAAAGATTAACAAGGCTTAATGCATTCTCATATGTGAAATCGGACCTTGTGAGTTAAACCACACCTACGATGTACTACTGCTAAACAAATACGTGATACACGTCTAAACGCACATAAAGGTACTACCCAAGTTAAAAATTTCCAAATCGCTAGAATATTCACTGAATTGTGTCCTTCGATATGAAAAATGGAGAGTGACTTAAGGATGTGATCACTACATTCACAGAGTGGTCAACGAATTAATGTAATACACTACAAAGGAACATGTAGATAAGGTTCTTCAAATCTTCCTAGATCATGGAAAATCAAAGTTACTTCCATAAGAGAGGCCATAGGCTTAAAAAATATGACTTTCGATGAGCTTGTAGAAAAACTAAAAACATATGAGATGAATGTTGAAAGTGCCAAAAAAAGTGAAGGAAATAAAGATAAGAATCTTGCTCTCAAGGCAACTGATGAGATTGATGAATCTGATCTATTGATGATGATATATCCATGATAAGCAAAAATTTAAAGGAACACTTCAAGAAAGACAAGAACTATGGAAAGAAACCTTCTCGTACCAAGGAGAATAAGACAAAAAAGGCCTGAAATGAAAGATGTTATAAATGTGATGAAACTGACCATCAAGTCAAGAATTATCCTTTGTGGAAAGTTGAGTGGAGAAAATAAAGGGTAGAAAAGTAGAAAAGGGAACTGGGAAACAAAAGGAAAAATAATGAAAAGGAAAATAATCAAGTTATATATTCTAGTTGGGAAACAGGTACAAATAACTCCGAGGAGTATGATGACATTGCACTTATGGCCATAGAAGATTCAGAACCTGAATCTAATTCTGACATTGAGGACGAGAAGGTAAACATTTCTTATCTCAAAGATTAAACCAGGAAGAAATTATCATATTCCATGCTCACTCTCATAAATACCAAAGAAAAACTGAACCGTGACAAGAATCAGTTCATAGCTTCTATGACTAGTCTGATGTTTCAGTATATTGATATCGTAAAACTCAATACTGACCTATAAGAAAATAACAAAGATGTTCTTGAAAAGACTCATCAACTTGATTCTTGTAACCTTTCCCTCAAATCTGAAAACTTAAAATTAAGTGTCATTGCTATGGAAAAAGATAAGGAGTGTGACCAACCCTACGTTAATAAGATGTCAAAAGGATTAAGGACGTATTATTCTCAGACAAGTAAAAATCTAAGACAATGAATCTTGAATAATCTAGCATTAAATATTCGTTTGAACAAGCAAATAAATGGAGTTATTTTTCCATGATTGTAACCCATCTAGGAACTAACATCCATAACACAAAACCTAGAATAGGTTTTGATAACCAATCTATGAATGGCAATCCTGGTCACTCTAGAAACACATGTGCTTTACAACCAGAATCAATAATAACAAAAATATTAGAATTAAAATGGAATAGTAGTGGGAGATGGACAAAAAGGACAAGTTAAAGACATTCAAAAAATAGGTGAAACTAGAAACCCTCAATCGAAAATGTGTAATATGTCAGAGTCTTGAATTACAACTTGCTCAACACACCACAACTTTGTGATAAAGGAAACATGATAATTGTCTCTTCCATAGGAGTTAAAGTAATAAATCTCGAAACAGAGAAAAGTTTCTAAACTGGACAAAAATATAGCATGTATATATTGTAGATACTACAAATGTATGGGCTGCAAATTTTATATGTCTAAGTGTAATGGATAGAGATCCTTCAGTACGGCATAAATGTCTAAGTCATTAATTAAAAAAACTTATTTCTCAAGATTTATTAGCAGGACTTCCTAAACCTAGTTTAAAGAAGAAAGATTTTGTGAAGAATGTACTCGAAGAAAATAGATAAAAACATTCTTTAAATATAAATAGGTTATAAGATCAACCAGATGCTTAGAATTGGTACACATGGATATATGTGTACCTATGAGGGTTAAAAGTATAGTAAGAAAATGTGTTTTTACTAGAAAGGAGTTTACAAGGTACATTTTTCATGCATTTGAAGCCATTCGTACATTAATAAGAAAACTTCAAAAGAAACTTGACAAAAAACTGGTGGTTATCATAAATGATCATGGAACTAAATTTGAGAACTCTAACTTTGTTCAATATTATGAATCTCATAGGGTTGATCACAATTTCTCTTCTCCTAGGACTCCTCAACAAAATAGAGTAGAAAAAATGAAAAATAGAACCCTTCAAGAAATGGATATAACTATGATGATTGCTAGCAATATAACTAATCAATTTTGGGATCAAGCAATGAATACTACATGATATACTATAAATAGATGAATGTCTAGATCTATGCTAAATAAAACTCCCTATGAATTATTAAAATGCATAAAGCCCAACATATCTCACCTAAGAACCTTTAGGTGTAAGTTGTTAGGAATGTTTGATTCTAGAAATAATGAGGGAATTCTTCTAGCATATTCTTCATATAGAAAAGCTTTTAATATTCGAAATAAAAGATTAATGTGTTAAAAAGAGAGAGTATATGTATTATTTGTTGAAAGAAATGTTATGGCAAACCAAAGTCTTCAAGATGAACCATAAATATTATATTCTAAAAATGAAAAAGAAAAGTACACGAACCAGGTTCTTCCCCTGCAGATAATGTTAACACTACTCTGTCTCGTGGAGAAAATGAAGAAAACTCAAAAGAAAGATCTGAGCAAAATCAAAGAGAGTCGATTGATAATTATGAGAGAGTTTTGTTTAGCCTGGGTCATGTGCTCGATTTCAAGATAATCCTAAGGAACCTCATTTACAAGTTGTTAAAAGGATTATACGCTACCTAAAAGGAACCACAAACTTGGGACTCTAGTACACAAATGGAAGCAATTTCAAACTAGTAGGATATGCATTTATGCAATCTATGAAGGAAACTTAGTGGATAATGAGAGTACTACATGTATGGATAACTTCTTAAGGTCGTGTTTTATATCTTGGAAAACAAAGACATATATTTGGTTCTATTTATTTTCGAAGCGTAATAAGTTGTTATCTTTTTCAACATAAAAGGACAGAATACATTAACATTGGACATTACTTTTTAAGGGACAATGTAGAAAAGGGTTGGTCTCTATGATTTTTGCACTATTGAAAAACAAATCATAGATATCTTCACCAAGGAATTAGCAAGAGAACACTTTGAAAAGAACAAATTTGAACTAGAGATGATTAAAATTGCCTAAACCACCCTCCATGACTACTAAAGAATACTATGCATGAAGAAAGAACGCATAAAGATCGAAACATGGGGTCTGACTGTCCTAAAATACAAGTATGTATTCAACTCTTGATTCAAAATGCATAAATTAAAAACTAGAAGCAATAACATGTTCCTTCCACGTGTTACAATAAACAATATAACCACCATACTCAAATACTACACTATAATTTTCAACAAACTAAAAACCATCCCATCATTATGGAAGCCTACTTCAACTTTATTCCATTTGAAACTCTTTGCGTTCTTGCACTTCTCATATAACAAACCAATATGGCTCCACCACCACTAAATACAGACACCCTTAACTTCAACTTCAATTCCTCCTCTAGTAAACTAAACCATCACAGTCCTTTTACCCTAAAAACTCCACCAACCACGGATTCCTCACCACCACCCCCAAACCTATCAATACTACAGTATCCTACCTTAACCTTTCTCTTAGTATGTTTTGACAATTGTTATTTTCGAGAAACAAGTTTGCACATCTATTTTGCTTGAAATTCTGTTTGTGGATTCAACTAGAATATATCATCGTGATGTTTCCCACACTTTACAACTTCATCTTAAGGGGATCTAGGGTTCTTTTGGAAAATACAAGTAATTTAGGAGGAACACACTAGGACCTTATTGCTGAACCTGGTTCACCCATTTGGCTCATCTTTGATGCATCTAGTTTAAGGGAATTTCGTATTAGCAAAATATACGAATTAAATATATGTTCTAAGGATACCATGCACATTTCACATAATGTCCCTAAACGACTAAGTTCAAGATTACAAAAGGCTACTAGCAAGCCTGTGATCGTGCCAATAGATAAATCTCGACGGACTCTTCCTACTACGTCGTTTATGGTTATCCTTGTTCGTATAACCCATTTGTTTCTTTCTGGCAATATGTGTCGCCATATGGGAAGATAAGAAACTCGGCTATTTCAGATCAATGCTTCTAGTTATCTACCTCTAATACTAGTACAACTCATGCTATCTCATTTACTCTCATTTTTTAATGTATGGCACAAATTTTTGGGGTTCCTTATATAGGTTGGCCTCGCTATGTAAATAGGGATTATCTCATGTATTAGATGAGTTACCATCTTACCTAGAGACATCTCGCCTTTTAGCGAATGATCCCACCTTTGAATTTCAAATCAAAGTAGAAAAGGTTGCAATGTTACCACTCCATAACCTACAGTTTGGTATTGTTCATAAGAATATCTTATCGTAACCCCAAATACACATTGAGGCCAATATCACAGATCTAACACTTTTGGAGATGCTTGTTTCTAGGGTTCCATCAATTTTCCTGGTCTTATCTTATGCCATAAGCATTCCATTTGTGTTTAGGACAAAAGTTGTCATGTTTTGGGCTATGAGTTCTTGTTGGGAAAGATTTTTGATCACTTTGGGATCTAGTTAAAGAATGGCAATATCATACCACTAAGGATCTTCTAGGTAAGGTGAACTAGGTTGCAGTGCCTGATCCTCCTAGGGGAGATTAATTCACCACTTTAGAGGTTTGGGGCATCGTTCAATGTTAAGGAAGCAAAGAATTTTTCACTAAAGAAGTCTCATTTGACAACAATAAATCAGTTGCATATTCTTATGGTCTTGAACATTCTGGTTTGGAGGAAGAGAATGTGTGTTTGAAGGTTGACTTTGTTTTAGATCAGGAAGTTCTATTAGCTGAAAAATCCACAAACTCTAATGATCTCAGAGGCCACTGTGACTTTCTGAAAAAGGATCTTACCTTACCTCTCCTTCCGCATCCACTCCTACCTAGCTTTTCCATACCATGTGTTCCTAGTGTATCTTCTCTTGCTTGTATTCTTTTCTTTTATTTATAAGGTTACATGTTAATGTACTTGGTTTTAGTTCCAATTGTTTTAGCCTGGATAGTTTTGTTGATTTCTTTGCAACCCTTAGTATGATACTTCTATGCTTTATTGATATACTCTTATGATATCAGAAGGGGGATTGTGTTATGTATGATTATTTCCTAGTCTTATAAACTGTTACTTCGGGTTCTATGTTTTTGTAACATGTATCAGCAGGTTGAAAGCACACATAGATTCATTGGTTTGTCATCATCAAATGGGGGAATTTTTAGACACATATAGGTTTTAAAAAGTGACAGGTGAAAAGAATGGTCAACAAATATGACCATAGAAAGACCAAATCTAAACTTGACATAGAGAGAAAGAATAATGTTGATGCAATGGAAATAATACAGTACTCCAGTTCCATGAGGAAAAGGAACCACTACAAGTATTCAAAGTCCCACGAGTAAAAGGAATCACTATAAATTTGCTTAAGTAGAATTGAAGTAGGAATCGACTCTTTGTTCTATAAATAGTGCAAGGTTTTCTTCAATGAAGTTTGTGTGCACTTACATAGAGATACATAAAAAATATAGTCTTAGTCTAAGAGAGTTCATGTTGATGTTTAGTTGAAATTTTGTGGAGAAAGAAATTTGAAGAATTATATTTTGTTTAGTTTTAGTAATTTTTAAAAGTTGTCATAATTTTTTTTCCAGTAAACTGTAGTGTAGTTGGATGTTTAAGTTGGGGGCAACATGAAGATCTAGGACATAAAGCTAGATGTTTGTGTTCTGAATCTAGGTATTACAGTATATAATTTCTAAGGTTATATTAGTTTGTAAACGTTAGTAGTTTGAAGTTTTATTGATTTAATAAAAGTTTGAAAGTGAAATTGTTGGGAACTAAAAATATAATTACTTTGAACTGCTAATCATTCTAAAGATCAGATTTTCCATAGAAGATCCTTACAAGAATTATGGAGGTCATTATTGCAACACACATCTGAATATATATGTGTACATTCATATTATATGTCGTAATCTTAATGAAAATAAATGAGTCCCTATACATAATTAGTCTTCTTGAAAATAAAAAGTAGGAGCAAAAAGTTTAAGCTTATGGTGTACTTAAATACCTTTTGACGTTTTGCTTGCGATGGGCTTTGCACAATATCATTTTGTTGAATGGAGGTTCGGACATCTTCCTTAGGAGGCTGCAGACGCGTAATCTTAAGTCTATGCAGGTTGCATAATACATAGAGAAAAAGTTGTCGGAAAATACACTTACTTTTGAAGTTGATTCATGAACGTGTTTGTATCTAGCGGATGCACCAATCCCAGGACTGTTATCCATGTTATCTAGAGTTGCTCCAGGTTTGGAAGCTTCCTCTATATGAAGTTTAACATATGGAAAATAGATTTATGTTACGTTAGGCATTTAGAGAAAAATTAAAAGACACTTTAAGAAGCAATGTTTTGAAAAATAACAAAAAAATCATTCTAATTTTTAAACAAAATTTTTTTTATAAAAAAAGGAAAAATTAAATCATGTACAATAATGGAAAACAGTACTTGCTGATATTTAATTTAAGATACGGCTCTTCAACATCTATACCCCCCCCCCAAATCACTTTTAATGAGATACACCATCCAAAAAGATAAAAATAGAAATTAACATAACCCTATAAGAATAGTTTCAAAATAATTACCTTTGATGTCTTCTGGTTGTTCTTTATCAAGCACTGTCTTCTCAACAAAGTCATATAGATCATTTTTATTTTTTGTGTTAGTGTCTTCAACGAATTTTTTGTTCGGCATTAGATTTTCTCCCATTTCCCCTTCATTTTCTATATTGGACTTTTTATTTTGCACCATCTTCATTGAGGAATTCCTTCCCTTTTCAATTTTCACTCCAAATATCTGTGGAATCAAACAAAAGACGGGATCAATCGAGGTATCTATTCAAATTTAAGAATTCATGCGTACCAAAAAGTAAAACACTTCCTCTATAGTACTAATGGATTTAAAGTGGACAAGCAAAGTATTAAAATAGAAACAAACAATTCAATTAATTAGGAGCAGAACTACTATATGAAGCTTTCTCCTTATAATAATAATTATAAAAAGTTAGAACATATTATATATGAAAATCTTTTCCCAATTTAAGAAAACATGGAAAATGAATAAATAGACTTGTTTTTATTTTTAGAAAAATAGCAATATGATAATGGTTATATTTCCCAGTACATGTATAAATTAATGAAAAAAATAACCTTTTTAAATTATAGTTGTTTTGACTATGCCAAACATAGATTGAGCATTAAGTCATACAAATATGAAAATATCTCATAAATCATTAAACATATTTATCAGGTTATTAATTCATAATCCAGTGAATGTGACAAAAATAATTCCACTGTGAAGTCAAGGAATGTGTGTTTGTGAGGAGTTTTGCGCTTAAACCATCTCTGACCTATAGGCTAAACTTAGGTAGGTTTTATCCATGTGATATATTAATGAAAAAAAAATCATCTTTTTACTATTCAAAAAGTTACAACATTCATCCCTCCATTAGTTCAAGAAACTAACCGCGATAGTCAAAACAAACTTTATTCAAAGATATTTATGCTATGTCATTTTCAGTTATGCATATTTTACGAAAAAAGCTTGAGTTATTCAACATCCTCCCCCAGTTGTACTAAAACCCAAATAAAAATTAATGAATCATTTTCTTCATTCTATCTTTTCTTGTTCATGGAACGAGCTAGCTTGTTTTCTTCAATTTTGTGAAGACTTTGGAAAACAATTGATATAGAATGAATTTTGTGAAGTTGGTGTTGAATTTTATCTTACCACCAGCAAGTATAGTGATGTTCGCATGTGAACGACCTAATTTTTTTTCATGAAAAGATGAGGATTGTTTTAGGACAAATTTTGCTTGGATAAGATATAAGGATGAAGTTGTTAGTTCACTAGAACCTCGTTTAGAATTGTAGAGATAATTCAAAACTTTAAGCAAAGGTTACACTACCTTTTAAGAATTTTGATTTTTTATACTCATCAATTGAAAACTTGTTCGTTGAATTTCAATCTCCTTTAAACAAATGTTTTAATAATTTGATTTAACAAATATATTATAATTATATATCCTCCAGCCTCTAGGAGTTGAAGAAGCACAATTTTTTCAAAACAGTGGGATTCGTTTCAAACAAATATCACTACTCAAATTTCAAGTCCCAGGATTCTCCATGTTTTGAGAGAAGGGACGAGAAGTTGTATGATATATAATTCATCAAGCTAAGAATTGTATGTGTTTATAAAAAATGGGTCAGCAAAAGGAACTGATTGAAATACTCTTAAAAGTTTTACTAAGCATAGAGGGGATAAAAATAATCAATTTGAGCATATTATATCAAAAATATATATATTCTTGTTAAGTTAAAATTGATCAACTAATGGAAGATAAATTTATTTTATGAATGGTAAAATGATCCTTCAAATTTTCAAGAATATTTTTTTATTTCACCTTGAAATTTAGGGCTACCAACATTTTGTGTAGCATGATGATGATAATTACATAGAATTATTTCGTACATATATCAAGATAGTTTTTCCCTACTATCAGAAATGAGATAAAACCAACAAATGAAAAATGATTTCAGATTCATGATAGGAGAAATAAGCAATTATTTTTCTAAGAAGTAACAATTGATAGGTTAAACTGTACAAGAAAAAGTGAATAGAAAGGCAGCAATATAAAAATTTAAAGTATCAAACTCACCATGATATAATCACTGTCTTTCATTGTAAGAGCAAAATGAGATGGAATTTAACGTATCTCTCTTCTCAACCTGAATTAAATGAACGAATAACCAGTTTAGAAAAAGAAATAGCTAATAGAATTCTAGAGAACTTCTAAAAATTACAGAAAAAATCAAGAAAAATCTATGCTTTATCAAAACATGAATTAATTTTAGAGAAAAAATCATCACGAAACAACACAACAATAAAGTAGAATGTGAATTTTGAAAACTCACTTTCTTTTTAATTTTGCTCAAGAATTTGGTGTTTGTTGGGAAATATCTAGATACATATATATAGACACAAACACACAAGAAAAACACCTTAAATATGGTATTTTTGGTACTCTTCTTTGAATTTGAGTTTTGCTTCTAGAAAGTCGTGATTATTGAGAAATAGAATTCACATTTTTGTTTCGAGCTTTATCTTTTTTCCTTTTTATAAATTCAATCCACACACACACACACACACATATATATATATATATATATATAAAATATAAGTTGAATCATTAATATAAATTGTCTAAAAGTCTAGTAACAAATTAAAGAATTGTTACCTGAATTGCCAATGGAAAACAACACAAAGAGAAAGAAAACTTTAAGCAAATGTTCCCATCTTTATTTTTTTCACAATCTTCTATACACAATTTGTGAAAATGAGAAGCATCAAGGTCTCTTATAAAAAAAATATAAATGTAGTTTATAAATTAAATATAGGATATAGATTTTCTTATAATTTTCCGTCAAAGTCAACTAAACAGTCAACTCAAAATAGACTTTTTAACACGCAATTAATTCATTTTGCCGTAAATGAAGAATAATAATTAATTTTTTATTTTACATATAATAACAATTGCATCTATATTATAAATTAAATGGAGATGATATGAAAATAAATACATGAAGATATGACTCAAGGAGTTAGAAAAAGTGTCTATGGTTCAGTCAAACATAATTAATTTAGTCAAATACTAATTTATATAAAGAAACTCATTAATTAAAGAAATAATGTAAAAAATTTAAATTTTAAAAGAATTAATTTCTTTCTTAGAAAGTGAAACTTTAATCTTTGACTTTTAACAAATATTAATAGTTTAATTATTTATTATCAAGGTGAAATTTTTATCCATGGGGAATCTCATGTGACAAGGTTTATTTTTAAATAAAAAAGAGATTAGTGTATTACACACACCTCTGAGGTGTGTTTCTCAAACTAATATGTGATAGTTTAGGTAAGAAACTCAAAAAAAGAGATTATTTTTTTACATGGAACAAAACATTTCTCAAAAACTATTTTTTTTAATTTTTTCATATTCGATATGTAAGAATGTCATTAACATGGATTATAGTTCAATGGTAAGAATGCTCTATCCTTGAATACAATTTTTGACTTTAAGCACTGTGTATGCAAAACATCATGACGAGAGTGTGACCCCCTGAATTGGACCTGCTGCTCTCCAATGTAGGCTCCACACACCAAGTGGGAAACCTAAATTTTTTGGATAAGAATGATTTAGAAAGAAGGTTCCTTAGAGAGGAAAAAGAAAAGACAAGAGAAAAACTCCTCTACTGTATGGAGGTAAAACAAGTGGTATTCCAAATTGATTATGTCCTCCTCACCCTCTAACACACCTCATCCTTGCCTCATCTTTGTATCCCCTATCCTCACCCCTAAGCGTACCCAACCCCACTTCCATTAGTATTTTCTACATTATGTACTAGTACATTAGGATAATATTTTTTACATGTTTATCGAATAAAAGAAAATAACTAGGTGAACAACTTATTTTTGTTGGTTTAAAACACACGTAAAGAGGTGGAATATAGTTCCAGAAGCTCCAAAATTCAATTCCATAATATATCATCAAAAGATACACAAGGTTAGAGGCAAATTAACAGTATATATTTTTGTTAACCCTTACTATTAAATACAACTTATAAATACATAGTTTGGGTTCTGAAATTCATGCAATAATCTGAGTAATAACATGTTAATATGATTTGGATTATATAACTAATAAATTCATTAAGTTTTGTTGAAGTTCTAGAAATCCTGGTCTAATCATGATATTTGGAATCAAGAATCTGACTAGAAACTAGGGACCCAATGGGTGAAAGGAACCCACTAGTAAAATCTCACATACCTAGTGATAAAATCCAAGGAGAAATATTAACATTTCGAGGGTGAAAGTGATGGAGCCTTGCCGCGTTATTGAACTAGGGTTCTTGTCCTTTTTCTCCTTTCTCGCTTTTAATTTTCTATGTTTTTTTATCAATGATTTGACTTGGGTAAGTTCTAGTTATGTTTTAAGCCTAAACGGACTAAAATCTTATGATTTAGGGTTAAAACGACATATCTTAGGGTTTAAACAAAGTAAGGAAAGACCAAAAGACCCCTGAGTTAATTGTTGTCGGACCAAACGACGACTTGGACTGACTTTAACGACGACTTGGACTGACTTTACCAAAACGGGCATAACATTTTACTCGGACGTCTGATTTTAGCAAACTTGATGGATATGGAAAGCTAATTCAACCATCTATCATTTAATAGGTAATAGGACACCCAATTCATTTTGTGGTTAGATTTATGATAAATTGAAGTTGACCAGACTGCATTTTCCCCTTGATTATGTGCTAATTTTCACCTACGGTCATACCTACGATCCCGTAGGTCCATCTACGGACCGTACTGGTCAATCGTGGTTCTTGTCAGAGAGTGGGTAAATGGGTTCTTGATCAATAAACATAGACTACGGACCGTAGTCTCCGTAGTCTGACCTACGTAGGTCCATCCGTCGTTTGACACTTAGTTAAATTTTCTGGAATGAGTTTTTAATTGGGGGGGATTCAAACTCAAACGATGGATGCATAGTACTGGCCTTAGATAAGACTACGGTTTGTCGATGGTAACTATCGGTTGCACCTGCATATTTCTAAAAAGCTAATTTTTGGTTTGTTTTAGATACGGGTTGTTACACCTTTCATGATGTAAGTTCTACAACTCAGCATCCAAATTGCGCGTAGATCGATTCTTGGTTGTCATTTCAACAGCTTCTTCAGTGATGAGTTATCATATTTCGAGGACAATAGACATGCTTGTAATCTTAGTCTTTTTATTTATTTATTTATTGTTTTGTTAGAATTAGATGGGGTACATGTCCCAGCAATTTACCACAGTTAGATGCTTTTCAAACATATTACTAGAATCAACTTGAATTGTGAAGTTAAATATTTCAGTTGTTAATCAACTCTTTGTTTGTTTAATGCCTTCATACTAGTAGAGTATTCCCCACTTTCAGTAATCCATTGTTTTAGCTTCCATAGAGTACATGTCTTAGTCAATTACTCTCAGTATGCTTTATATATGCTAGACATAGAGTTAGCTTGGGTTCACTCATGATCCTAAGTCCTACGTTACGTCAAGGGGTAGCATAGGTTGTGAGATATAGTTACAATCAAATACTTTATTTGTGCAACTTTCAGTTAGGATGGGATATTTTTAAAACTTTGCTTACTAAAAAAATTTATATAGGTGGAAAACAATATGCGAAATATAGTATAATTCATGGAAACGATAAGAGCAAAATAGATAAGGCATAAATAAAGCTCTATTTCGAATAAACATTGAAATAGTGTGGAGAAATTCAAATTTTTACATTGTATCCTTTAATTATTTAAGTTGCGTAAACTTTAGGCCAAAATGATGCAAAGGCTAGTTCCTGAAAAGTAAGCATCAAATGAAATTATTGAGGTGGTGATGTTTGTGCTCAGCATGACCATTTATGTTGGGGGATTATAAGGGTAATACAATTGGTGATTAATTCTCTTATGATGGAATATCGATATAAATTGTGTTTTATCAAAAACTTTACCCCCTTTAGATTGGAAATATGAGATAGCTGAATCGAAGATATTAAATATCATATTATATAATTTAATAAATCTTCCAAAATTTCCATGTCGAATAAAGCGACTAACGTTATTAGTAATTTTTGATGTACTAAGGACAACAACTAATTTTTGAGAATCATGTCATGACTCAAGATTGCCGCTAGTCGTGACATGGTGCTTGGAGCCAGATATGAACCTAAGGAAACATCATGGACTAGCATGAAACTAAGATGATATATATATATATATATATATATATGTATGTATGTATGTATGTATGTATGTATATGTATATATATATATATATGTATGTATATGTATGTATATATGTATAAATATAAGATAATTGATTGCCAAACTAAAGTAGTATAGAAATATCTGTAGACGAATAACTGAGTACATATAGTTGGTTAGATAACACATGATAAGTGTAATAACTAAACATGATGGATCTATAAGACATGTTGATGCAATAACCAAGTAAAATAACACAATTTAGATCTACTAAATTGAAATACTGAAATACACGATCATGCAATTACCAAAAGACTATTTGTAGGAGATACTAAAATCAACATATAACCATGTGAGGTACTACATGGATTTTGATGTATAATATAAATTTACTTTACTCTTCCTTATCAGAAGATTGAGGAGAACGGGGTAGAACAGATGTTTGAGCCTCCTTTTTGACTGTATTCTTTTTTATCTTTTGACAGGTCCAATGCTCATTCAATGTTTTCCATATATCTTCACTAATCCATGATGGCCTCTGATCATGTTTTCGGGCATGCCAAAGCAAATCACTCAACCTACGAGAACATTTTCTGAAAAAAATTTCTCGTATCTTATTCTCATGCTCGACAGACCATGTACACTTCATCTGCATATAATTGAATTTTTAGATGTAATAAATGTCCAACATAATAAGTGTTTTTATTTAAACAATATATACATCACTAATATATATGTCATGCCTCTAGATTGATTTACTTGTTTGAGACCAAGGAATTATTAAATACTTTAAGTATATAATCGATTTACTTTTACCTTGAAGTCAGCAAACATTCTCTCTCTAATGTGCAATGGATTATCTTTCCAGTACCTCCATGGCTCGTCATAACACGAACACATTGATTGAACCATAGCCTTCACAAGCTGAATAGAAGGATAAAACCTGCATTATATTTATAATTCTGATGTTACCGAAGCTACTGCAAAATCAAAACAAATGAATACAAGGATAAAAAAAATTAAAATATAATAATGCGCCGAATGTAGTTTATAGTAGTGCACTTCTCATTTTGCACAAGGCTCCACTTATTAACAAAACGATTAAAAATATGACATTAATACTTACCCCAATCCATCGGGATTAATACTCAATCTCTGGAGTTCATCATACTTTCCAACATTTGGAGGATTTTGCCTCTGTGCAGAAGCTTTTGTACGAGGCCGTGTTGCTTGAGGACGACTATTACCTCCAATAGCCATCTAAAAAATAAGCATAAGAAAAAAAAAGCAGATTTATTTAATGAATCGATGTCAAAGTCCTATTAACTCAAGAAAATAGAGCTCTGAAATGGAGATAAATACAAAAAAAATCTCAATGATAAAGAATTTGAATCTTAATCATTCAAATCAACCGATTAAGTGCATTTGTTTTCTTTCCTTTTGAACCTCTGGATGGGTCTTAACAAATCTGAAAGAATAAGATCTATAACAGAATCTTAACACCGTTCTGAGGCTCGTTATTCTTCACACCACTTACTTTTCTTCTCAACCACGTACCATTTTTTCTCTCCTTTCCTGATATGTGTTAATTCAATGTAATTCTCTCTTTGCAGTCTCATTGATCACTAAAATAAATAGTTTGAGTAAAAGACTGCCTCTACATATGTAATTAATCCTATGAGAAATAAGTATTTTTCCCTAATTAGTGGTTTTATTTTTTCAACTTATCCATGTTTACAAAGTTCAAACATATCTAAATATAACAAACAATTGTTGACAAAGCTAACTTTAGCCTAGTTATTTGGAGATTTTGATCGACATGCGCTTAATTCTATAAAAACTCATTTTATCTTGTTGTGGTATTTTTATATATTAATATATAGGTTTTATTTGTATTTTAAATGATAAAAGTTTTATATAAAATATAGGTTTTTCTAATATTATTTTCTATCAAAAAAAATTATTTTGCTGAAATGAGATTTTATTATTTGTATTGATACACTGTAATTTCATATGCAGAATAAGATATTGAAAACAAACAAAGTTAATCATTTGGTGTTCGGATCCACAGATTATCTAAAAATTTAAATGAACATTCAAATCCGTACATCTAGATCTTTACTCACATTGGTAGGTAGAGATAGGTTTTGAATAGTGAATGGGGAAAGCAACGAGTTCCACAAACATGATCGGAAAAGATAAAATCCAAATTGGACATAGAGAAAAAGAATAATGTTGAGATGGTGGAAATAATACAGTACTCCAAGTTCAATGAGGAAAAGGAACAACTACAAGCATTCCAAGTTTAATGAGGAATTGGAATCACTAGGAGTTTATTGAAGTAGAGTTGAAGTAGGAAGGGACTATTGTTCTATAAACAGAGCATGGTTTTCTCAAAAGAAGGTTGTGCACTTACATAGGCAATACAAGTAAAACATAGTCTTAATGTGAGAGAGTTCAAATTGAAGTGTTGTTGAAGTGCTACGAAGAACATAATTGAAGAATCCTAATATTTTTAGTTTTAGTCTTTTGTTAAAGTTGTTGCAATTCATTTCCTATGAAATTTTGTGTTTTTGGTTTTTTAAGTTGGGGGCAACTTAAAGATGTCGAAAAAATTGGAGCTTATAATTTCTTAGGCTATATTATTATGTAACTATTTGTAGTTTGAAGTTTTATTGAGTTGATAAAAGTTTGAAAGTGAATCTGTTGGGCAATTACAAACGGACTTATTTTGGAATAATGAATATTCTAAGGAACATATAAGCCATACACGATCCCTAGAAGAATTATATAGGTCATAATTCCAACAATTATTCTCAGAGCTGGATATCTCCATAAAGAGTCTTATAAGTCAAGGTCAAAACACTATGAATTCTGCACCTCCTGTCGGACACGGTCAAGGAGAACACATAAATAGGCCACACTTATTTAATCAGAAATAAATATTACTCTTAGTGGAAGACAAGAATGGAGGACTTCATTCAAGTTGAAGACTACGAACTACACGTGAGAGTTACTGATGGACCTTTAATGCCTACAATCAAGGACAATGAAGGAAAGGACATTCCCAAACATAAGGCTTTATACGGAAAAGCTTACTACAAGATGCGAGGAAAGATTGACAAGGCTTAATGCATTCTCATATGTGGACTCGGACCTTACAAGTTAAACCACACCTCCGACATACTATTGCTAAACAAATACGTGATTTACGTCTAAACGCACATAAAGGTACTACCCAAGTTCAAAATTTCAAAATTGCTAGACTATTCACTGAATTGAGTCCTTCGATATGAAAAATGGAGAGTGACTTAAGGATGTGATCACTAGATTCACCTTAGTGGTTAACGAATTAATGTAATACACTACAAAGGAACATGTAGATAATGTTCTTCAAATCTATCTAGATCAAGGAAAATCAAAGTTACTTCTATAAGAGAGGCCATAGGCTTAAAAAATATGACTTTCGATGAACTTGTTGAAACTCTAAAAACATATCTCAAGGCAACTGATGAGAATGATTAATCTGATCTATTGATGATGATATATCCATGATAAGCAAAAATTTCAAGGAACAGTTCAAGAAAGACAAGAACTATGAAAAGAAACCTTCTCCTACCAAGGAGAATAACACAAAAAAAAGCCTGAAATGAAGGATGTTATAAATGTGGTGAAACTGACCATCAAGTCAAGAATTATCCTTTGTAGAAAGTTGAGTGGAGAAAATAAAGGGTAGAAAAGTAGAAAAGAGAATTGGGAAACAAAAGGAAAAATAATGAAAAGGAAAATAATCAAGTTATATATTCAAGTTGGGAAACGGGTACAAAGATCTCTGAGGAGTACGATGACATTGCACTTATGACCATAGAAGATTCATAAGCTAAATCTAATTTTGACACCGAGGAAGAGAAGGTAAACATTTCTTATATCAAAGATTAATCCAGGAAGAAATTATCATATTTAACGCTCACTCTCATAAATACCAAACAAAAACTGAACCGTGACAAGAATCAGTTCGTAGCTTCTATGACTAGTCTGAAGTTTGAGTATATTGATCTTGTAAAACTCAATACTGAGCTATACAAAAAGAACAAACATCTTCTTGAAAAGACTCATCAACTTGATTCTTGTAACCTTTCCCTCAAATCTGAAAACTTAAAATTAAGTGTCATTGCTAAGGAAAAAGATAAAGAGTGTGACCAACCCCTACGTTAATAAGATGTCAAAAGGCTTAAAAACGTATTATTCTCAGACAAGTAAAAATCTAAGAGAATAAATCTTGAATAATCTAGCATTAAATATTCGTTCGAATAAGCAAATAAATGGACTTAGTTTTCCATGATTGTAACCCATCTAGGAACTAACATCCATAACACAAAAGCTAGAATAGGTTTTGATAACCAATCTATGAATGGAAATACTCATCACTCTAGAAACACATGTGTTTTACAACCAGAATCAATAATAACAAAAATATTAGAACTAACAAGAAATAGTAGTGGGAGGTGGAAAAAAAGGACAAGTTAAAGACATTCAAAAAATAGGTAAAACTAGGAACCCTCAATCGTAAATGTGTAATATGTCGGAGTCTTGAATTACAACTTGCTCAACATATCACAACTTTGTGATAAAGGAAACAAGGTAATTGTATCTTCCATAGGAGTTGAAAGTAATAAATCTCGAAACAAAGAAAATTTTCTTAACTGGACAAAAATACAGCATGTATATATTGTAGATACTACAAATGTATGGGCTGCAAATCTTATCTGTCTAAGTGTAATGGATAGAGATCCTTCACTATGGCATAAATGTCCAAGTCATGCTAGTCATACAATTAATTAAAAAAACTTATTTCTCAAGATTTAGTAACAGGACTTCCTAAACCTAGTTTAAAGAAGAAAGATTTTGTGAAGAATGTACTCGAAGAAAATCGATAAAAACATTCTTTAAATATAAACAGGTTATAAGATCAACCAGATGCTTAGAATTGGTACACATGGATATATGTGTACCTATGAGGGTTAGAAGTATAGTAGGAAAATGTGTTTTTACTAGAGAGGAGTTTAGAAGGTACATTTTTCATGCATTTGAAGCATTTTGTAAATTAATAATAAAACTTCAAAAGAAACTTGACAAAAAACTCATGGTTATCAGAAATGATCATGGAACTAAATTTGAGAACTCTAACTTTGTTTAATATTATGAATCTCATGGAGTTGATCACAATTTCTCTTCTCCTAGGACTCCTCAACAAAACAGAGTAGAAAAAATAAAAAATAGAACCCTTCAAGAAATGGATATAACTATGATGATTGCTAGCAATATAACTAACCATTTTTGGGATCGAGCGATGAATACTACATGATATACTATAAATAGATGCATGTCAAGATCTATGCTAAATAAAACTCCCTATGAATTATTAAAATGCATAAAGCCTAAGATATCTCACCTAAGAACCTTTAGGTGTAAATTGTTAGGAATGTTTGATTCTAGAAATGATGAGGGAATTCTTCTAGCATATTCTTCATATGGAAAAGCTTTTAAAATTCGAAATAAAAGATTAATGTGTTAAAAAGAGAGAGTACATGTTTTATTTGTTGAAACAAATGTTATAGCAAACCAAAGTCTTCAAGATGAACCATTAATATTATATGATAAAAATGAAAAAGAAAAGTACACGAACCAGGTTCTTCCCTTGCAGATGATGTTAACACTACTCTGTCTCATGGAGCAAATGAAGAAAACTCAGAAGAAAGATCTGAGCAAAATCAAAGAGAGTCGATTGATAATTTTGAGAGAGTTTTGTTTAGTGTGGGTCATGTGCTCGATTTCAAGATATTCCTAAGGAACCTCATTTACAAGTTGTTAAAAGGATTATACGCTACCTAAAACAAACCACAAACTTGGGACTCTAGTACCCAAATGGAAGCAATTTCAAACTAGTAGGATATGCATTTATCCAAACTATGAAGGAAACTTAGTGGACAATGAGAGTACTACATGTATGGATAACTTGTTAAGGTCATGTTTTATCTCTTGGGAAAGAAAGACATATATTTTGTTCTATATATTTTCGAAGCGTAATAAGTTGTTACGTTTTTCAACATAAAAAAACAAAATACATTAACATTCCACATTACTTTTTAAGGGACAAGTAGAAAAGGGTTGGTCTCCATAATTTTTGCACTATTGAAAAACAAATCATAGATATCTTCACCAAGGAATTAGCAAGAGAACACTTTGAAAAGAACAAATTTGAACTAGAGATGATTAAAATTGCCTAAGCCACCCTCCATGACTACTAAAGAATACTATGCATGAAGAAGAACACATTAAGATCGAAAGATGGGGTCTAACTTTCCTAAAATACAAGTATGTATTCAACTCTTAATTCAAAATGCATAAATTCAAAACTAGAAGCAATAACATGTGTTGTTCATCTTGTATTTCAAACATACTTAGAACAAAACTTTGAACATCTTTGTAAGACAACAGAGTTTAAGAACATTTTCACAACTAGAAAATTAAAACTAGTAGCGAAACTAGAATCAGAAACAGATTTAAACAAAATATATACAAAATATTTTTCTTAAAGAAGAATTGTTGTTAATATGTGTCTAAAGAATCTTACTGATTCCAACAAACTTTGCAAAAACACGAAGTTACCAAGTTTAATGAACTAGTGAAGAACACAAGAATAGAAGAACTGAAATTAATTCACAAATTTAAAATTTTTAAAACACGTACAAGAATCTGGAAATTTTTAATAGGAAAAAGATCAAGTCCTCTGAATTCACAGTGTCCCCTTAAGAAAATTATTCCCCTCTAGTATCCGAGGTTTGATTTGGAATATGACCTCCCAGGGTAAAATGATCTCAATCACCAGAGTATAGATACCAAAAACTCCGGTGTCAGCGAACCACTCAACGGCAGTAAAGTACACTTAGAATATTAGATTTAGTAGTTAAAGAAGAATTCCATAAATTCTATATTTAAATGAAAGGAAATCCCTCAATTTATAGAAAACAAAGGGTAGTGTGAAAAGGTTCTTATTGTGCCTTACCGGAAAGGTCACAAACCTTTGGAAAAGTCACAATCTTTCAGAAAGGTCGTCACCTTTCATAAAAGTCACAACATTTCATAAAAGTCACAACTTTTCATAAAAATCACAACTTTTCATAAAAGTCACAACTTTTCATCAAAGTCGCAACATTTCATAAAAGTCACAACTCTTCATGAAAGTCGCAACATTTCATAAAAGTCACAACTCTTCATGAAAGTCGCAACTCTTCATTTTCCATTCACACCTTTTTAAAATCCAACAATCCCCCGCATGAATGGGGAATGACTCGAAGACAAAGAAACGAACAAGTATGTGTACTTTACAAGCAAGAATTAATTGTATCTTGATAAGTAGGTTTCTCCTTGGACTTTCCGTAGTGAACATATGTCGGATATACTCGGTCAATCGGTAGATGCGATATCTTTGAACCGTCGAACTTTAATGTATACCTAGACAACCATATGTCACGCAATTAGCCCTTTACCGTCTATGGTTCTTACGGTTGTGTTCGTTTTAGCCATGAACACCTCCTGGTTTCATGAGTGTATAGAGATATGGGCTTTTGACAATCATCTTCTTTGAAGCGGTTTACACTTCACACTGACATAGGTGATTTCTAACCGTGTTATCGCGTAGATACAATATTTGGTCAACGCTGCCAAACTTAGCAAATCCTTAAAACCATTAAGCTTTATTAACTCATTAACAAGCCTTAATGTTGTATCCTTGTCCCTGAGTATTGTCTTCATCATGAGAATGAATTGAGTTTATTGACAATGCCGAACCGTCATTCACAACTTTGTTTTTCTCCTTGAATCTAGCTCTTGGGATCTCCAGTCTTCTAGATAGAGTTACCGCCATGATGACTTGTCCTAAGCCGTAAATTCATTCCCTTAGATGATATTTTAACTTTATCTCTAGTTAGGCCTTTTTGTAAGTGGATCTGACACATTATCCTTTGACTTTACATAGTCAATTATGATAATTTCATTAGAGAGTAGTTTTCTAACAGTATCATGTCTATGTCGTATATGACGAGACTTTCCGTTATACGTCATGCTCCATGCCCTACCTATTGCATCTTGACTATGAAAGTGTATGCATACTAATGCCAATGGTTTGGGCCAAAATAGAATATCTATTAAGAAATTCCGGAGTCTTTTAACTTATTCACCGACCTTATCTAGAGCACCTAGCTGAAAAATCATTGTAGAGCTAGCGATACATGTCACTTTTGAAATATTTCTAAGAGACTGCTCCTCTACCAATAGTAAATACATATCCACTGGTGAATTATACTTCATTCTTCCGATGATTCAATTTGCATCACTATATCTTTCAATATTGTTGGATATTGTTATAATGCAAGACATAGTTTTAAGTATTATTTTAAATACTCCAAAACTCTATTTATTGTCATCTAATGAATTTATTTGGGATCACTTGTGAAGGGACTCAGTTTAAAATAGTTAATGCTATATCTGATCACACACACTATATGATATACATCATGCTTCCCAAAATTCTAGCACAATCCAATTGTGAGTCACTTTTGTTTTCACTCTTTTGAAATGCAAAGCTCACATTTATTGGACACTTGAAAATATTGACATTCAAATATTTGAACTAGTTAAGTACCTTTTCAATGCAATGAGACCGTGAAAATACTAAACATTATGGAGTTATACGAATTCTTATATCTAAGATCGCATTAGAAACTCCAGTAATTTTCATTCCACTTGCTTTATAGCATACGTTTAGTAGCATTTATGTCATTAGTGTCTCGATTGATGATCAACATATCACCAATATACAAACAAACAATGACCTTATGATTTTAATGTGAACACATTTATCACTTCCATCATTCTTCAATCCATTTGCCGACGTGGTTTGATTGAATTATGTCATTGTTTTGGTGCTTCCATAATGTGACTTAACAAGTTCACATACTTTCTTTTATTTACTAGGTACCACAAAACCCTCACGTTGTTCCATGTAAATTTCTTCCTCCAATTCTACATTTAAGAAAGTTCTGTTCACATTCATTTGATGAATTTGGAGGTCATATACCACAGTAATAAATTTTTTGCATCCGAATGGATGTAATCTAATTACTAACGAGTATATGTATCTACAAGATCAAAATCTTATTTTTTTCCCTAAAGCCTTTGACACAAAGCCTTGCTTTATATTTTTCAACAGCTCCATCAACAGTTATTTTTTCTTCTAAAGATTCATTTTGAATTCAAACTTGAAGAAGATCAATTAACTTTCAATATTATTTATTGACACCATCTTTCCAAAGGATGAGTCTACAGAAGACACAGAAAATGTTACAAAATCATATTCGAAGGAAGTAAATGTCCTTTAACATTTTACTAAGCCTCTGAATCCCTTTATTAAGTACATTATCCTTTTCATTTCTTAGGCCTTTTAGACCCTTCTCTAGACTACTCAAGTCTAATTTTATAGTCCACAGTCATAGGTTCTATTTTAATTATTTTAGGAATAGGATCTTGGACTTTGACTAGATACCCCCACACTTTGAAATATTTCAAGTTGGATTTCCTTTCTTTCCATTTCTTATATGGAAAAGATTGTATTCTGATCAAACAAAATCGCTTTCTTTCTAAAATAACAAAACTTTTTGTTGATCCCTTTTGCAAAAAGGATAGTTCCTCCACACAAGTTTTGTGTAAACCCGAACTTATAAATAATGCATCCATCATTTCTTTCAACGTTCGGTTTTTCATTAGATTGAGGTGAATATGGCACTAGTTTGATGTTTCACTTTCCAAACATATTTCTGCACAATGAAATTTATACTCTCCATTCTAATCACTTCTTATATACTTTTTCACACTGATTTTCAACTTCGATATTACATTGTCTAGACATTTCTTTTGCTTCATCCTTACCATTTAGAAAATAGACATAGTCATTTCTAATGCAATTCTCCATAAAAGTAACAAATACTTTTTTCCACCATGAGATAGTGTTAAATTCATACCACAAATGTCAGTGCAAATCAATTCTAAGGGATTACAATTCCTTTTAACAGATTTATAAGAATGCTCAACATATTTAGATTCCACAAAAATTCGACATTTTTATTTATTGCACTCAAAGTTAGGCAAAACTTCTAAGTTGATCAGTTTTCCATACAAGGTTTTGTAATTGACATGCCCCAAGTGTTCATGTCACAAACATTGACTCAAGAAAGTAAGAACAAATAAGAACATTGAGTTCGAAAAGCTCTTCGCGAGGTAGCTTTTTCCTCACTAATATTTTGTTCCTATTTCTTACAATTTTGTGTGATACAAACATTGTTTAGACCGTCAAATGTCCTTTTCAGAAGGACATTTCCATAACTTTCAATATGATTGTTCTAGAACTACCCATGAACAAAGTTTCATCGGATTAAATAAAGACAATATAGTCGAAATGTTATTTTTACAAAAGCATAACAAATGACTATTCACCAATGTTCATGTCTATGCAAATACTTTTATTATAATAGAAATATCTTTTTATGAAAAATCACAACAATTAATATCTTTTTTCATAAAAGAATACAATTACTTTGAACAACTATATATATAATTTAGATGTTTCATACTACTCACACAATATACTAGTAATAGAGAGACTCAAAAACCACAATATCAGATATACTCCAAGAATTTTGTGGGTTTAACATAATACAAAAGTATTAATGAATTTCATATCTTTTTCTCCAAAGTTAAATTAGACACCAAGTCTAATCATAAGCAAATAACCCCCACATTTCAAATGTGATCTCAAATTTTTTTTCAAGTATTTGAACATAGTTTTTCCACATATTTTAATGTTGGAAACATTATTCTACGAAATAATTATAGTGTTGCAATTCTCTTTAACAATGTTTACACAATGTCAAAGTTCATTCCATAGAGACACAAAATCACAAATTCTAAGTCACTGATATTTTTCCTCTATCATAAATAGACATACCACTTAGTATTTTAAATACTAACAATAAGGACAAAAAAAATTGTACAGTTTATTTCTATATTACATTGAAGTTAATAGAAAATTAAAAGTACTACACTGACTTATTATGTGAAGTTTTCATATTCTTTAAACCAATTGCATAGTCCAATTTATCCAGAGTATAAAACCACAAAAGTTTTTAGTCTACAAAAATCAGACACACTAACATTTCAGACGGAGTACAAAACTACAAAAGTCTTTTTTTTTTCTCCAAACAGAATAACGCATATTCTTTATCACATAGAAATGTTTTTCTTATCAAATAGTCTTTAACTATAACATTTTGACATACTATTTTATTAAACAAAAATATGCATCTCTCATTTTTGCAAACTAAAGAATTTTGAAACAACAATATTTGCGAAGTAAAATTCATTCCACAACATATGGTTTGCAGATATTTTTCCAAAGATACACATAAAAAAAATCAAAGATGATTACTCTTAGAAACTATTTTCCTCCTTAGATAATTTAATAAGAAGGTTACCTGGTAATCTTTAAACGGAATACTATAAAAATTTTCTGTTACATTCTCACTTCGACTTTGCTAAACAAAGCAACGAATTCTGGAGAAGTAATGCATTTATATTCTACTTCTATGATCAGATTCTCTCAATCAGTAGAATACAAAAAATACTAACAGTATAATAATTTCCTTAAGATTGTTGCTCATCTTGTATTTCAAACATACTTAGAACAAAACTTTGAACATCTTTGTAAGACAACAAAGTTTAAGAACATTTTCACAACTAGAAAATTAAAACTAGTAGCGAAACTAGAATCAGAAATAGATTTAAAAAAATATATATACGAAATATTTTTCTTAAAAAAGAATTGTTGTTAATATGTGTCTAAAGAATCTTACTGATTTCAACAAACTTTGCAGAAACACGAAGTTACCAATTCTAATTAACTAGTGAAGAACACAAGAATAGAAGAACTGAAATTAATTCCCAAACCTAAAATTTTTAAAACACGTACCAGAATCTGGAAATTTTTAATAGGAAAAATATCAAGTCCACTGAATTCACAGTGTCCCCTTAAGGAAATTATTCCCCTCTAGTATCCGAGGTTTGATTTGAAATATGACCTCCCAGGGTAAAATGATCTCAATCACTAGAATGTAGATCCAAAAACTCCGGTGTCAGCGAACCAGTCAACGGCAGTAAAATACACTTAGAATATTAGATTTAGAAGTTGAAGAAGAAGTCCATAAATTCTATGTTAAAATGAAAGGAAATCCCTTAATTTATAGAAAACAAAGGGTAGTGTGAAAAGGTTCTTATTGTGCCTTACCGGAAAGGTCACAAACCTTTGGAAAAGTCACAATCTTTCAGAAAGGTCATCACCTTTCATAAAAGTCACAACATTCCATAAAAGTCACAACTTTTCATAAAAATCACAACTTTTCATAAAAGTCACCACTTTTCATCAAAGTCGCAACATTTCATAAAAGTCACAACTCTTCATGAAAGTCGCAACTCTTCATTTTCCATTTACACCTTTTTAAAATCCAACAACATGTTCCTTCCACGTGTCACAATAAAATCTATAACCACCATACTCAAATACTATACAATAATTTGCAACAAACTAAAAACCATCCCATCATTATGGAAGCCTACTTCAACTTAATTCCATTTGAAACTCTTTGCGTTCTTGCACTTCTCATATAACAAACCAATATGGCTCCACCACCACTAAATACACACACCCCTGACTGCAACGTCAATTCCTCCTCTGGTAAACTAAAGCATCACACTCCTTTTACCCTGAAAACTCCACCAACCACGGATTCCTCACCACCACCCCCAAACCTATCAATACTACAATATCCTACCTTCACCTTTCTCTTAGTAAGTTTTGACAATTGTTATTTTCGTGGAACAAGTTTGCACATCTATTTTGCTCGAAATTGTGTTTGTGGATTCCACTAGATTATATCATCGTGATGTTTCCCACACTTTACAACTTCATCTTAAGGGGATCTAGGGTTCTTTTTGGAAATTCAGGTAATTTAGGAGGAACACACTAGGACCTTATCGTTCAACCTGGTTCACCCACTTGGCTCATCTTTGATGCATCTAGTTTAAGCGAATTTTGTATTAGCATAATATAGGAATTAAATATATGTTCTAAGGATACCATACACATTTCACATAATGTCCCTAAACGACTAAGTTCAAGATTAGAAACGGCTACTAGCAAGCCTGTGCTCGTGCCAATATATAAACCTCGATGGACTCTTCCTACTACGTTTTTTATGGTTATCCTTGTTCGTATAACCCATTTAGTGAAAAGATCTCTTGATTAAGGTCTCCTCTACTTTTAAACCAACAAATCCAAGTCCTCAAAAACCTCATTTATCCCTCCCACCGACCTTACAAAAAAACCTGATGAACCTGATGAGTTAGCACGGGCTAAGAATGATAAAGGCATGGTTTCCTCTAGTCGTACTATAAAATGGGCTTCTTAACCTAGTCTTTCCAAATGTACCATTTGTACTGTTTAAACGATTAGTTTAGTGATTCAGGCAGTCATGAAGCTTTTCTCTATTTCCAAAGCTTTTCTCTATTTATAAGGGGAAATGAGAAGGGATAAATTTTTTCTAGAATTAGGTGATGATATTGAGGACACCCTCTATGTTAGGAATTCTTTGTTAATACACTTTAAGCAAGACATTATTCTCCACAGTAGGGTTATTACTAGGTTTGGTGGTTCTTTGATGTGTACCCTTATGGTTCTTCTAAATATACATGTTTGGACTAACTTGTTTCTTCCTTGCAATATGTATCGCCATATGGGAAGATAAGAAACTAAGCTATTTCAGATCAATGCTTCTAGTTATCTACCTCTAATACTAGTACAGTTCATGGGGTCTCATTTACTCTCATTTTTTAATGTATGGCACAAATTTTTGGGGTTCCTAATATAGGTTGGTCTCACTATGTAAATAGAGATTATCTTATATATTAGATGAGTTACCATATTACCTAGATATATCTCGCCTTTTAGCGAATGATCCCACCTTTGAATTTCATATCAAAGTAGACAAGGTTGCAATGTTACCACTCTATAACCTACTATTTGATATTGTTCATAAGAATATCTTATCGTAACCCCAAATACACATTGAGGCCAATATCATAGATCTAACACTTTTGGAGATGCTTGTTTCTAGGATTCCATCAATTTTTCTTGTCTTATCTTATGCCATAAGCATTCCATTTGTGTTTAGGACAAAACTCATCATGTTTAGGGATATGAGTTCTTGTTGGGAAAGATTTTTTTGATCACTTTGGGGATATAATTAAAGAATGGAAATATCTGACAACTAAGGATCTTCTAGGTAAGGTGAACTAGGTTGCAGTGCCTGATCCTCCTAGGGGAGATTAATTCACCCCTTTAGAGGCTTTGGGCATCGTTCAATGTTAAGGAAGAAAAGATTTTTTTCACTAAAGAAGTCTCATTTGACAACAATAAATCAGTAGCACATTCTTATGGTCTTGAACATTCTGGTTTGGAGAAAGAGAATGTGTGTTTGAAGGTTGACTTTGCTTTATATCAGGAAGTTCTATTAGCTGAAAAATCCACAAACTCTAATAATCTCAGAGGCCACTATGACTTTCTGAAAAGGGATCTTACCTTACCTCTCCTTCCGCATCCACTCCTTCCTAGCTTTTCCATACCAGGTGTTCCTAGTGTATCTTCTCTTGCTTGTGTTCTTTTCTTTTATTTATAAGGTTACCTGTTAATGTACTTGGTTTTAGTTCCAATTGTTTTAGCCTTGATAGTGCAGTTGATTTATTTGCAACCCTTAGTATTATACTTCTATGCTTTATTGATATATTCTTATGATATCAGAAAGGGGGATGGTGTTATGTATGATTATTTCCTAGTTTTATAACATGTTACTTCGAGTTCTATGTTTTTGTAACATCTATCAGCAGGTTGAAAGCACACACAGATTCATTGGTTTGTCATCGTCAAATGGGGGAATTTTTAGACGGATATTGGTTTTGAAAAGTGACAGGTGCGAAGAATTGTCAACAAATCTGACCATAGAAAAACCAAATCTGAACTAGGAATAGAGAGAAAGAATAATGTTGAGGCGATGGAAATAATACAGTACTCCAGTCCCATGAGGAAAAGGAATCACTACAAGTATTCAAAGTCCCACGAGTAAAAGGAATCACTACAAGTTTGCTTAAGTAGAATTGAAGCAAGAATCGACTCTTTGTTCTATAAATAGTGCAAGGTTTTCTTCAAAGAAGTTTGTGTGCACTTACATAGAGATACATGTAAAATATAGTCTTAGTCTGAGAGAGTTCAAATTGATGTTTAGTTGAAATTTTGCGGAGAAAGAAATTTGAAGAATTATATTTTGTTTAGTTTTAGTATTTTTTTAAAGTTGTCGTAATTTTTTTTTCAAGTGAAATGTAGTGTAGTTGGATGTTTGAGTTGGGGGCAACATGAAGATCTAGGACATAAAGCTAGAGGTTTGTGTTCTGAATCTAGGTGTTAGAGTATATAATTTCTAAGATTATATTTGTTTGGAAACGTTTGTAGTTTGAAGTTTTATTGAGTTAATAAAAGTTTGAAAGTGAAATTGTTGGGCAACTACAAATATAATTACTTTGAACTGCTAATCATTCTAAAGATCAGATTTCCCATAAAAGATCCTTAGAAGAATTATGGAGGTCATGATTGCAACACACATCTGAATATATATGTGTATATTCATATTATATGTCTTAATCATAATGTAAATAAATGAGTCCCTATACATAATTAGTCTTCTTGACAATAAAAAGTAGTAGCAAAAAGTTTAAACTTATGGTGTACTTAAATACCTTTTGACATTTTGCTTGCGATGGACTTTGCACAATATCATTTTGTTGAATGGAGGTTCGGACATCTTCCTTAGGAGGCTGCAGACACGTAATCTTAAGTCTATGCAGGTTGCATAATACAAAGAGAAAAAGCTGACGGAAAATACACTTACTTTCGAAGTTGATTCATGAACGAGTTTGTATCTAGCGGATGCACAAATCCCAGGACTGTTATCCATGTTATCTATAGTTTCTCCAGGTTTGGAAGCTTCCTCTATATGAAGTTTAACATATGGAAAATAGATTTATGTTACATTAGGCGTTTAGACAAAAATTAAAAGACACTTTAAGAAGCAAAGTTTTGAAAAATAACTAAAAAAATCATTCTAACTTTTAAACAATTTTTTTTATAAAAAAAAAGAAAAATTAAATCATGTACAATAACGGAAAACAATACTTGCTGATATTTAACTTAAGATACGCCTCTTCTATATCTATACCCCCCCCCCAATCACTTTTACTGCGATACACTATCCAAAAAGATAAAAATAGAAATAACACAACCCTATAAGAATAGTTTCAAAATAATTACCTTTGATGTCTTCTGGTTGTTCTTTATCAAGCACTGTCTTCTCAACAAAGTCATACAGATCATTTTTATTTTTTGTGTTAGTGTCTTCAACCGATTTTTTATTCGGCATTATATTTTCTCCCATTTCCCCTTCATTTTCTATATTGGACTTTTTATTATGCACCATCTTCATGGGGGATTTCCTTCCCTTTTCAATTTTCACTCCAAATATCTGTGAAATCAAATAAAAGACGAGATCAATCGAGGTATCTATTCAAATTTAAGAATTCATGCGTACAAAAAAGTAAAACACTTCTTCTATAGTACTAATGGATTTAAAGTGGACAAGCAAAGTATTAAAATAGAAACAAACAATTCAATTAATTAGGAGCATACTACTATATGAAGCTTTCTCCTTATAACAATAATTATAAAAAGTTAGAACATATTATGTATGAAAATCTTTTCCCAATTTAAGAAAACATGGAAAATGAATAAATAGACTTGTTTTTATTTTTAGAAAAATAGAAATATGATAACAATTATTTCCCAGTACATGTATAAATTAATGAAAAAAATAACCTTTTTAAATAATAGTTGTTTTGCCTATGCCAAACATAGATTGAGCATTAAGTCATACGAATATGAAAATATCTCAAAAATCAGTAAACCTATTTATCAGGTTATTAATTCATAATCCAGTGAATGTGACAAATATAATTCCACTATGAAGTCAAGGAATGTGTGATTGTGAGGAGTTTTGCGCTTAAACCATCTCTGACCTATAGGCTAAACTTAGGTAGGTTATATCCATGTGATATATTAATGAACAAAAATCATCTTTTTACTATTCAAAAAATTACAATATTCATCCCTCCATTAGTTCAAGAAACTAACCGCGATTGTCAAAACAAACACTGTTCAAAGATATTTATGTTATGTCATTTTCAGTTATGCATATTTTACGAAAAAAGCTTCTGTTAAACACCTCCCCCAGTTTTACTAAAACCCAAATAAAAATTAATGAATCATTTTCTTCATTCTATCTTTTATTGTTCATGGAACGAGCTAGCTTAATTTCTTCAATTTTGTGAACACTTTGGAAAACAACTGATAAATAGAATGAATTTTGTGAAGTTGGTGTTGAACTCTATCTTACCACCAGCAAGTATAGTGATGTTAGCATGTGAACGACCAAATTCTTTTTCATGAAAAGATGAGGATTGTTTTAGGATGAATTTTCCTTGGATAAGATATAAGGATGAAGTTGTTAGTTCACTAGAACCTCTTTTAGAATTGTAGAGATAATTCATAACTTAAAGCAAAGGTTACACTACCTTTTAAGAATTTTGATTTTGTATACTCATCAATTGAAAACTTATTCGTTGAATTTCAATCTCCTTTGAACAAATGTTTTAATAATTTGATTTGACAAATATATTGTAATTATAAATCCTCCAGCCTCTAGGAATTGAAGAAGCACAATTTTTTCAAAATAACGGGATCGTTTCAAACAAATATCACTACTCAAATTTCAAGTCCCAGGACTCTCCATGTTTTGAGAGAAGGGACGAGAAGTTGTATGATATATAATTCATAAAGCTAAGAACTGTATGTGTTTATAAAAAATGGGGCAGCAAAAGGAACTGATTGCAATACTCTTAATAGTTTTACTAAGCATAGAGGGGATTTAAATAATCAATTTGAGCATATTATATCAAGAATATATATATTCTTGTTAAGTTAAAATTGATCAACTAATGGAAAATTTGTTTTATGAATGGTAAAATGATCCTTCAAATTTTCAAGAATATTTTTTTATTTCACCTTAAAATTTGGGGCTACCAACATTTTGTCTAGCATGATGATGATAATTACATAGAATTATTTTTTACATATATCAAGATAGTTTTCCCTACTATCAAAAATGAGATAAAAACAGCAAATGAAAAATGATTTAAGATTCATGATAGGAGAAATAAGCAATTATTTTTTCTAAAGCAGTAACACTTGCTAGGTTAAATAATAGAAAAAAAGTGAATATAAAGGAACCAATAATGAAAAAACAAAATAAAAATTTTTAAGTATCAAACTCACCATGATATAATCATTGTCTTTCATTGTAAGAGAAAAATGAGATGGAATTTAACTGTCTTCTCAACCTGAATTAAATGAAGAAATAACCAATTTAGAAAAAAAATAGCTAATAGAATTCTAGAGAACTTCTAAAAATTACAGGAAAAAATCAAGAAAAATATATGTTTTATCAAAACATGAATTAATTTTAGAGAAAAAATCATCAAGAAACAACACAACAAAAAAAAATACAACAAAAAAGTAGAATGTGGAAGTTTGAAAACTCACTTTCTTTTTAATTTTGCTCAAGAATTTGGTGTTTGTTGGGAAATATTTACATACATATACATACAAACATATATATATACATATACATATATATATATATATATATATATATATACACACACATATATATATAGACACAAACACACAAAAAAATACCTTGAAATGGTATTTCTGGTACTCTTCTATATATTTTTGAGTTCTTCTTCTAGAAAGTCGTGATTATTGAGAAATAGAGTTCATATTTTTGTTTCGAGCTTTATCTTTTTTCCTTTTATAAATTCAATCCATATATATATATATATATATATATATATATATATATATTAATAAAATCTAAGTTGAATCATTACTATAAATTGTCTAAAAGTCTAGTAACAAATTAAAGAATTGTTACCTGAATTGCCAATGGAGAACAACACAAAGAGAAAGAAAACTTTAAGCAAATGTTCCCATCTTTATTTTTTCTCAATCTTCTATACATAATTTGTGAAAATGTGAAGTATCAAGGTCTCTTATAAAAATAATAATAATAATAATAAATGTAGTTTATAAAGTAAATATAGGATATAGATTTTCTCATAATTTTCCGTGAAAGGTCAATTAAACAGTCAACTTAAAATAGACTTTTTAACACGCAATTAATTCATTTTGCCTGTATATGAAGAATAATAATTATTTTTTCATTTTACATATAATAACAATTGCATCTATATTATAAATTAAATGGAGATGATATGAAAATAGATACATGAAGATATGACTCAAGAAGTTAGAAAAATTGTCTATGGTTCAGTCAAAAATAATTAATTTAGTCAACAACTAATTTATATAAAGAAACTCATTAATTAAAAAAATATTGTAAAAAATTTAAATTTTAAAAGAATTAATTTCTTTCTTAGAATAGTGAAACTTTAATCTTTGACTTTTAACAAATATTAATAGTTTAATTATTTATTATCAAGGTGAAATTTTTATCAATGGGGAATCTCATGTGACAAGGTTTATTTTTAAATAAAAAAGAGATTAGTGTATTACACACACCTCTGAGGTGTGTTTCTCTAACTAACATGTGATAGTTTAGGTAAGAAAATAAAAAAAGAGAGATTATCTTTTTTCATGGAACAAAACATTTCTCAAAAACTATTTTTTTTCATTTTTTTTCATATTCGTTATATAAGAATGTCACCAACATGGATTATAGTGCAATGGTAATAATGTTCTATCCTTGAATACAATTTTTTACTTTAAGCACTTCGTATGCAAAACATCTCGACGGAAGTGTAACCCCCCTGAATGGGTCCTCCAGTTCTCCAATGTAGGCTCCAGACACCGAGTGGTAAACCTAAAAAAATTTGACAAGAATGATTTAGAAAGAAGGTTCCTTAGAGATGAAAAAGAAAAGAGAAGAGAAAAACTCCTCTACTGTATGGATGTGAAACAAGTTGTAATCCACATTGATTATGTCCTCCTCACCCTCTCACACACACCTCATCCTTGCCTCATCTTTGTATCCCCCATCCTCACCCCTAAGCGGACCCAACCCCACTTCCATTAGTATTTTCTACATTATGTACTAATACATTAGAATAATATTTTTCACATGCTTATCGAATAAAAGAAAATAATTATGTGAACCGCATATATTTGTTGGTTTAGAACACACCTAAAGATGTAGAATATAGTTCTACAAGCTCCAAAATTCTATTCCATAATATATCATCAAATGATACATAAGGTTAGAGGCAAATTAAAAGTATATATTTTTGTTAACCTTTACAATTAAACACAATTTAGAAATACATAGTTAGGGTTCTGAAATTCATGCAATAATCTGAGTAATAATATGTTAATATGATTTGGATTATATAACTAATAAATTCATTAAGTTTTGTTGAAGTTCTTGAAATCCTGGCCTAATCATGATATTGGGAATCAATAATCTGACTGGAAACTAGGGACCCAATGGGTGAAAGGAACCCACTAGTAAAATATCACATACCTAGTGATAAAATCCATGGATAAATATTTACATTTCGAGGATGGAAGTGATGGAACCTTGCCGCGTTCTTGAACTCGGGTTCTTGTCCTTTTTCTCTTTTCTTGCTTTTAATTTTCTAGTTTTTATTAATGATTTGACTTGGGTAAGTTCTAGTTATGTTTTTAGGCTTAAAAAAACTAAAATCTTATGATTTAGGGTTAAAACGGCATATCTTAGGATTTAAACAAAGTAAGAAAAGACCAAAAGACCCCTGAGTTAATTGTTGTCAGACCAAACGACAACCTGGACTAACTTTACCAAAACGGGCATAACATTTTACTCGAAGGTCTGTTTTAAGCAAAATCGATGGATATGGAAAGCTAATTCAATTATCTATCATTTAATAGGCAATAGGACAACTAATTCATTTTTTTCTATGATTTATGATAAAATAAAGTTGACCCGACTGCATTTTCCCCTTAATTATGTGCTAATTTTCACCTACGGTCATACCTACGATCTGTAGGTCTATCTACGGAACGTACAAGTCAACCGTGGTTCTTTTCAGAGAGTGGGTAAATTGGGTCTTGATCAATAAACATAGACTATGGACCGTAGTCTTCGTAGTCTGACCTATGGACCCTAGGTCCATCCGTCGTTTGACCCTTAGTTAAATTTTCTGGACTGAGTTTTTCTTTGGGGGTATTCAAACTCAAAAGATGGATGCACAGTACTGGCCTTACATAAGACTACGGTCTGTCGATGGTACTGTCGGTTGCACCTGCATATTTCTAAAAAGCTGATTTTTGGTCTGTTTTAGATACGGGTTGTTACACCTTTCATTATGTAAGTTTTAAAACTCAAAATCCAAATTGCGAGTAGATCGATTCTTGGTTCTCATTTCAACAGCTTCTTTAGTGATGAGTTATCATATTTCGAGGACAATAGACATGCTTGTAATCTTAGTCTTTTTATTTAGTTTTCTGTTTTGTTAAATTAGATGGGGTACATGTCCGAGCAATTCAACTCAGTTAGATACTTTTCAAACATATTAGTAGAATCAACTTGACTTGTGAAGTTAAATATTTCAGTTGTTATCAAACTCTTTGTATGTTTAATATCTTCATACTAGTAGAGTATTCTCCACTTTCACTAATCCATTGTTTTAGCTTCCATAGAGTAAATGTCTTAGTCAATTACTCTCAGTATGCTTTATATATGATAGACATAGAGTTAGCTTGGGTTCACTCATGATCCTGAGTCCTACGTTACGTCAAGGGGTAGCCTCGGTTGTGAGATATAGTTACAATCAATTACTTTATTTGTGCAACTTTCAGTTAGGATGAGATATTTTTAAAACTTTTCTTACTAAAAAATTCATATAGGTGGAAAACAATAAGTGAAATATAGTATAATGCATGGAAACGATTAGAGCAAAATAGATAAGGCATAAATAAAGTTCTTTTTCGAATAAACATTGAAATGGTGCGGAGAACTTCAAATTTTGACATTGTATCCTTTAATGATTTAAGTTGCGTAAACTAGAGCTTTAGGCCAAAATGATGCAAGGGCTGGTTCCTGAAAAGTAAGCATCAAATGAAATTATTGAGGTGGTGATGTTTGTGCTCAGCATGACAGTTTATTTAGGGGGATTATAAGGGTAATACAATTGGTGATTAATTCTCTTATGATGGAATATGGATATAAATTGTGTTTTATCATAATCTTTACCCCCTTTAGATTGGAAATATGAGAATGCTGAATCGAAGATATTAAATATCATATTATATAATTTAATAAATCTTCCAAAATTTCCATGTCGAATAAAGCGACTAACGTTATTAGTAATTTTGGATGTACTAAAGACAACAAATAATTTTTGAGAATCATGTCATGACTCAAGATTGCCGCTAGTCGTGACATGGTGCTTGGAGCCACATATGAACCTAAGGAAACATCGTGGACTAGCATGAAACTAAGATAAAAAATATTATATATATAAATATAAGATAATTGAATACCAAACTAAAGGAGTATAGAAATATCTGTAGACGAATAACTGAGTACATATAGTTGAATTTGAACTGTCTTGTCTTAAAAGCTCTACTAAGATGAGATACTAGGACAAACACCTAGCTAACTCAGACTATTTGAAATTGAAAGTAAAGTACGGAAAGGAGATATAAGTGTTGTCCTCCAAAAGATGAGGACCCAACAACTCGGATGTTGCTCACCAGAGATAGTACTAATAATCAACTGCAAGCTGGATATTGAGTGTTGGAGCCTATATTATTAAACAATATTGGCAGAAAGTATACATTAGTAATTTGAATATAATAAGTTTGTAAGATAACACATGATAATTGTAATAACTAAACATGATGGATCTATAAGACATGTTGACGCAATAACCAAGTAAAATAACATAAAATTTAGATCTACTGAATTGAAATACTTAAATACACGATCATGCAATAACCAAAAGACTATTTGTATGAGATACTAAAATCGACATATGTCCATGTGAGGTACTACATGGATTTTGATGTATAATCTAAATTTACCTTACTCTTCCTTATCAGAAGACTGAGGAGAACGGGGTAGAACAGATGTTTGAGCTTCCTGTTTGACTGCGTTCTTTTTGAACTTTTGAGACGTCCAATGCTCATTCAATGTTTTCAGTATATCTTCACTAATCCATGATGGCCTCTGATCATGTTTTCGGGCATACCAAAGCAAATCACTCAACCTACGAGAACATTTTTTGAAAAAAATTTCTCGTATGTTCTTCTCATGCTTGAGAGACCATGTACACTTCATCTGCATATAATTGAATTTTTAGATGTAATAAATGTCCAACCTAATAAGTGTTTTTATTAAACAATATATACATCACTAATATATATGTCATGCATCTAGATTGATTTACTTGTTTGAGACCAAGGAATTATTAAATATTTCAAGTAGATAATCGATTTACTTTTACCTTGAAGTCAGCAAACATTCTCTCTCTAATGTGCAATGGAATATCTTTCCAGTACCTCCATGGCTCGTCATAACACGAACACATTGATTGAACCATAGCCTTCACAAGCTGAATAGAAGGATAAAACCTACATTATATTTAAAATTGTGATGTTACCGAAGCTACTGCAAAATCAAAACAAATGAATACAAGGATAAAAAAAATCAAAATATAATAATGCGGCTAAATTAGTTTATCGTAGTGCACTTCTCATTTTGCACAAGGCTCCAGTTATTAACAAAACGATTAAAAAGATTACATTAATACTTACCCCAATCCATCGGGATTAAGACTCAATCTCTGGAGTTCATCATACTTTCCAACATTTGGAGGATTTTGCCTCTGTGCAGAAGCTTTTAAACGAGGACGTGTTGCTTGTGGACGACTGTTACCTCCAATAGCCATCTAAAAAATAAGCGTATGAAAAAAAAAGCAGATTTATCCAATGAATCGATGTCGAAGTCCTATTAACTCCAGCAAAATAAAGCTCTGAAATGGAGATAAATGCAAAAAAAAAAATTCTCAATGATTAAGAATCTAAATCTTAATCATTCAAATCAACCCATTAAGTGCATTTTTTTTCTTTCCTTTTGAACCTCTGAATGGGTCTTAACAAATCTGAAAGAATAAGATCTATAACAGAATCTTAGCACCGTTCGGAGGATCGTTATTCTTCACACCACTTACTTTTCTTCTCAACCACGTACCATTTTTTCTCTCCTTTTCTGATATGTGTGAATTCAATGTAATTCTCTCTTTGCAGTCACATTGATGACTAAAATAAATAGTTTGAGCAAAAGAGTGCCTCTACATATGTAATTAATCTTATGAAAAATAAGTATTTATCCCTAAGTAGTGGTTTTATTTTTCAACTTATCCATGTTTACAAAGTTCAAACATATCTGAATATAACAAATAATTGTTGACAAAGCTAACTTTAGCCTTCGAGTTATTTGGAGATTTTGATCGACATGAGCTTAATTCTTTAAAAATTCATGTTATCTTGATGTGGTATTTTTATATATTAATGTATAGGTTTTATTTTTATTTTAGAGGATAAAAGTTTTAAATAAAATATAGGTTTTTCTAATATTGTTTTCTATTAAAAAAATTATTTTGCTGAAATGAGATTTTATAATTTGTATTGACACACTGAAATTTCATATGCACAATTAGATATTGAAAACAATCAAAGTTAATCATTTGGTGTTCAGATTCACAGACTATCTAAAAATTTAAATGAACATTCAAATCCGTACATCTAGATCTTTACTCACATTGTTAGGTAGAGATATGTTTTGAACAGTGAAAGGAGAAAGCAACGAGTTCCACAAACATGATCGGAAAAGACAAAATCCAAATTGGACATAGAGAAAAAGAATAATGTTGAGATGGTGGAAATAATAAAGTACTCCAAGTTCCATGAGGCAAAGGAACAACCACAAGCATTCCAAGTTTAATGAGGAAATGGAATCACTAGGAGTTTATTGAAGTAGAGTTGAAGTAGGAAGGGACTATAGTTCTATAAACATTGGTTTTCTCCTAAGAAGGTTGTGCACTTACATAGGCGATACAAGTAAAACATAGTCTTAATGTGAGAGAGTTCAAATTGAAGTGTTGTTTAAGTGCTGCGAAGAACATAATTGAAGAATCCTAATATTTTTAGTTTGAGTCTTGTTAAAGTTGTTGCAATTCATTTCCTATGAAATTTAGTGTTTTTGGTTTTTTAAGTTGGCGGCAACTTAAAGATGTCGTAGAAATTGGAGTTTATAATTTCTTAGGCTACATTAATATGTAACTATTTGTAGTTTGAAGTTTTATTGAGTTGATAAAAGTTTGAAAGTGAATCTGTTGGGCAATTACAAACGGACTTATTTTGGAATAATTAATATTCTAAGGAACATATAAGCCATACACCATCCATAGAAGAATTATATAGGTCATAATTCCATCAATTATTCTTAGAGTTGGATATCTCAATAAAGAGTCTAATATGTCAAGGTAAGAACACTATGAATTCTGCACCTCCTCTTGGTCACGGTGAAGGAGAACACATAAATAAGCTACCCTTATTTAATCGGAAATAAATATTACTCTTAGTGGAAGACAAGAATGGAGGACTTCATTCAAGTTGAAGACTATGAACTACACGTGAGAGTTACTGATGGACCTTTGATGCCTACAATCAAGGACAACGAAGGAAAGGACATTCCTAAACCTAAGGCTCTATACGGAAAATCTGACTACAAGATGCTAGGAAAGATTGACAAGGCTTAATACATTCTCATATGTGGACTCGGACCTTACGAGTTAAACCACACCTCCGATCTACTACTGCTAAACAAATACGTGATACACGTCTAAACGCACATAAAGGTACTACCCAAGTTCAAAATTTCCAAATCGGTGGACTATTCACTAAATTGATTCATTCGATATGAAAAATGGAGAGTCACTTAAGGATGTGATCACTAGATTCACCAGAGTGGTCAAGGAATTAATGTCATACACTACAAAGGAACATGTAGATAAGGTTCTTCAAATCGACCTAGATCATGGAAAATCAAAGTTACTTCTATAAGAGAGGCCATAGGCTTAAAAAATATGACTTTCGATGAGCTTGTAGAAAATCTAAAAACATATGAGATAAATGTCGAAAGTGCCAAAAGAAGTGAAGGAAATAAAGATAAGAGTCTTGCTCTCAAGGCAACTGATGAGAATGATTAATCTGATCTATTGATGATGATATATCCATGATAATAAAAAATTTCAAGGAACACTTCAAGAAAGACAAGAACTTTGGAAAGAAACTTTCTCCTACCAAGGAGAATAACACAAAAAAAGGCCTGAAATGAAGGATGTTATAAATGTGATGAAACTGACCATCAAGTCAAGAATTATCCTTTGTGGAAAGTTGAGTGGAGAAAATAAAGGGTAGAAAAGTAGAAAAGAGAACTGCGAAACAAGAGGAAAAATAATAAAAAGGAAAATAATCAAGTTATATATTCTAGTTGGGAAATAGGTACAAATAACTCTGAGGAGTATGATGACATTGCACTTATGGCCATAGAAGATTCATAACCTGAATCTAATTCTGACTCTGAGGAAGAGAAGGTAAACATTTCTTATCTCAAAGATTAAACCAGGAAGAAATTATCATATTTAATGCTTACTCTCATAAATACCAAACAAAAACTGAACCGTGACAAGTATCAGTTCGTACCTTCTATGACTAGTCTGAAGTTTGAGTATATTGATCTTGTAAAAGTCAATACTGAGCTATAAGAAAAGAACAAATATCTTCTTGAAAAGACTCATCAACTTGATTCTTGTAACCTTTTCCTCAAATCAGAAAACTTAAAATTAAGTGTCATTGCTAAGGAAAAACATAAATCTAAGAGAATGAATCTTGAATAATCTAGCATTTAATATTCGTTTGAACAAGCAAATAAATGGACTAAGTTTTCCATGATTGTAACCCATCTAGGAACTAACATCCATAACACAAAAGCTAGAATAGGTTTTGATAACCAATCTATGAATGGCAATCCTGGTCACTCCAGAAACATATGTGCTTTACAACCAGACTCAATGATAACAAAAATATTAGAACTAACATGGAATAGTAGTGGGAGGTGGACAAAAAGGACAAGTTAAAGACATTCGAAATATAGGTAAAACTAGGAACCCTCAATCGAAAATGTGTAATATGTCGGAGTCTTGAATTACAACTTGCTCAACACATCACAACTTTGTGATAAAGGAAACAACATAATTGTCTCTTCCATAGGAGTTGAAGTAATAAATCTCGAAACAGAGAAAATTTTCTAAACTGGACAAAAATATAGCATGTATATATTGTAGATACTACAAATGTATGGGCTGCAAATCTTATATGTCTAAGTGTAATGGATAGATATCCTTCACTATGGCATAAATGTCTAAGTCATGTTTGTCATACAATTAATTAAAAAAAAACTTATTTCTCAAGATTTAGTAACAGGACTTCCTAAACCTAGTTTAAAGAAGAAAGATTTTGTGAAGAATGTACTCGAAGAAAATAGATAAAAACATTCTTTAAATATAAACAGGTTATAAGATCAACCAGATGCTTAGAATTGGTACACATGGATATATGTTTACCTATGAGGGTTAGAAGTATAGTAGGAAATGTGTTTTTACTAGAGAGGAGTTTACAAGCACATTTTTCATGGATTTGAAGCCTTTTGTACATTAATAAGAAAACTTCAAATTTGAGAACTCTAACTTTGTTCAATGTTATGAATCTCATGGGGTTGATCACAATTTCTCTTCTCCTAGGACTCCTCAACAAAATAGAGTAGAAAAAATAATAAATAGAACCTTTCAAGAAATGGATATAACTATGAGGATTGCTAGCAATATAAATAATAAATTTTGGGATCAAGCCATGAATACTGCATGATATACTATAAATACATGCATGTCTAGATCTGTGCTAAATAAAACTCCCTATGAATTACTAAAATGCATAAAGCCGAACATACCTCACCTAAGAACCTTTAGGTGTAAATTTTTCATTCATAATAATGGAAAGAAAATATTAGGAATGTTTGATTCTAGAAATGATGAGGGAATTCTTCTAGCATATTCTTCATATAGAAAAGCTTTTAAAATTCAAAATAAAAGATGAATGTGTTTAAAAGAGAGAGTACATGTAGTATTTGTTGAAACAAATGTTATAGCAAACCAAAGTCTTCAAGATGAACCATTAATATTATATGCTAAAAATGAAAAAGAAAAGTACACGAACCAGGTTCTTCCCCTGCAGATGATGTTAACATTACTCTGTCTCATGGAGAAAATGAAGAAAACTCAGAAGAAAGATCTGAGCAAAATCAAAGAGAGTCGATTGATAATTATGAGAGAGTTTTGTTTAGTGTGGGTCATGTGCTCGATTCCAAGATAATCCTAAGGAACCTTATTTATAAGTTGTTAAAAAGATTATACGCTACCTACAATGAACCACAACTTGGGACTCTAGTACCCAAATGAAAGCAATTTAAAACTAGTAGGATATGCATTTATGCAAACTATAAAGGAAAATTAGTGGACAATGAGAGTACTACATGTATGGATAACTTCTTAAGGTCATGTTTTATCTCTTGGGAAACAAAGACATATAGTTTGTTCTATCTATTTTCGAAGCGTAATAAGTTGTTATGTTATTTTGTCTCAACTTCTATGGATCAACACTCAAATACTTTGGGTTGAAAAAATGGATGTTCTCCATTTTTTGGTGACAATATTAGTGCAATAAACATTGCCAAAACCCAGTTCATAAAAGGACAAAATACTTTAACATTCGACATCACTTTTTAATGGAGAATGTAGAAAAGGGTTGGTCTCCATAATTTTTGCACTACTGAAAAACAATTCATATATATCTTGACCAGGGAATTAGCAAGAGAACACTTTGAAAAGAACAAATTTGAACAAGAGATGATTAAAATTGCCTAAGCCACCCTCCATGACTACTAAGAACTCTATGCATGAAGGAAGAAGGCATAAAGATCTAAAGATGGGGTCTAACTGTCGTAAAATACAAGTATGTATTCAACTCTTGCTTCAAAATGCATAAATTCAAAACTAGAAGCAATAACAGTTTCCTTCCACGTGTTACAATAAAAACTATAACCACCATCCTCAAATACTACTCTGTAATTTTCAACAAACTAAAAACCATCCCATCATTATGGAAGCCTACTTCAACTTTATTCCATTTGAAACTCTTTGCGTTCTTGGACTTCTCATATAACCAACCAATATGTCTCCACTACCACTAAAACCTTTCTCTGAGTAAGTTTTGACAATTGTTATTTTCCAGGAACAAGTTTGCACATCTATTTTGCTTGAAATTGTGTTTGTGGATTCCACTAGAATATATCATCTTTGATGCATCTAGTTTAAGGGAATTTCATATTAGCATAACATAGAAATTAAATATATGTTCTAAGGATACCATGCACATTTCACATAATGTTCCTAAACGACTAAGTTCAAGATTATAGAAGGCTACTAGAAATCCTGTGCTTGTGCCAATAGATAAACATCGACGGACTCTTCATACTACGTTGGTTATCCTTGTTCATATAACCCATGTAGTGAAAAGATCTCTTGATTAAGGTCTCCTCTACTTTTAAACCAACAAATCCAAGTCCTCAAAAACCTCATTTATCCCTCCCACCGACCCTACAAAAATACCTGATGAACTTGATGAGTTAGCACGGGCTAAGAATGGTAAAGGCATGGCTTCCTCTAGTTGTACTATAAAATGGACTTCTTAACCTACTCTTTCCAAATGTACCATCTGTACTGTTTAAATCGATTAGTTTACTGATTCATATAGTCATAAAGTGTTTCTCTATTTCTAAATCTCTTCGGGATGAATTGTAAGGGGAAATGAGAAGGAATAATTTTTTTCTAGAATTAGGTGATGATATTGAGTACACCCTATATGTTAGGAATTCTTTGTTCATACACTTTAAGCAAGACATTATTCTCCACAGTAGGGTTATTACTAGGTTTGGTGGTTCTTTGATGTGTACCTAATGGTTCTTCTAAATATACATGTTTGGACAAACTTGTTCCTTCCTAGTAATATGTGTCGCCATATGGGAAGATAAGAAACTTGGCTATTTAAGATCAATGCTTCTAGTTATCTACCTCTAATACTAGTACAGTTCATGCTGTCTCATTTACTCACATTTTTAAATGTATGGCACAAATTTTTGGGGTTCCTAATATAGGTTGGTCTCACTATGTAAATAGGGATTTTCTCATATATTAGATATGTTACCATCTTACCTAGAGATATCTCGCCTTTCAGCGAATAATCCCTTCTTTAAATTTCATATCAAAGTAGACAAGGTTGCAATGTTACCACTCCATAACCTACTATTTGATATAGTTCATAAGAATATCTTATCGTAACTCCAAAAACACACTGACGCCAATTTCATAGATCTAACACTTTTGGAGATGCTTGTTTCTAGGGTTCCATCAATTTTGCTAGTCTTATCTTGAGCCATAAGCATGCCATTTTTGTTAAGGACAAAAATAGTCATGTTTTGGTCTATGGATTCTTGTTGGGAATGATTTTTGATCACTCTGGGCTCTAGTTAAAACATGGCAATATCAGACCACTAAGGATCTTTTGGGTAAGGTGAACTAGGTTGCAGTGCCTGATCATCCCAGGGGAGATTAATTCACCACTTTAGAGGCTTTGGGCATCGTTGAATGTTAAGGAAACAAAGATTTTTTCACTAAAGAAGTCTAATTTGACATCAATAAATCAGTTGCATATTCTTATGGACTTGAACATTCTGGTTTGGAGGAAGAGAATGTGTGTTTGAAGGTTGACTTTGCTTTAGATCAGGAAGTTCTATTAGCTGAAAAATCCACAAAGTCTAATAATCTAAGAGGCCACTATGACTTTCTGAAAAAGGATCTTACCTTACCTCTCCTTCCGCATCCACTCCTTCCTAGCTTTTCCATACCATGTGTTCCTAGTGTATCTTCTCTTGCTTGTATTCTTTTCTTTTATTTATAAAATTACCAGTTAATGTACTTGGTTTTAGTTCCAATTGTTTTAGCGTTGACAATGTTGTTGATTTCAATGCAACCCTTAGTATTATACTTTTATGCTTTATTGATATATTCTTATGATATCAGAAGGGGGATGGTGTTATATATGATTATTTACTAGTCTTATAACATGTTACTTCGAGTTCTATGTTTTTGTAACATTTTTCAGCAGGTTGAAAGCGCACACAGATTCATTGTTTTGTCATCGTCAAATGGGGGAATTTTTAGACAGATATAGGTTTTGAAAAGTGACAGGTGCAAAGAATGGTTAACAAATATGACCATAGAAAGACCAAATCTGAACTGGGCATAGAGAGAAAGAATAATGTTGAGGCGATGGAAATAATACAGTACTCCGGTCCCATGAGGAAAAGGAACCACTACAAGTATTCAAAGTCCCATGAGTAAACGGAATCACTACATATTTGCTTAAGTAGAATTGAAGTAGGAATCGACTCTTTGTTCTATAAATAGTGCAAGGTTTTCTTCAAAGAAGTTTGTGTGCACTTACATAGAGATACATGTAAAATATAGTCTTAGTCTGAGATAGTTTAAATTGATTTTTATTTGAAGTTTTGCGGAGAAAAAAATTTGAAGAATTATATTTTATTTAGTTTGAGTATTTTTTTTAAGGTTGTCGTAATTTTTTTTTTCTGTGAAATGTAGTGTAGTTGGATGTTTGAGGTAGGGGCAACATGAAGATCTAGGACATAAAGCTAGAGGTTTGTGTTCTGAATCTAGGTATTAGAGTATATAATTTCTAAGGTTATATTAGTTTGCAAACGTTTGTAGTTTGAAGTTTTATTGAGTTAATAAAAGTTTGAATGTGAAATACTTCAAATATGCTGACTTTGAACTGCTAAACATTCTAAAGATCAGATTTCCCATAAAAGATCCTTAGAAGAATTATGGAGGTCATGATTGCAACACATATCTGAATATACCTGTGTTCATTCATATTAATATGTCTTAATCTTAATGAAAATAATGAGTCTCTATACATAATTGGTCTTCTTGACAATACAAAGTAGGAGCAAAAAGTTTAAACTTACGGTGTACTTCAATACCTTTTGACGTTTTGCTTGCGATGGGCTTTGCACAATATCATTTTGTTGAATGGAGGTTCGGACATCTTCCTTAGGAGGCTGCAGACACGTAATGTTAAGTTTATGCAGGTTACATAAGTATACATAGAGAAAAAGTTGACGGAAAATACACTTACTTTCGAAGTTGATTCATGAACGTGTTTGTATCTAGCGGATGCACCAATCCCAGGACTGTTATCCATGTTATCTATAGTTGCTCCAGGTTTGGAAGCTTCCTTTATATGAAGTTTAACATATGGGAAATAGATTTGTGTTATGTTAGGCATTTAGAGAAAAAATAAAAGACACTTTAAGAAGCAATGTTTTGAAAAATAGCTAAAAAAAACATTCTAATGTATAAAAAAAAATTATTTTTACGAAAAAAAGAAAAAATAAATCATGTACAATAATGGAAAACAATACTTGCTGATATTTAATTTAAGATACGCCTCTTCTACATGTATACCCCCCAATCACTTTTACTGAGATACACCATCCAAAAAGATAAAAATAGAAATTAACATAACCCTATAAGAATAGTTTCAAAATAATTACCTTTGATATCTTCTGGTTGTTCTTTACCAAGCACCGTCTTCTCAACAAAGTCATATAGATTATTTTTATTTTTTGTTTTAGTGTCTTCAACGGATTTTTTTTTTTCGGCATTAGATTTCTCTTTATTTTGCACCATCTTCATGGGGGATTTCCTTCCCTTTTCAATTTTCACTCCAAATATCTGTTGAATCAATCAAAAGATGTGATCAATCGAGGTATCTATTCAAATTTAAGAATTCATGCGTACCAAAAAGTAAAACATTTCCTCTATAGTACTAATGGATTTAAAGTGGACAAGCTAAGTATTAAAATTGAAACAAACAATTCAATTAATTAGGAGCAGAACTGCTATATGAAGCTTTCTCCTAATAATAATAATAATTATAAAAAGTTAGAACATATCATGTATGAAAATCTTTTCCCAATTTAAGAAAACATGGAAAATGAATAAATAGACTTGTTTTTATTTTTAGAAAAATAGCAATAGGATAACGGTTATATTTCCCAGTACATGTATAAATTAATGAAAAATATAACCTTTTTAAATTATAGTTGTTTTGCCTATGCTAAACATAGATTGAGCATTAAGTCATACAAATATGAAAATATCTCATAAATCATTAAACCTATTTATCAAGTTATTAATTCATAATCTAGTGAATGTGACAAAAATAATTCCTCTATGAAGTCAAGGAATGTGTGTTTGTGAGGAGTTTTGCGCTTAAACCATCTTTGATCTATAGGCTAAACTTAGGTAGGTTATCCATGTGATATATTAATGGACAAAATCATCTTTTTACTATTCAAAAAGTTACAATATTCATCCCTCCATTAGTTCAAGAAACTAACCGCAATAGTCGAAACAAACTTTATTCAAAGATATTTATGTTATGTCATTTTCAGTTATGCATCTTTTACGAAAAAATATTTAGTTATTCAACATCCTCCCCAGTTGTACTAAAACCCAAATAAAAATTAATGAATCATTTTCTTCATTCTATCTTTTCTTGTTCATGGAACGAGCTACCTTTTAAGAATTTTGATTTTGTATACTCATCAATTGAAAACTTGTTCGTTGAATTCCAATCTCCTTTGAACAGTTGTTTGAATAATTTGATTTGACAAATATATTGTAATTACAAATCCTCTAGCCTCTAGGATTTGAAGAAGCACAATTTTTACAAAACAACGGGATCGTTTCAAACAAATATCACTACTCAAATTTCAAGTCCCAGGATTCTCCATGTTTTGAGAGAAGGGAGGAGAAGTTGTATGATATATAATTCATCAAGCTAAGAATTTTATGTGTTTATAAAAAATGGGGCAGCAAAAGGAATTTATTGAAATATTCTTAATAATTTTACTAAGCATAAAGGGGATTTAAATAGTCAATTTGAGCATATTATATCAAGAATATATATTCTTGTTAATTTAAAATTGATCAACTAATGGAAGGTAAATTTGTTTTATGAATGGTAAAATGATCTTTCAAATTTTCAAGAACATTTTTTTTTCACCTTGAAATTTGGGGCTACCAACATTTTGCCTAGCATGATAATTCATAGAATTATTTCGTACATATATCAAGATAGTTTTGCCCTACTATGAAAAATGAGATAAAACAACAAATGAAAAATGATTTCAGATTCATGATAGGAGAAGTAAGCAATTATTTTTCTAAAGCAGTAACACTTGGTAGGTCAAACTGTAGAAGAAAAAGTGAATAGAAAGGAGGCAATAATGAAAAAAAATTAAAATTTTTGAAGTATGAAACTCACCATGATAGAATCATTGTCTTTCATTGTAAAATCAAAATAAGATGGAATTTAACATATCTGTCTTCTCAACCTGAATTAAATGAAGGAATAACCAGTTCAGAAAAAAATAGCTAATAGAATTCTAGAGAACTTCTAAAAAATTCAGAAAAAAATCAAGAAAAATCTTTGCTTTATCAAAACATGAATAAATTTTAGAGAAAAAATCATCAGGAAACAACATAACAAAAAGGAAGAAACAACAAAAAAATAGAATGTGGAATTTTGAAAACTCACTTTCTTTTTAATTTTGCTCAAGAATTTGGTGTTCGTTAGGAAATATCTACATACATACCTACATACGTACATACATATATATATATATAGACAAACACACAAAAAACACCTTGAATATGGTATTTTTTGTACTCTTCTTTGAATTTTGAGTTCACATTTTTATTTCGAGCTTTATCTTTTTTACTTTTGTAAATTCAATCTATATATATATATATATATATATATATATATATATATATATATATATATATATATATATATATATTAATAAAATATATGTTGAATCATTACTATAAATTGTCTAAAAGTCTAGTAACAAATTAAAGAATTGTTACATGAATTGCCAATGGAAAACAACACAAAGAGAAAGAAAACTTCAAGCAAATGTTCCCATCTTTATTTTTTCTCAATCTTCTATACACAATTTGTGAAAATGAGAAGCATCAAGGTCTCTTATAAAAATAATAATAATAATAATAATAATAATAATAATAATAAATGTAGTTTATAAAGTAAATATAGGATATAGATTTTCTCATAATTTTCCGTCAAAGGTCAATTAAACAATCAACTCGAAATAGACTTTTTAACACGCAATTAATTCATTTTGCCTGTATATGAAGAATAATAATTATTTTTTCATTTTACATATAATAACAATTGCATCTATATTATAAACTAAATGGAGATGATATGAAAATAAATACATGAAGATATGACTCAAGGAGTTAGAAAAAGTGTCTATGGTCAGTCAAACATAATTAATTTAGTTAAAAATTAATTTATATGAAGAAACTCATTAATTAAAGTAATAATGTAAAAAATTTAAATTTTAAAAGAATTAATTTCTTTCTTAGAATAGTGAAACTTTAATCTTTGACTTTTAACAAATATTAATAGTTTAATTATTTATTATCAAGGTGAAATTTTTATCCATGGGGAATTTCATGTGACAAGGTTTATTTTTAAATAAAAAAGAGATTAGTGTATTACACACACCTCTGAGGTGTGTTTCTCTAACTAATATGTGATAGTTTAGGTAAGAAACTCAAAAAAAAAAAAAACAGATTATCTTTTTATATGGAACAAAACATTTCTCAAAAACTATTTTTTCATTTTTTTCATATTCGATATGTAAGAATGTCACCAACATGGATTATACTTCAATGGTAAAAATGCTCTATCCTTGAATACAATTTTTGACTTTAAGCACTGTGTATGCAGAACATATCTGTTGAATGCCTTGAATCGGACCCGCTACAAACAGAAAGGACGGGGGTCTCGCTGCCCGGTCAGCGAGTCGGGGGGTCCAGGGGGGCGACGCGCCCCCTGGCCTGGGGGTCCGGGGGGGCGGAGACGCCCCCGGGCCGACGGTATACAATGTTGTTGTATTGGGCCCTTAATTTTCTGTTGATTCTGTATGTTGGGCCCAAGCCTGTTAGGGCGTAGCTTAGCACTATATATAGACGCTATGGGAAACCCTATTCTGTAATTCTGTTTTTGCCTCTCCATAATAAAACTGCTCCCTCTCTTCCCGTGGACGTAGCCAATTTGTTGGTGAACCACGTAAATCTGTTGTCTTATTTTTCGCGTTTATATTTTCTCGTATTATCTCAAATTCCGCACAACAAATTGGTATCAGAGCCTCTCGGTTAATCGGTGTTCTTGGAGAATTCGAGATGTCTGCTTTGAACGTGAAAATCGACAAATTCACAGGGAGGAACAGTTTCAGTTTATGGCAGATCAAGATGCGGGCCTTGTTGAAACAGCAAGGCTTCTGGGCGCCGTTGTCGAAAGACAAGAACGCCGTCGTTACTCCTGAGATGGCGATTCTGGAGGAAAAGGCGCACTCGACGATCATGCTGTGTCTCGCGGATGACGTCATCACGGAGGTCTCGGATGAAGAGACTGCTGCTGGTCTGTGGTTGAAGCTGGAGAGTTTGTACATGACAAAATCTCTAACCAACAAGCTGCTTCTGAAACAACGTCTATTCGGTTTACGAATGGCTGAAGGTACACAACTCAGGGAACACTTAGAGCAATTGAATACTTTGTTATTAGAATTGCGTAATATCGATGTGAAGATCGAGGATGAAGATGCTGCCCTGATTCTGTTAGTATCTCTCCCAATGTCGTTTGAGAATTTTGTTCAATCGTTCATTGTTGGGAAAGATACTGTGTCACTGGAAGAAGTCAGATCAGCCCTTCATAGCAGGGAATTACGGCATAAGGCTAACGGCACAAGTACGGACATACAGCCTTCCGGTCTGTTCACCAGTAGCAGAAAGGGAAGGAAAAACGGCGGAAAGAAAAATAAGCCGATGTCGAAGGGTGCAAAGCCGGATGATGTTTGTAATTACTGCAAGGAGAAGGGACATTGGAAATTTGATTGTCCGAAGAAGAAGAAGCAATCGGAAAAACAATCAGTGTCTGCTGCTGTTGCTGAAGAAGACACCAATTCTGAAGAAGATATTGCCCTAGTTGCGGATGAGCACACTCATCATTCAGATGTGTGGGTTCTTGATTCTGGGGCATCCTATCACATCTGTCCTAGGAGAGAGTGGTTCACGACTTATGAGCAGGTAGACGGAGGCAGCATCTCGATGGCCAACAGTTCTGTCTGCAAGGTGGTTGGGACAGGCTCGATCAAGATAAGGACACATGACGGTAGCTTCTGCACATTGAACGAGGTCAGGCACGTTCCATTGATGACGAAAAATCTGATATCTCTCAGTCTTTTGGACAGCAAGGGATTCAGCTGGTCGGGAAAAGATGGAGTCTTGCGGGTCTGGAAGGGTTCAAATTTGATTCTGAAAGGTGTCATGCGTGGTACTTTGTATTTTCTACAAGGTTCCACGGTTACAGGTTCAGCCCATGTTGCATCGTCAGAATTTCACCAGAAGGATATGACTAAGTTATGGCACATAAGACTTGGTCATATGGGTGAAAGAGGGATGCAAATTCTGTCAAAGGAGGATTTACTTGCTGGTCATAAGGTTAAGAGCCTAGAGTTTTGTGAACATTGTGTTTTTGGAAAACTACATCGCAACAAGTTTCCAAAGGCCATTCATAGAACAAAAGGCACACTTGATTATATCCATTCTGATTGCTGGGGTCCATGCCGTGTTGAGTCTTTGGGAGGCTGCAGATTTTTTGTGTCCATTATTGATGACTACTCAAGGATGACTTGGGTGTACATGATGAAGCATAAAAGTGAAGCCTTCCAGAAGTTCAAGGAGTGGAAAATTTTGATGGAAAATCAAACAGGGAAGAAGATCAAGAGGTTGCGAACTGATAATGGGCTGGAATTCTGTTGGTCTGAATTTGATCAATTCTGTAAGGATGAAGGGATTGCTCGACATCGCACAGTCAGAAATACACCACAGCAGAACGGTGTAGCTGAGCGGATGAATCAAACACTTCTGGAGAGAGCAAGGTGCATGCTCTCTAATGCTGGGCTAGATAGAAGATTCTGGGCAGAAGCGGTTAGTACAGCTTGCTACTTGATTAACCGCGGACCACATACAGGTATACAGTGCAAGACACCTATGGAGATGTGGTCTGGAAAAGCTGCTGATTATTCAAATCTGAAAGCTTTTGGTTGTACGGCTTACTATCACGTCAGTGAAGGTAAGTTAGAACCAAGAGCTAAAAAGGGAGTATTTGTGGGCTACGGAGATGGAGTGAAAGGTTTCAGAATCTGGTCTCCAGCAGAAAAGAGGGTTATTATGAGCAGGAACGTTGTCTTTGATGAAAGTCCTCTGCTTAGAACCATTGTGAAGCCTACAACTACGTCAGAAACTGGGAGTCTTGACAAACAGGTGGAGTTTCAAGTCATTCAGAACGAGAGCGATTTAAAGGAACCTGAAGAGGAGGATCAAGAGCCACAGACTGAAACTGATATTCCAGAATCTATGCCATCAGATATCCATCAGAGTATAGCTCAAGATCGGCCAAGGAGGGTTGGAGTTCGGCCACCTACGAGGTATGGTTTTGAGGACATGGTGGGTTATGCACTGCAGGTTGCTGAAGAGGTAGATACATCTGAGCCGTCTACTTACAAAGAAGCCATTTTAAGTTCTGATTCTGAAAAATGGTTTGCCGCTATGGGAGATGAGATGGAGTCCCTACACAAGAATCAGACATGGGATCTGGTCATACAGCCTTCGGGGAGAAAGATTATTACTTGCAAATGGGTTTTCAAGAAGAAGGAAGGGATATCACCAGCAGAAGGAGTCAAGTATAAAGCCAGGGTTGTTGCCAGAGGTTTCAACCAAAGAGAGGGAGTGGACTATAATGAGATCTTCTCACCAGTGGTCAGACATACTTCCATCCGAGTGTTACTAGCGATAGTTGCACATCAGAATCTGGAGCTTGAACAACTTGATGTGAAGACAGCGTTTCTACATGGAGAGTTGGAGGAAGAGATATACATGACTCAGCCGGATGGTTTCCAAGTTCCAGGGAAGGAAAATCACGTCTGCAAGTTGAAGAAGTCCTTATATGGACTTAAGCAGTCTCCAAGGCAGTGGTATAAAAGGTTTGACAGCTATATGGTGAAGTTGGGCTATACTCGGAGCTCATATGATTGTTGTGTCTACTACAATAGGCTCAATGATGATTCATTCATCTATCTGGTGCTTTATGTAGATGATATGTTGATAGCTGCAAAGAAGAAGTATGACATTCAGAAGCTGAAGGGTTTACTTAGTGCTGAGTTTGAGATGAAGGATCTGGGAGCCGCTCGGAAGATTTTAGGGATGGAGATCATTAGAGACAGAGAGAGAAGGAAACTTTTCTTGTCACAGAGAAGCTACATTCAGAAGGTCTTGGCGAGGTTTGGCATGTCTTCATCTAAGCCCATTGATACCCCCAGTGCTGCCAATATCCATCTCACTGCCATGTTCGCTCCACAGTCAGAAGAAGAGAAGGAGTATATGTCACGAGTCCCTTATGCCAGTGCCGTAGGAAGTTTGATGTATGCTATGGTCTGTACAAGGCCAGATTTAGCACATGCAGTCAGTGTAGTGAGCAGATTCATGGGACAACCAGGGAGAGAACATTGGCAGGCTGTGAAGAGAATTTTCCGGTACCTTAGAGGTACATCTGACGTTGGTCTCATTTATGGAGGTGATACTCAGTGCTTGGTTACTGGCTATTCTGATTCAGACTATGCTGGAGATGTTGACACAAGAAGATCGATGACTGGCTATGTGTTTACCCTTGGAGGATCTGTCGTCAGTTGGAAGGCAACTTTGCAACCTACAGTGACTTTGTCTACTACGGAAGCGGAGTACATGGCCTTGACAGAGGCTGCAAAAGAAGGGATTTGGTTGAAAGGGCTGGTTAGTGATCTTGGTCTGCATCATGATCAGGCTACGGTGTATTGTGACAGTTTGAGCGCAATTTGTCTAGCCAAGGATCAAGTCCATCATGAGAGAACCAAGCATATTGACGTAAGGTATCATTTTCTAAGAAGTGAGAAGAGAATCAAGGTGAAGAAAGTAGGAACTGCTGATAATCCTGCTGATATGTTCACAAAGCCGGTTCCACAGAGCAAGTTTCAACACTGTTTGGACTTGCTCAACATCAGAAGCTGTTAATTGCCCTGCGGGGCAACTCTGAGGAAGAGGGGGAGGCTTGGCACTATCATAGTGCGTCTGAAGAATCTGTTCGGAGAATTCAAGTCAAGGTGGAGATTTGTTGAATGCCTTGAATCGGACCCGCTACAAACAGAAAGGACGGGGGTCTCGCTGCCCGGTCAGCGAGTCGGGGGGTCCAGGGGGGCGACGCGCCCCCTGGCCTGGGGGTCCGGGGGGGCGGAGACGCCCCCGGGCCGACGGTATACAATGTTGTTGTATTGGGCCCTTAATTTTCTGTTGATTCTGTATGTTGGGCCCAAGCCTGTTAGGGCGTAGCTTAGCACTATATATAGACGCTATGGGAAACCCTATTCTGTAATTCTGTTTTTGCCTCTCCATAATAAAACTGCTCCCTCTCTTCCCGTGGACGTAGCCAATTTGTTGGTGAACCACGTAAATCTGTTGTCTTATTTTTCGCGTTTATATTTTCTCGTATTATCTCAAATTCCGCACAACAATATCAACGGGAGTGTATTTCCCTGAATGGGTCCTACTGTTCTCCAATGTAGGCTCCAGAAACCGAGTGGTAAACCTAAAAAAATTTTATAAGAATGATTTAGAAAGAAGGTTCCTTAGAGATTAAAAACAAAAGAGAAGAGAAAAACTCCTATATGGAGGTGAAACAAGTCGTATTCCACATTGATTATGTCCTCCTTACCCTCTAACACACCTCATCCTTGCCTCATCTTTGTATCCCCCATCCTCACCCCTAAGCGGAACCAACCCCACTTCCATTAGTATTTTCTACATTATGTACTAATACCTAGTGATAAAATCCACGGAGAAATATTTACATTTCGAGGCTGGAAGTGATGGAACCTTGCCGCGTTCTTGAACTAGGGTTCTTGTCCATTTTCTCCTTTTTTGCTTCTAATTTCCTAAGTTTTGTATTAATGATTTGACTTAGGTAACTTCTAGTTATTTTTTAGGCTTAAAAAGACTAAAATCTTATGATTTAGGGTAAAAGACATCTTACGGTTTAAATAAAGTAAGAAAAGACCAAAAGACCCCTGAGTTAATCACTGTCGAACCAAACGACGACCTGGACTGACTTTACCATAAAGATCATATTATTTTACTCGAAGGTCTAATTTTAGCAAACTCGGGGGATATGGAAAGCTAATTCAATTATCTATCATTTTGTGCTAATATTTATGATAAATTAAAGTTGATCTGACTGCATTTTCCCCTTAATTATGTGCTAATTTTCATCTATGGTCATACCTATGATCCGTAGGTCCATCTACGGACCGTACAGGTCAATCGTGGTTCTTGTCAGAGAGTGGGTGTATGGGGTCTTGATCAATAAACATAGACTACGGACCGTAGTCTCTGTAGTCTGACCTACGGACCGTAGGTCCATCCGTCGTTTGACACTTACTTAAATTTTTTGGGCTGAGTTTTTCTTTGGGGGGATTCAAACACAAACGATGGATGCACAGTACGGGCCGTAGATCAGACTACGGTCCATAGATGGTAACTTTCGGTTGCACTTGCATATTTCTAAAAAGCTAATTTCTGGTCTTTTTAAGATACAGGTTGTTACACCTTTCATGATGTAAGTTCTAGAACAAAGCATCCAAATTGCGAGTAGATCGATTCTAGGTTCTCATTTCAACAGCTTCTTCAGTGATGAGTCATCATATTTCGAGGACAATAGACATGCTTGTAATCTTAGTCTTTTTATTTAGTTTTAAGTTTTGTTAGAATTAGATGGGGTACATGTCCCAGCAATTCAACTCAGTTAGATGCTTTTCAAACGTATTAGTAGAATCAACTTGAATTGTGAAGTTAAATATTTCAGTTGTTATTCAACTCTTTGTATGTTTAATACTTTCATACTAGTAGAGTATTCCCCACTTTCAGTAATCCATTGTTTTAGCTTCCATAGAGTACATGTCTTAGTCAATTGCTGTCAGTAAGCTTTATACATGCTAGACATAGAGTTAGCTTGAGTTCACTCATGATCCTAAGTCCTACGTTACGTCACAGGGGTAGCCTCGGTTGTGAGATATAGTTACAATCAAATACTTTATTTGTGCAACTTTGAGTTAGGATGAGATATTTTTAAAACATTGCTTACTAAAAATACATATAGCTGGAAAACAATAAGTGAAATATAGTATAATGCATGGAAACGATTAGAGCAACATACATAAGGCATAAATAAAGCTCCTTTTCGAATAAACATCGAAATGGTGTGGAGAACTTCAAATTTTGACACTTTATCCTTTAATGATTTAAGTTGCGTAAACTGGAGCTTTAGGCCAAAATGATGCAAGGGCTAGTTTCTGAAAAGTAAGCATCAAATGAAATTATTGAGGTGGTGATGTTTGTGCTCAGCATGACCATTTGTTTAGGGGGATTAGAAGGGTAATACAATTGGTGATTAATTCTCTTATGATGGAATATGGATATAAATTGTGTTTTATCATAATCTTTACCCCCTTTAGATTGGAAATATGAAATTCTGAATCGAAGATATTAAATATCATATTATATAATTTAATAACTCTTCCAAAAAAATTCAATGTTGAATAAAACGACTAATGTTATTAGTAATTTTGGATGTACTAAGGACAACAACTAATGTTTGAGAATCATGTCATGACTCAAGATTGCCGCTAGTCGTGACATGGTGCTTGGAGCCACATATGAACCTAAGGAAACATCGTGGACTAGCATGAAACTAAGATTATATATATATATATATATATATATATAAGATAATTGAATGCCAAACGACAGTAGTATAGAAATATCTGTAGACGAAGAACTGAGTACATATAGTTGAATTTGAATTGTCTTGTTTTAAAAGTTCTACTAAGATGAGATACTAGGACAAACCCCTAGCTAACTCCAACTGTTTGAAATTGAAATTAAAGGACTGAAAGGGGATATAAGTGTTGTCCTCAAAAATATGAGGACTCAACAACTCGGATGTTGCTCACTGAAGATAGTACTAATAATTAACTGCAAGCTGGATATTGAGTGTTGGAACCTATATTATTAAACAATATTTGCAGAAAGTATATATCAGTAATTTGAATATAATAAGTTGGTAAGATAACACATGATAAGTGTAATAACTAAACATGATGGATCTATAAGACATGTTGACGCAATAACCAAGTAAAATAACATAAAATTTAGATCTACTGAATTGAAATACTGAAATACACAATCATGCAATAACCAAAAGACTCTTTGTAGGAGAAACTAAAATCGACATATAACCATGTGAGATACTACATATATTTTGATGTATAATCTAAATTTACCTCACTCTTCCTAATCAGAAGGCTGAGGAGAACGGGGTAGAACAGATGTTTGAGTTTCCTTTTTGACTATGTTCTTTTTGAACTTTTGAGAGGTCCAATGCTCATTCAATGTTTTCCATATATCTTCACTAATCCATGATGGCCTCTGATCATGTTTTCGAGCATACCAAAGCAAATCACTCAACCTACGAGAACATTTTCTGAAAAAAATTTCTCGTATCTTATTCTCATGCTCGAGAGACCATGTACACTTCATCTACATATAATTGAATTTTTAGATGTAATAACTTTCCAACATAATAAGTGTTTTTATTTAAACAATATATACATCACTAATATATATGTCATGCTTCCAGATTGATTTACTTGTTTGAGACCAAGGAATTATTAAAAACTTCAAGTAGATAATCGATTTACTTTTACCTTGAAGTCAGCAAACATTCTCTCTCTAATGTTTAATGGAACATCTTTCCAGTACCTCCATGGCTCGTCATAACACGAACACATTGATTGGACCATAGCCTTCACAAGCTGAATAGAAGGATAAAACCTGCATCATATTTAAAATTGTGATGTTACCGAAGCTACTACAAAATCAAAACAAATGAATACAAGGATAAAAAAATCAAAATATAATAATGCGGCTAAAGTAGTTTATAGTAGAGCACTTCTCATTTTGCACAAGGCTCCACTTATTAACAAAACAATTAAAAAGATTACATTAATACTTACCCCAATCCATTGGGAATAATACTCAATCTCTGGAGTTCATCATACTTTCCAACATTTGGAGGATTTTGCCTCTGTGCAGAAGCTTGTGTACTAGGCCGTGTTGCTTGTGGACGACTGTTACCTCCAATAGCCATCTAAAAAATAAGTGTAAGAAAAAATAACAGATTTATCAAATGAATCGATGTTGAAGTCCTATTAACTCTAGAAAATGAGCTCTGAAATGGAGATAAATACAAAAAAATATTTCTCAATGATACAGAATCTTAATCTTAATCATTCAAATCAACCCATTAAGTGCATTTGTTTTCTTTCCTTTTGAACCTCTGAATGGGTCTTAACAAATATGAAAGAATAAGATCGATAACAGAATCTTACCACCATTCGGAGGCTCGTTATTCTTCACACCACTTACTTTTCTTCTCAACCACGTACCATTTTTTCTCTCCTTTTCTGATATGTGTGAATTCAATGTAATTATCTCTTTGGAGTCTCATTGATGACTAAAATAAATAGTTTGAGTAAAGATTGCCTCTACATATGTAATTAATCTTATGAAAAAATAAGTATTTTTCCCTAATTAGTGGTTTTATTTTTCAACTTATCCATGTTTACAAAGTTCAAATATATCTGAATATAACAAACAATTGTTAACAAAGCTAACTTTAGCCTTCGAGTTATTTGGAGATTTTGATCGACATGACCTTAATTCCTTAGAAAATTCATATTATCTTGTTGTGGTATTTTTATATATTAATATATAGGTTTTATTTGTATTTTAGATGATAAAAGTTTAATATAAAAAATAGGTTTTTCTAATATTATTTTCTATCAAAAAAAATTATTTTGCTGAAATGAGATTTTATAATTTGTATTGATACACTGTAATTTCATATGCACAATTAGATATTTAAAACAAACAAAGTTAATCATTTGGTGTTCAGATCCACAGACTATCTAAAAATTGAAATGAACACTCAAATCCGTACATCTAGATCTTAACTCACATTGTTAGGTAGAGATAGGTTTTGAATAGTGAAAGATGAAAGCAACGAGTTCAACAAACATGATCGGAAAAGACAAAATCCTAATTAGACATAGAGAAAAAGAATAATGTTGAGATGGTGGAAATAATACAGTACTCCAAGTTCCATGAGGAAAAGGAACAACTACAAGAATACCAAGTTTAATAAGGAAATGGAATCACTAGGAGTTTATTGAAGTAGAGTTGAAGTAGGAAGGGACTACTGTTCTATACACAGAGCATGGTTTTCTCCAAAGAAGGTTGTGCACTTACATAGGCGATACGAGTAAAACATAGTCTTAATGTGAGAGAGTTCAAATTGAAGTGTTGTTGAAATGCTGCGAAGAACATAATTAAAGAATCCTAGTATTTTTAGTTTGAGTCTTTTGTTAAAGTTGTTGCAATTAACTTCCTATGAAATTTAGTGTTTTTGGTTTTTTGAGTTGGGGGCAACTTAAAGATGTTGGAGAAAAGTTTATAATTTCTTAGGCTACATTACTATGTAATTATTTGTAGTTTGAAGTTTTATTGAGTTGATAAAAGTTTGAAAGTGAATCTGCTGGGCAATTACAAACGGGCTTATTTTGGAATAATGAATATTCTAAGGAACATATAACCCATACACGATCACTAGAAGAATTATATAGGTCATAATTTCAACAATTATTCTCAGAGCTGGATATCTCAATAAAGAGTCTAATAACTCAAGGTCAGAACACTATGACTTTTGATGAGATTCAAGAAAATCTAAAACATATGAGATGAATGTCGAAAGTGCCAAAAGAAGTGAAGAAAATAAATATAAGAGTCTTGCTCTCAAGGCAACTGATGAGAATGATTAATCTGATCGATTGATGATGATATATCTATGATAAGCAAAAATTTCAAGGAACACTTCAAGAAAGGCAAGAACTATGGAGAATCATTCTCCTACCAAGGAGAATAACACAAAAAAAGGCCTGAATGAAGGATATTATAAATGTGGTGAAACTGACCATCAAGTCAATAATTATCCTTTGTGGAAAGTTGAGTGGAGAAAATAAAGGGTAGAAAATTAGAAAAGAGAACTGGGAAACAAAAGGAAAAATAATGAAAAGGAAAATAATCAAGTTATATATTCTAGTTGGGAAACAAGTACAAATAACTCTGAGGAGCATGATGACATTGCACTTATGTCCATAGAAGATTCAGAACCTCAATCTAATTCTGACACTGAGGAAGAGAAGATAAACATTTCTTATCACAAAGATTAAGCTAGGAAGAAATTATCATATTTAATGCTCACTCTCATAAATACCAAACCAAAATTGAACCGTGACAAGATTCAGTTCGTAGCTTCTATGAGTAGTCTGAAGTTTGAGTATACTGATCTTGTAAAACTCAATACTGAGCTATAAGAAAAGAACAAAGATCTTCTTGAAAAGACTCATCAACTTGATTCTTGTAACTTTTCCCTCAAATCTGAAATCTTAAAATTAAGTGTCATCGCTAAGGAAAAAGATAAGGAGTGTGACCAACCACTACGTTAATAAGATGTCAAAAGGCTTAAAGACGAATTATTCTCAGATAAGTAAAAATCTAAGAGAATGAATCTTGAATAATCTTGCATTAAAGATTTGTTTGAACAAGCAAATAAATGGACTAAGTTTTCCATGATTGTAACCCGTCTAGGAACTAACGTCCATAACACAAAAGATAGAATAGGTTTTGATAACCAATCTATGAATGGCAATCCTGGTCACTCTAGAAACACATGTGCTTTACAACCAGAATCAATAATAACAAAAATATTCGAACTAACATGGAGTAGTAGTGGGAGGTGGACAAAAAGGACAAGTTAAGGGCATTCAAAAAATAGGTAAAACTAGGAACCCTCAATCGAAAATGTGTAATATGTCGGAGTCTTGAATTACAACTTGCTCAGCATAACACAACTTTGTGATAAAGGAAAAAAGGTAATTGTCTCTTCCATAGAAGTTGAAGTAATAAATCTCGAAAAAGAGAAAATTTTCTTAACTGGACAAAAATATAGCATGTATATATTGTAGATACTACAAATGTATGGGCTGAAAATCTTATATGTCTAAGTGTAATGGATAGATATCCTTCACTATGGCATAAATGTCTAAGTCATGCTAGTCATACAATTAATTAAATAAAACTTATTTCTCAAGATTTAATAACAGGACTTCCTAAACCTAGTTTAAAGAAGAAAGATTTTATGAAGAATGTACTCGAAGAAAATAGATAAAAACATTCTTTAAATATAAACAGGTTATAAGATCAACAAGATGCTTAGAATTGGTACACATGGATATATGTGTACCTATGAGGGTTAGAAGTATAGTAGGAAAATGTGTTTTTACTAGAGAGGAGTTTACAAGGTACATTTTTCATGCATTTGAAGCCTTTTGTACATTAATAAGAAAACTTCAAAAGAAATTTGACAAAAAACTGATGGTTATTAGAAATGATCATGGAACTAAATTTGAGAACACTAACTTTGTTCAATATTATGAATCTCATGGGGTTGACCACAATTTATCTTCTCCTAGGACTCCTCAACAAAATAGAGTAGAAAAAAATGAAAAATAGAACCCTTCAAGAAATGGTTATAACTATGATGATTGCTAGCAATATAACTAATCAATTTTGGGATCAATCCATGAATACTGCATGATATACTATAAATAGATGCATGTCTAGATCTATACTAAATAAAACTCCCAATGAATTACTAAAATGCATAAAGCCTAACATATCTCACTTAAGAACCCTTAGGTGTAAATTGTTCATTTATAATAATGGAAAGAAAATATTAGGAATGTTTGATTCTAGAAATGATGAGGGAATTCTTCTAGCATATTCTTCATATAGAAAAGCTTTTAAAATTCGAAATAAATTATTAATGTATTTAAAAGAGAGGACATGTATTATTTGTTGAAAAAAATGTTATAGCAAACCAAAGTCTTCAAGATGAACCATTAATATTATATGCTAATAATGAAAAAAAAAGTACACGAACCATGTTCTTTCTCTGCAGATGATGTTAACACTTCTCTGTCTCATGGAGCAAAGGAAGAAAACTCAGAAGAAAGATCTGAGTAAAATCAAAGAGAGTCGATTGATAATTATGAGAGAGTTTTTTTTAGTGTGGGTCATGTGCTCGATTTCAAGATAATCCTAAGGAACCTCATTTACATGTTGTTAAAAGGATTATGCGCTACCTAAAACGAACCACAAACTTGGGACTCTAGTACCCAAATGGAAGCAATTTCAAACTAGTAGCATTGATGCAAACTATGAAGGAAACTTAGTGGAGAATGAGAGTTCTACATGTATGGATAACTTCTTAAGGTCATGTTTTATCTTTTGGGAAACAAAGACATATATTTTGTTCTATCTATTTTCGAAGCATAATAAGTTGTTATGTTATTTTGTCTCAACTTCTATGGATCAACAACTCAAATACTTTGAGTTGAAAAATGGATGTTCTCCAATTTTTTGTGACAATACTTGTGCAATAAATATTGCCAAAACCCAGTTCAACATAAAAGGACAAAATACTTTAACATTCGACATCACTTTTTAAGGGACAATGTAGAAAAGGGTTGGTCTCCATAATTTTTGTACTACTGAAAAACAAATCATAGATATCTTGATCAAGAAATTAGCAAGAGAACACTTTAAAAATAAAAAATTTGAACTAGACATGATTAAAATTGCCTAAGCCACCCTCCATGACTACTAAGAATACTATGCATGAAGAAAGAAAGCATAAACATCGAAAGATGGGGTCTGACTATCCTAAAATACAAGTATGTATTCAACTCTTAATTCAACCACAGATTCCTCACCACCACCCCCAAACCTATCAATACTACAATATCCTACCTTAACCTTTCTCTCAGTAAGTTTTGACAATTGTTATTTTCGAGGAACATGTTTGCACATCTATTTTGCTTGAAATTGTGTTTGTGGATTCCACTAGAATATATCATTGTGATGTTTCCCACACTTTACAACTTCATCTTAAGAGGATCTAGGGTTCTTTTTGGAGATTAATGGAATTTAGGAGGAACACACTAGGACCTTATCGCTGAACCTGGTTCACCCACCTGGCTCATCTCTGATCCATCTAGTTTAAGGGAATTTCGTATTAGCATAATATAGGAATGAAATATATGTTATGAGGATACCATGCACATTTCACATAATGTCCCTAAACGACAAAGTTCAAGATTACAGAAGGCTACTAGCAAGCCTGTGCTCGTGCCAATAGATAAACATCGACGGACTCATTCTACTACGTTGTTTATGGTTATCCTTGTTCGTATAACCCATGTAGTGAAAAGAGCTCTTAATTAAGGTCTCCTCTACTTTTAAACCAACAAATCCAAGTCCTCAAAAACCTCATTTATCCATCCCACTGACCCTACAAGAATACCTGATGAACCTGATGAGTTAGCACAGGCTAAGAATGGTAAAGGCATGGCTTCCTCTAGTTGTACTATAAAATGGGCTTCTTAACCTACTCTTTCCAAATGTACCATCTGTACTGTTTAAATTGATTAGTTTACTGATTCATATAGTCATAAAGTGTTTCTCTATTTCTAAATCTCTTCGGGATGAATTATAAGGGGAAATGAGAAGGAATAAATTTTGTCTAGAATTAGGTGATGATATTGAGGACACCCTATATATTAGGAATTCTGGGTTCATACACTTTAAGCAAGACATTATTCTCCACAGTAGGGTTATTACTATGTTTGGTGGTTCTTTGATGTGTACCCTTATAATTCTTCTAAATATACATGTTTGAACTAACTTGTTCCTTCCTGGCAATATGTGTCGCCATATGGGAAGATAAGAAACTCAGCTATTTCAGATCAATGCTTCTAGTTATCTACCTCTAATACTAGTACAGTTCATGCTGTCTCATTTACTCTCATTTATTAATGTATGGCACAAATTTTTGGGGTTCCTAATATAGGTTGGTCTCACTATGTAAATAGGGATTATTTCATATATTAGATGAGTTACCATCCTACTTAGAGATATCTCGCCTTTTAGCGAATGATTCCACCTTTGAATTTCATATCAAAGTAGACAAGGTTGCAATGTTACAACTCCAAAACCTACTATTTTATATATTTCAAAAGAATATCTTATCGTAACCCAAAAAACACACTGAGGCCAATTTCATAGATCTAACACCTTTGGAGATGCTTGTTTCTAGGGTTCCATCAATTTCCTGGTCTTATCTTGTGCCATAAGCATGCTATTTGTGTTTAGGAAAAAACTCGTCATGTTTTGCGCTATGAATACTTGTTTGGAATGATTTTTGATCACTTTGGGTCTCTAGTTTAAGCATGGCAATATAAGACCATTAAGGATCTTCTAGGTAAGGTGAACTAGGTTGCAATGCCTGATCCTCCTAGGGGAGATTAATTCACCACTTTAGAGGCTTTGGGCATCGTTCAATGTTAATGAAGCAAAGATTTTTTCACTAAAAAAGTCTAATTTGACATCAATAAATCAGTTGCATATTCTTATGAACTTGAACATTCTGGTTCAGAGGAAGAGAATGTGTGTTTGAAGGTTGACTTTGCTTTAGATCAAGAAGTTCTATTAGCTGAAAAATCCACAAACTCTAATAATCTCAAAGGCCACTATGACTTTCTGAAAAAGAATCTTACCTTACCTCTCCTTCCGCATCCACTCCTTCCTAGCTTTTCCATACCATGTGTTCCTAACGTATCTTGTCTTGCTTGTATTTATTTCTTTTATTTATAAGCTTACCTATTAATGTACTTGGTTTTAGTTCCAATTGGTTTAGCCTTGATAGTGTTGTTGATTTCATTGCAACCCTTAGTAATATACTTCTATGATTTATTGATATATTCTTATGATATCAGAAGGGGGATGGTGTCATGTATGATTATTTCCTAGTCTTATAACATGTTACTTCGAGTTCTATGTTTTTGTAACATCTTTCAGCAGGTTGAAACCGCACACAGATTCATTGGTTTGTCATCGTCAAAAGGGGGAACTTTTAGACTAATATAGGTTTTGAAAAGTGACAAGTGCAAAGAATGGTCAACAAATATGACCATTGAAAGACCAAATTTGAACTGGGCATAGAGAGAAAGAATAATGTTGAGGTGATGGAAATAGTACAGTACTCTGGTCCCATGAGGAAAAGGAACCACTACAAGTTTTCAAAGTCCCACGAGTAAAAGGAATCACTACAAATTTGCTTAAGTAGAATTAAAGTAGGAATCGATTCTTTGTTCTATAAATAGTGCAAGGTTTTCTTCAAAGAAGTTTGTGTGCACTTACATAGAGATACAAGTAAAATATAGTCTTAGTGTGAGAGAGTTCAAATTGATGCTTAGTTGAAGTTTTGCGGAGAAAAAAATTTGAAGAATTATACTTTGTTTAGTTTGAGTATTTTTTTAAAGTTGTCGTAATTTTTTTTCTCTTTGAAATGTAGTGTAGTTGGATGTTTGAGTTGGGGGCAACATGAAGATCTAGGACATAAAGCTAGAGGTTTGTGTTCTTAATCTAGGCATTAGAGTATATATTTTCTAAGGTTATATTAGTTTGTAAACGTTTGTAGTTTGATGTTTTATTGAGTTAATAAAAGTTTGAAAGTGAAATTGTTGGGCAACTACAAATATACTTACTTTGAACTACTAAACGTTCTAAAGATCAGATTTCCCGTAAAAGATCCT